>NW_016690256.1:495147-565699 GCF_001604755.1 Lepidothrix coronata | reverse complement strand
TGACAGGGACAGTCTGCTCCAAAGATACTGTTACTGGCCTATGTGCGTAGCTACGTTAATTACATAAGCTAAATATAGTGTTGGTAATGAATGGTGTGATAGTATTAGGGGAGAGGCTGTGAGTTCTGTGGGTGTTTTGTGATGTCTGTCTTGGTGGCAGGATACTTAACTCCCACTTCATTTTGTTCCTTTACACTTGGTTGAAGGGAAAGGAGAAATAAGATGAACTTTCTTTCCTGTGATATTGATTGTCTTATTAAGAGTCCGTTAAAAGTGGAAAGCAGAATTGTTTTAAGGTTACAGGAGCCATTTGAGTTACGTTGCAGCCTCACACGGGAGTGGAGAACAACAGAAGGTGCTGGTACACTGCTAGCATGTTATCTGGCAATGATTATCTCGAACTATCCTTTCTTACTGAAGTTTACTTTCTTGATGAATGAATGTGAATGCTTTCTAGCTGTCTTGTGTTTTGCTGGCTTTTTTTTTAAGCAGCTTTACAGTAAGTTTTAAAACATTGCAGCAGAGCCTTATTCTGATCATTGGTTCAGGCAAATCTTTCAATTGAGGTGTCAGAGGTTTCACTTCTCTGAAGACCTATACAAAGCCAGCATTTTATTAACAGTGAGTAGCAGACATTACTCCATATCCTTCTGATTACTATGCATGTTCCACTCACCTTTGTTGCTTGGAAAACGGGAGGAGGGTCTCGACATCTTGTATCATTTGCACCATTTATGAACAAGTAATTTGAAAACAAAAGCTTTGGAGGAGGCAATGTGAATGGAAATCGGGAGTTTACAGAAATTTCATCTGATGACCAAACCCTGTAATTTTGCAAGCAAGAAAGTAGGCGTTGTTTTTCAGACAAACAAAAAAAAAAAAACAACCAACCCCACATCCCACTCTCAGATGGAAGTGAAAGTAATGATGAAAACTTATTTGTTCATGGTCTGTTCGTAACTGCATAGGGAGACGATTACTGAGACTAGGTGGTGCTTCAGTGTATCAGGTGGAGGTGTAACATGACCCAGTGTTGTGGAAAGCAGAACTGAAGGAAATGAGGCACACTTGAATTTTTCTTTTCACAGTGAGTGCAATTAATGATTGGGAAGAACTCATCCAGAAATGTGATGCATGGCTGTCAACTGCTTTCACCAGTGGGTGCCTCTCTGTGAGGTGTTGTAGCTCAGTTGAAAATGGTGTACTTGATCAGGAGCCATTTGGCCTGAACTGATGAGTCAAGCAGTGTGCTCTTGACCTTAAATTCTGTGAGACACTCAAATCACTCTTGTGTGTGTATTTTCAATACATTCCTTTAAAATTGGGGTTTTTTTTGTTATAAAATAGGAATTGTCTCATCCTGAGGAGGTGGTAAGTATAAAGGACGAGTATTGCGTTTTTTCCTTTGTATTTTTTAATATCTGCTTGTCCCTGGTGTGCTCAGCAGTACTTTTTCCTTTCCTTCTTGACCACCAATTGAACTGCTGCTAGTATCCCTTGCATTAGTGTGCTGAATAAACACTTGAGGTGCACTCTCTTGGAGGAAAAAACATTCTGCATCCAGGTGCTAGTTTAATGCTAAGTGAGGCTGAAAGATTAATCAGATAATTACGTTAATAGCATAGTGTTTTCTTTAAGAAGGGGATTGTGCAGTACCAAGATAGTATTGCACAAGTCCCTTTGCAGGAAAAGGAGAAGTTCTCCAGGGGACTTTGCTACCCTCAGTAGGTATCAAACTATCAGAATACTAAAATAACTTTCAGTGCATTTGGAGCAGGATAGTTAGGTGCAGTGTTTGGTGGGAGTTATGGCTCTTTCTTATTCTGTAGTCATAGGAGGGAAAAGAAAAACATCTAAAGATCAATGTATTTTTGTAAGACTGGGAGGAGACTTCCTTTCTTATTCCCCTTCCATATAACTTAATATTATATGGAGGCACTGGATGAGGCTTGCCTTGGAGGAGTTAACATAACAGACCCCCAATTGAACTGGTTTTTAACCAGTATGGACTTGAAGGTTACCCTCAGGCTGCAAGGGTAAGTGGTAAATGGTAATGCAGGGAAACACTGTAATCAGCCCTCGGGAAAGGATGCTTGGCCAGCTCATCCTTCTCATAGATGAACGAGATTTGGAATCTGAAATGGCCAGGTCTCTGTGAGCCTGGGTTCAAACCTGCCCAGACAAAGGAGAGGCATTTTTGCTATGCAGAAGCTGCTGACACTGGTTGCAACAGGAGCATGTCTGTGCAAATGGGCTGAGCTCACCCTCTTCAGTCTGTGGACTGGCTCTGGTTTGGAGTATTTGTCACTGGGATAGCACTGTTCAATAACTACCTGAAAATGCCCTACTTGGAGCTGATGTGGGCACAGCAGGCAGGGGAGCTCCTGTGCAGGACCAGCTTCCTGCATGCCTGGAGGAAGCTCAGCTGTCTGGTGTGAGCTCTTGTGCGGTGCAGATACTGCACAGCTGATTTTGAGATCCATACAAGGGCCCTCAGCCCACCTTGTCAAATTTGTGTACTTGAAGTTAGACTCTCAAAGCCACACTTGAGCACCCATTAGGTCACATCAGAACTGTGCTAAGCACCAATGTTTCCTACTTAAACTGTTCAAATAATTTTCTGTATCTGAGTTTGTCTAGCTGTAGGGCTGGCTTTGGTGGGACCCCTATAAGCAGCACATACCAGTGGTCATAGGTGGCCCACGATGCTTTGCCTGGTTCAGAATGGTTTGGGTTGGAGGGGGCCTTAAAGATGATCTTATTCCGACCCCCCTCTCATAGGCAGGGACACTTTCCACCAGACCAGGTTGTGCAGGACGCCATCCAACCTGGCCTCAAATACTTCTGGGAATGGTGTGCCCACAGCTTCTCTGGACAACCTGTTCCAGTGCCTCACTGCCCTCTGGGTAAAAAAATTTCTTCCTAACATCCAACCCAAATCTCTCCTCTTTTAGTTTAAAACCATTCCACCTTGTCTGATCACAATCTGCCCAGGTAAAAAGTTGCTCTCCCTCTTTTTTATAAGCCCTCTTTAGGTACTGGAAGGCTGCAGTGGGGTCTTGCCAGAGCATTCTCTTTTCCAGGCTGAACAACGCCAACTTTCTCAGCCTGTCTTCATAGGAGAGCTCCTCCAGACCTCTGATCATTTTTGTGGCCCTCCTCTGCACTCACTCCTAACAGTTTCACATCCTTCTAGTGCTGAAGATCCCAGGTGAGGTCTTACAAGGATAGAGAGGAAGGGTAGAATCGCCTCCTTCAACCTACTGGTCACACTTCTTTTGATGCAGCCCAGGATAAGTTGGCCTGTAGGGCTGGCAATGGCATTAATGTGATGGCACAGTAATCTCCAAGCCAGACAGCAGGGAGGCAGCGTAAAGGTCTTCAAAGGCACAGCGGGTGTGCAGAAACTTCAGTGCCGTCACTTAGGAATAGTTTTCCAGGCAGTTCACGAGGGAAAGGAAGGAGGAAACAACAGTTCTGGGGAGGTGGGTAGGTTGCTGTGTGAGCCTGCTGCCATGCTGCTCAGGAGGGCTGTACCTCTGCCCCTTGTGGCAGCTGGAGCCTGGCATGGTGGAGGCTCCCTGGCAGAAGACACGGGTGCCAGGGCAGCGGCTGCTGTCTCACCATTGGCCATACACTATGTGGTTGCTTGAAGTCCTTCTTATCATTGTGAAGCTGAAATTCAGTGGCAGTTTCACAATAGCACAGTTCCTCGTGCAAGGGAGGGAAAGTAGGTCACAGACGGCCCTTCCGGCATTTGTTTGTACGGCTGTAGGGCTGTGATGAGACCTGAAGGCTCTGAGGATCCAACTGGTCCAGTTCACTTCTTGCCCCTTTCCTTTGTGTCTCTGTTTCTGGCATATGAGTTGACTGGGGAAGAGATGCTGGAACCGAACAGTTGACTTCTCTGCTATTGTTATTACTATTTCAGTAGGCCCTAAAGGTTTTTGGTATGGCTGGGCACCAAGCACTGTGCAGACTGGTCAGACTGCCCATCTGTCAAAGAGTAAATGCTTCAGGTGGATGAGTCAAAGTATAGATGAAAGCACAAAGGGCATTTAAAGTTTCGGCTGCTGAAGTGTGTGCTCAGTATCTAGCTGCCTGAATTTCAGAAAGCACTTCAGGGTACCAAGAGAGCTTCCAGCCCAGGAGGCACTGACAGCATAGCACCACCTGCATTTCAGCAGTGATATTGCATGGTGTGTAGAAAACCCCTGCTCTTCCTTTTAGAGCAGTGGTAGCCAGCAGTTTGAGGGTTGGCAGGGAAGCAAACAAAGTAGGGACCCAACCCCGTAACATGAAGTTGCAAAGCTTGAGCCTTTAATATGCCCAAAGTCCCTCAAAGACTGGGTTAATGCAGTTACTATCTAGATAATCAGAGAATGTTTGGCAAACCCTTCGATGTGCAGCTGGAACTGAGATCTGCATTCACACATCAGCGATCGGAGCTCAGCAGAGGATCTCCAGCCACACTAACTTGTGCTCCATGGTGTGGAAGGGCTTGGGGCTAGTGCCCCTGGACCCTCCTCCACTTGTGCAGTACAAGAAGTGGATAGACTGTGTTTTTCGTTGCCCTGGCTAGAGCAGCTGGGGACTGCAAAGTGGCACAAAATGGAGCACAGATCAGGTTCTCCTCTTAGCAAGAGCACTGGCCTCCCAGTATTTTCTTGTGGAAGTTGGAATTTTTGGTGTAATATAACATGACCAGGGAGAAAGTCAAGTAGCTCTTTGATGTTTATTCAGTATTTTTCCAGATTAGTTCCTAGCTTCATTTGGCTCAAATATGCAAACTACTTAAGAAATAAAAAGAAATCACCTTAACTGGCTTCCTTCAGTGAGGAATGTTACTGGCTGTTCTGAGGACTCTTCATCACTTCTTAAAAAGTTAACTTAAACAAAACATTATGGTTCTTTCTGACTGCCACAATTCTTCAGGTGTTGCTAAGCTACCACTTGTCAATGACCTTTCCCACCAGAAGTGGTGTTGTGAGCCTCCAGGCTGAAATCGCCCAACAAAAGGAGAAAGCATAGAACACCCAAGATCTCTGCTCTGAAATCAGTGATCTCCGTTCCTGCCAGGACCTCTTGCATTTTATGTATGATTTCATAGAATCATAGAATCATTAAGGTTGGAAAAGACCTCTGAGACCATTGAGTCCAACCATTGACCCAGCACTGCCAGGTCCACCACTAAACCATGTCTATTAAATCCCACCAGGGATGGCAACTCCACCACTGCCCTGGACAGCCTGCTCTACCCTCTCAGTGAAGAAATTTTTTCTGGCTGTGAACCAGAGAAGGCAGGAGACAATCCCAATTTTGCAGAATTGGCATATGAACAGGGACTCCCATTATCTAAATATGACACCGGACAGCTTCATTTTGAAGCCTAATGTCAGAAATCTTCAGCTTGTGTCAAAACCAGGGAGAGGAAAAGACAGAGGCTTTATCCCAGCTTTCTGTAAACTGTCAAAAGTGGAATTTCCTAATATGGATGCCACAGCCTACAGTACGTTTTTTTGGATAGGTTATGTAGAATCTGATGGCCTGCTATTCTGAAATGATAAAGAACAAAAGATTACAGTGAAGTCATTAAGGAATTGAATTTCAGTATCTTTGAAAATAGAGGTACGACTTAATAAACTGTTTGTTGGTTAAACATCATCCCTGAGTAAACCTAAAATAAAAATTGTCTTCCCTGCCATTCCTGGTGGTCCTTGCTTCACTTATTTTACATCTTTGCTGGGTCCAGGCATTATCAACCTTGCTGCTTTAGACTGACTGTAATGAGTGCCATAACTGATCTAGCAAAAACAAATAATTAGATAATGTATGTGATGATCAAATTTTGCTAATGGCAGCTTGAGTGATGAAACCTAAGAAATGCTTTGGGATTCATTAGGTTTTGTGCCACTGTGAAAGATGCTAAACAACATTAGTAAAGAGTTATCTACTTCAGTTTTGTGGATGGATACTAGACAGTTTGAATAGTGGGAGAAAAGCAGTCATATTGTCTTAGGGTAGTGCACTAGTAGTGTGTTACAGAAAAAGGAGAGTCAGTGGACCAGAGGTTGTATCTTTTTTCATATCCTCAAACATTGACGCTGTACTTTTACACTACAGTATTATTCCAATAAATCACAAGTTGGGATCCCTAGAGGTTTTTGTGAAGGATCATATATTTGAAGGTAGGTAGAGTTGAAAAGGATGCAAAAAATTAAATACATTAAAAAGTTCCCACTTGTTAAGCTGCTTTGGAAATAGCTTTAGGAGAAGAGAGCGGTGAGGTTCAAGTTCAGACTCTAGCCTCAAGGTGCTTAGGTGCTGCAGTGTTTCATTTCTCATCTGCTGCAGTACAGGTGCCTGGGACAGGGAATGAATCAGAGCTTTAGCTGAAATAGAATATATAAGATCTTGGCCCTGTGAAATTAAGAGAAAAAAAATTGTAGTATTGAATGGTTGCCTGATCACTTTCATTTATAAATGATAACAATAACACCATTACATTAGAGGAAAACAGCATTTCAGACTATTTAAGGCTTGTGATGGCAGGCTGCTGCAAGCTCCCTGCTAGCAGTATGCCAAAGCAGAGGGAAAAGACTTCTGATCAGAAGCATGGCCTGTAGCCCTGACCAGAATGCCCTGTCCCTCCACAGGACCTGAGAGCAGCATCTCTGCTTGGCACTTGATGAAGAGCTTTCTCCTGACCTGCTGCCTGGGGGTACAGTCTCATGTATCCCTGCAGATCTGGTGTGGAGATGTCCTTTGAGTTGCACTTAAATTTGTGTCTGGGCACTGTTACTGGTTGTGGTAGTCATGCCATGCTCAGAGGAAAGGGAGGCATGCGTTTCCTGGCTGGAGGAGTTTCCAGTTAAAAAAGAGTATAAGTCTGTGCAAGTGAGCTTGGTGAATGGCAAAGGAGGATGCAGTAGAAGGGCACACAGGGCTGGGAAATATGTGTGTTGCAGTTTCTAAGTGTCAGGTAAATTTTCAGGCTTTCAGAGGGTGAATCAAGGTGGTGACTGGTAGTGCGTTGCTTTCCCAGCTGTAACTTGCTCTGTGTAACTGCCTTAGTGAATACATATCCCTCTCTGAGAACTGGGAGGGAAGTGACTTGCCCTTTAATCTCAGTGTTGCAAAATACACAAGAGCAGTGAGAAACACACGGTAATTTCCTACCTTTCTGTACTTCACATTCTTGCATAGCTATGCTTTTAATTAGGTCCATTTTTTTAAAAACATTTAGCTGCCCTCAGTGATCCAGGGATTAATTTTTCTAAACCGAATCAATACTAGGTATATGGAGAGTACTGCTGTCCTGTGGTGCTTCTGGAATGAGTGGGTCATCCAGTAGGCTAGGCTTCATCTGTCTGGACATCAGTATTTACGAGATGGCAGTGTAGCATGATCCTTCTCCCTTATGTAGCTTGTGGAGAAGAAAGGTTGGTACCCAGCGGGATTTCGTCCATTCTTTTCAGGCATCTTTTTTGAGATAGAGTGCATTACCTAGCTAAGGTGCTGGTTGCTTTTGCAGCATAGGAGGAGTGTTCCCATCCTCTGGTCATCTTCCTGGGTCTCCTCTGGACTCACTCCGACAGGTCAATGCCTTTCATGTGCTGAGGATCACAGAGCTGAAAGCAGTAGTCCAGGTGGGGTCTCATGTGAGCAGAATAGAGGGGCAGAATCACTTCCCTCAACCTGCTGGCCATGCTTCTTTTTGTGAAGTCCAGGATATGGTTGGCTTTCTGGGCTGCCAGCACACATTTCTGGCTTAAATTCAGTTTTTCATCCACCAACACCCCCAAGTTCTGCTCATGGCTGCTCTCAGTCAATTCTTAGTCTGTGTGTGCTTGGGATTGCTCTGACTCATGTGCAGGACCTTGCACTTGGTCTTGTTGACCTTCATGATGTTTGCACAGGCCCACCTCTCCAGTGTGTGTAGGTCCCTCTGGATGACATCCCTTCCCTCCAGTGTGTTGACCACACTACACAGCTTTGCATTGCCAGCACTGTACATGTGTGCTCCCAATACCAGTCCCTGAGGAATGCTACTTGTCACTGCTCCCCACTAGGACATCAAGCTGTTAACTGCAACTCTTGAATGCAACCATCCAGACAATTCCTTGTCTACCAAGTGGTCAAATCCATGTCTCTTCAGCTTAGAGATAAGGATGTCGTATGGGACACATGGCCATGTAGATGGTACCTGTCATTTTTTCCTCATCCATCAATGCTGTATCCCCAGTGTAGAAGGCCACCAAATTTTTCTCAAACTGGATCTTCTCCTTCAGTGGGTGGTTCTTCATTCTCCGAGTCCCTGCTTTTGCCATCTGTGATTTGGGCAGTGTCATTGGAGCACTTGATGGTGAAGACTGAGGCAAAAAAGTCAGTGAGTACCTCAGCTTTCCCTATGTCCCAGGTAGCCAGGTCTTCCATTTTCTTCTGGAAAAGGCCCACATTTTCTCTGGTCTTTTTTTCTAATCACTGATGTACCTATAGAAGCCTTTCTTGTTGCCCTTAAAGTCCCTGGCCAGATTTAATTCTGTTATGGCTTCAACTTTCCTAAACAGATCCCTGACTGCTTGGAACAATCTCTCTGTATGTCTCCCAGGGTACCTGTCCTTGCTTCCATCCTCTGTAGGTTTCATGTTTGTGTTTCAGTTTGTTCAGGATCTCCTTGTTCATTCATGCAGGACTCATGTTTTTGCCTGACTTCTCTTTGTTGGGATGCATCACTCCTGATCTTGCAGGAGGTGATCCTCAAACATTAACCAGCTTTCTTGGGCGTCTCTTTTCTCCAGGGCTTTATCCCATGGTACTCTACTGAACAGCTCCCTGAAGAGGCCAAAGTCTGCCCTTTTGAAGTTCAGGGCAGTAAGCTTCCTGTGCACCCTCCTCATTGCCCTAAGGATCTTGAACTCCACCATTGCATGGTTAATGCAAGCTCCCCTTGAGCTTCATATTCTCCACCAGCCTCTCCTTGGTGGTGAGGATGAGGTCCAGCATAGCACGTCTCCTCACTGGCTCCCCTATCACTTGGAGAAGGAAGTTATCATTAATGAATTCCAGGTACCTCCTGGATTGCTTATGTCCTACTGTGTTGTCCCTGCAGCAGATATTGGAATAGTTGAAGCCTCTGTGAGGACCAGGGCCCGTGAACATAAGGCTGCTTTTATCTGTCCATAAAGGGCCTCATCCACTCAGTTTTCCTGGTTGAGTGGCCTGTAGCAGACCCTCACTATAATGTCACCTGTCCCTGCTCTCCCTTTAATCTGACCCATAAGCTCTCAGTTGGCTCCCTGTCTTCCCCCAGGCAGAGCTCCATGCATTCCAACTGGTTATTGACATAGAGGATGACATCTTCCCTACCTGTCCCTTCTTGAAAGGCCTGTATCCTTTCATTCCAACACCCCAGTTGTAGAAGCCATCCCACCACGTCTCTGTGAAACCAGTAAGATCATAGCCATGCAGGTCTGCCCATGTCTTCAACTCCTCTTTTTTATTTCCCATGTTATGTGTATTTGCATAGAGGCATTTAAGTTGGGCTAGTGGCTGGAGCTGGAATTCCTTTGAGCTGATCTTCAGACTGGAAACTGAAGTCTGCCATATATTAGGAAGTTTGCTAGGCTCCATTAGGATGGCACCATATATAATTTTTTAACATACACTGTTTTCAGCATCTTTGAGGGGTTTGTTTTGTTATGTTTTTGCTGTCCGTGCTCTGTCATCATCATGTACATTTTTGGTGTCAGGGGAGGTGGAAATGCACAGCATCTCTTAGTGCCAGGCTTCTTGATAAGATCTCTTGTGGGCATTGAGTCTTGGAAAATGTGCTTTTGTGTCCCCAGAATGGATTAAATGATTTTGAATGGAGAATGGCTGGATAGTTTTTTACAAAGTTCTGCGATTAGCACATGCCTGAAAGTTTTGTTTCTTTACTGGATGACGTCATAGGTATGACTGCAGCAGTGCCCAGTAATACACTGCAGTGTAGAAACACCTCAGCGTGCTTAAATGATACGTTGAGTACTAGCTGCAATCAAGCAATGGCAGCATGGAGCTCAGCACAGACTAATTTTCCCTGCTGCTTGTGTGCACCAAACATCTTGGAAAATAATATAGACATACTTTTAACTTTTATATTTCTGAAATATAAATAGTAGTTTTCCTTTTTGCTTTAGAAGTTGACCTAAATAGGAAGCCTGATTTCATATAAAAAGTTTGTCATGGAAATGGGTAGGATGGAAAAACATTCTCTTCTTGGTGTACACTGCATTTCTTTAGGATAACTCATACTTCCGCAGTTCAAGAAATCACATTTTATTTATATTGATTTAAGGAAAAGCTTTACATTTGCATATTTAATGTAGTTAGAGTTTCAGTTATTTGCATTAGCAATTGCTCCAACTACCGTAGTAATAAGGCAGGTGCTTTTGTATAAATAAAATAGAAAAGAGAAAAAAAGTAAAAACATTAGTGGCATAGGTTATTTTTTGTATAGATGTAATGACTTGCAGGGGCCACAGTAACACTTAATATTCCCCTAGTGATACCTTGAGTCAGGAAAGAAATTAACTCCTGTATATTAAATTAGCAGTTGGCAAACAAAATTGAAGATGAAAAGAAAATGAAGGGGCAAGGAAAACGGCTCAGTTCCTCAGCACTGCCACAAGGGACACCCAATTCTAATTTCACGATCTGGTTATTTCCTTTAATGCCCGCCATATGTGAAAAATGCTATGGCAGCACTGGGCTATATGCAAATCCCTTTGAAACTTGTGGGATTTACATTAGGCCTACCTTTTATTAGTTATTCATATTTTTTTAGGGTTTGGGGGCTTCCTCCCCTCTCTCCCCCCCCGAAACAAAGAGGCAAGATAGGCCTGCTACAGGGGTATTGTTGCAAAAGATTGGGATCTTTGTGCTTATGAAGATCTGCATGACTTAATACATGCTTTTGATATAGTGGGGTCTCACTGGGTGATGTAGATCGAGGCTACCTCTATTTGAGACTAGCTGAAGTCTTTTGGCTTCATGCAATGTCAAGTGCCCACTTACAAGGATAGTCTGCAGGTGTTTCATTTGCACCTCTGTGTGTATAATGTGTTTGTGTAGCAGCCAGAAGAAGATGAGGACTGGATATGTTCCCCTAGCAATGCCTTGAAGCTTTCCTCTCATGGAGCTAAAGTGGACTTGGGAAAACTATCTGATCTCCAGTAATGCAATGGCTGCTTTCCCTTCTTTGGAAACAGAGCAACTCTGTTAGGGCACAGGAAGGAAGCCAAAAAGTCAAATTGGCAGAGAACAAATAATGAAATTAGCTAGTGCTGCTTCCCTGACAAGAGCTAATAAATGGGGCAGAAAATCTAACAAAAACCACAAATGAAGCTAGTCTACAATTTTTTTAAGTATGTGTGTGTGTATATATATTTATCTTGAAAGTTTCATTTAAAGCAGTCGTGTGCTTTCAGTGTTTCTGGTTCTTGCCACTGTGACTTCTTTCCTAAATTGTTAAGAGACCTGCATAAATATAAGGAGCTTGGCGTTGCTCTGTAAATGGGCAGGATCTTGGAAAGAGTTCATTTCTCTTGTAATGCAGTTCTATTTCTGTCATGTACAAATCCTCTCTGACCAAGAATATTGAATTAGAACTGACTATGGTTGTTAAGTATCTCTGCAGTTATCTTTGCTTGTGTTGAACAAATGAAAGAAGGCATAAGGGTGGACAGTCCTGTCTGTGTTTCTATTTCCTGGAGAGAAACTGTCCTGCACCCAGCTAGCTGAAGACAACCTGGCATGGAGAGTTAAGCAAGGTGCTTGTGCTTGGCAGGAGCATCTTGCTACACAAAAAACTGTTGCCACTTGTGTACTGTGGCTTAGAAAAAGAAAACATAGAACAGTCCAGAGGAATGGATTAACTAATGGACAGCTAACCACAAAGCGTGAAAGTCCTGCTATATAATTTGAGGCAGCCAAAAGCTGGTGGCTGCGATTAGGTATGTAAAGGCTGAGGGCAGAAGGTGCAAGGGAAAGCAGGTGTTGCATGCACTTGGGTTTCTTCAGGTCAAACCTTTAAAATCTGTTGCTGCTGAGCATGTGGTGTACTTGATGTGAATTGTGCTACTATATGCTTGGCCCTCGGGACCGATTGCTATGTAAATGCAAATTATTTAATTAACGTTATTGTTTCCGTCTGCCATAATATGATTTTTATGAGCATTTCTAGATTAAAGTTCACTTTAGAAACATAGCAATTGCTTCCTAAATTGCTTGGCTGTGCACTGCATTTTAAACCTCTTTAATGCAGTAAGGAATCCTTATCATTCCTTAAGCATCAGAGAAGCAGCCAGAAAAAAAATATGACCAAAACATGTAAAAATAACACTTCAGAAAGCATAATGAAAGTCCTGTTTGTTTCGACATAACAGATCCAGTAATTCTTGACTGGTAATGGGACAAAAAATATTCAGAGAATAAACCTGTGTCTTCTGGTCTTTAAATTATAAGCCCAGTTTTAGTTAATTTTTCCCCCCCTTTTTTTCTTTCCCCCATCAGCAGGTATGATGCTTTGTCAGCAGAAGTTCTGTATTTGCCAACAGTTCCCATAGTTTTCCTTCTACGTGGAAAATATGAATGGAAGATAGATGTGCTGTTGGGGCCCCAGTGTGTGGCACTGGTCAGTGGTGTGATGTTGGCTTGTGTGCAGGATCCTGCCAGTAACTCAGCAAGGATGGTGCAGGCAGTGAGCATGCATTGCATGCCTGGAGCTTTGCCAGGACCTGCCTGTGTCAACATACAGCTTATTACTCAGTGCTTTCTTGTTCATTTCCATGATTTAGACAATAACTCAAAAATCAGTTGTAATACCTTTTATTGTTCTGGACTGAGGCTTGTCTAGTTAAGTTGTTCATGGTGGGAAATTAAGGAGCAATCCCCTTCAATATTTATGTGAAGGTGGAGAAGTGTTGGAGAATGTCACCTTGCTTTGCCCTTTTACAGAATTTTCCCAAAGCTTGCAGCTTTTATGAAAAGTTGCTATTTAAGTTTTTGCAATCTTAAGACTAACCCAATTACATGTCAGTGCATGGAATTCCAAATAAAGGAATGTTTCCATAGCTAAATTTTTGTATCCTTTTTGTGCTGTGAAATTTTAGCCTGTGTTAATTTAACAACGGATTGGAAAATGTCTTTAATATTTACTGTCTTCTGCTGTTTTGTGTTTGCGGCTTGTTTGTTTGGAGGTTTTTTAAAGGTAACAGCACAAGCGTGTTGGGTGGTTTACACTGAAAGCAGCAAAGAAGACAAAAGTACTCAGTACTACCCACTGAATGTAAAGAAATACATGTACACAGGATATTCAGTGAGCCCTCGATTTTTTCTTTGAAAGGGGAGAAAAGGTGTCTTATTACTTCCAGCCTGGCTTTGTGTTGCTTGGTTTAAGCAGACGGCCTGCAGCTGCTAACGCTTCCCTGCATACCTCTGATGATACTACAGCTGTTGATATCCATAGAAGCTGGACCTTTGCTCCTTGGTTTGGGTCTCACCCCGGATGCCTGTGGCAATGTGTGAGCAGTTCCATGGGGTTCATGAGAGTCGCTGGCTATGCTTTTTTTCTCTGAGAAAGCACATGGAGGAAATAACTTGTCCCTTTTACATAATCTAAAGTTTCGCTGGTAACAACGGCAGGTGAGAATTTGCCAGTCAGAAATGGTGGTACTAGCTGACAGCATACCTTTAATCTTTAATTTGCATCTACAAGTTTGGCAGGTTTTTTACCCTTCCATCAGTTGACATATGCAGTGGTTTATGTTCCTGATTAATGGTTTACCTGTGCCTCCAAGTGCCAACAAAAATCTGCATTGAAGAAGGTTCCCAAATAATTCTGAGTGTCGGTGAGGAAATCTAGATAAAATTCCATCTCTTGTACAGGGCGCATTGCTAACCTGTGACTTCTTTCTGTTTTTGGACAGAGGGAGTGGGGAGTGCTTTCAAGAGCAAGCTTCAGTATAGTAAACAGAAAAGACTGGATTTGAAGTGATTGTATTTTTTTTTTCAGTCTCTCTTAACCCTGCTTAGGGAAGGGAAATGGGGAATGAAGCATTTGATTATGGCACTGGTTAGACAGGTGGCTGGAATGTGATGTAGCACTGCAGTCTTTCCCTTGTCCCTGTGGCAGGGATCACCATACCTGCAGCAGCCCTGGGTCAGAGTATATCAGCTGAACTTCAGTTTTGAACTGGGTGAATTGGAAGGTTCCTGTTAGGCTGGGGTGAGATCAGAGGTTGAGTTTTCTTGCAGCTGCAGTACCATGCAGTATATTGTGAGAGACAGACTACAGACATGAGCGAGAGAAAGCGTGTTTTTAAATGGACTGGAAATGCAGAACTGGGGCCTCGCTCCCCAGCCTGCGCTGGGCATTGCCCTGAAGTCAAACCCTCTGTGCAGAGGGGCAATTAACCTTCATACACAAGCACTTGGGGGGGGAAATGCTGCTGTCTTCCCTTCCTCCACCTCCTCAGAGAAATTTCATTCATAGCCAGGGTGTCCAATCAGTTGCTTTATAGTGTGAGGGGTATTTTTTAATTTTTTTTCCTTCTCTCAGCTTCTCCCACAGCAGGAGGAACATCTTGTGTCAGTTTGATCTGTGAATAACTCTGATGTTCCACGGCATAATGTTAATAGAGTTGGTGGCATAAAGTCATATGAAGAAAATCTAAAAATAAAGAGCAGCTTGATTAATGTCTGGAGTCTAAAAGGAGCACTGCTTGTACAGTGGCCAGAGACTGGCAGTATTTGGAGAGGAGTTTTCTAAAATGGGGAGTTGAAAATTACTGTGCCTAGAACTGGGACTGAATTGTCTTCAAAATAGTTTCTTTTAATTTAAACCAAACTGGAGGTTTTCTTCCTGGGACAATGCCTGACAGCCATGGAGCCTGTGCTACATTGTTGGCAGTGCCTGGGCTTGGCAAGGGACAGCTGGGAGTAGAGGACAGGAGGGCTCCAGACCTGCTCACCACCCCTTGAGGCCCCCATGGACACTCCTAGAGAAAGTAACCTAAATATTTGCATGTTATAAGGCACTTGACTGATACCACTGGATTTTTCTTGTGGTGTTTCTGTTGCAATTAGGCAACAGCACATAATGGTCATCAAATCATTAAGGTTGTAAAAGACCTCTAAGATCACCCAGTCCAATAATTAACCCAAGCCAGGTCCACCACTAAACCATGTCCCTAAGCACCGCATCTATACCTTTTTGAACGCTTCCACAGAAGGTGTTTCCATCACTTTCCTGAGCAGCGTGTTCCAATGCCTGACCACCCTTTTAGTGAAGGAATATCCTCATATCCAATCTAAACCTCCCCCTGCTAGAACTTGAGGCCATTTCCTCTTGTCCTACCACTTGTTCCTTGGGAAAAAAGACTGACTTCCACCTCTCTACAACCTGCTTCCAGATAGTTGTAGAAACAACTGGAGTGGTGAATCTTGGTCAAAGAGAAACCCTGCCATCTTGGGGAGCAGGATCAAGAGCAGGATCAAGACCCGATTTCTGAAGTTGTGTGAGAACTCTCTCTTTTTCACTCCCCTATTTCTGAAGTCCACAGGGAGCATGTGCAGCTGTGCCAGGGCAGACTGCACCCATGGTTGGGGCAGGTCACAGCCATAGCCAGCGGTGCGCGCCCAGCGTAACCCACAGCCCGAGGAGATGTGTTGCCTGACGGACTCGCTTGGAAGAAATGGGTTGTATAATACATTAAATTAATGCAGAATAGTGATGTTTTTCTGAGAACAAGCCAAGGTTTTTCTCTTTTGCCTAGAACTGGGAAACTGGGAGAAGCTCCCTGCTGTCTGGGAAGCTCTGCCCCTGTGAGGAGGTACGGGCGTGGCAGAGATGCTGGGTCTCCTCTAAGTGATTCACACCCATCCACTGGAGACCAGAAATCTCTTCTACTTTCCTCCTCCTTCCGCATCTACTTCTGTTAGTGGCAGGACCCCACACAGCCTCCTGTAGGCTGAGGGAGCAATCCGATCTATTCCAGCTTATTAGCAATATTGCTGACGTGGCTGAAGCTTGTCCTCTTTCAATGCTTGGAAATTTTTGGTGGGTGACCCTCTCAGGCATAGCTGTCGGTCCACCCATTGGTTGCTCATGAGAGGAGAATGGGTTCCATATTGCACGACTGTGCTGGCCACAGTGAGGGCTTGGCATTGCCAACTGGCAGCTTCAGTCCATGAGCACTTCCCTCTGGACAGCTCTGGCTGAAAGCTATCAGGAAGAGGAAGGCCTTTTCTTGCTAATTTTTCTTTATTTTCTTTTTTTTTCTGCCATCTACTTTAAGTCCATAGTCCTATTCTCTTAAAAATCCTTTAATAATTTTATCCAAATGAAGTGGGTTGTTTTTTGGTTGGTTTTTGTTTGGTTGTTTGTTTGTTTTTAATTTTGGATATAAGCTCTTCAGCAGCAGTCGTCCTGTGTTGTTGGTAGGGAAGCTACAGAAGTTTTCTAAAGACATGTTAAGACTATGGTTTGCTGGGACCATGTGGTGGAAAGGTTGGTGACCTGATGACTTGGGCTGTCACTTTGTGTCCTTCCTCGTTGACCTTTCCCTATGTTTATATAGTTTTGTGAATAGCTGGGTAAAAAGCAAGGAAAAATAAACAAAAAGGAGGCCAGGACTGGAAAAATTTTTCAGATTAGGAAGAAATACGTGTGCTTGGAAACCAGATGTGGTTTTATTTGAAACAAAACAAAACAACCACAGTTTATCTAGAGGATTTCTTTTCTTTTAGCAAGTGAAACAGGTTTGATGTATTAGCTTGCAATACTGATAAGGAATCATACCTTTTGACCACTGTTTTCAATTTTTATGATACTGTTGTAATAGTCAATCATGGCCAGTCTTCGCGAACGAAGATTTGGGAAAGGTCATTACCCTTCGAGCCTGCGCAGTGGATTTTTTAGGTGAGACACAGTGTGCGCTGAACTGAGCCCACCCTTTAATCCTGAGGTTCATCTGCCGGGGCCGAGCGAGCTCGAACAGTGGCAGCGAGGTCCTCAGGATGTAGGTTTGTTTAGAGTGACCTTCTCTTAGATGGATGGCCTCACAGGGCTAACGAGCTCCATCTGCTCGGAGTTCCCTTCCCGAGAATCGAACGTTGTAATAGTATTATGATAGGAAATGTCCTCCTTTACAAAGGAGCCCCATTCTCCAAGTAAGTTGTGTGTAAATGAGGTCTGTGACTGAAGTGCATCCCCAAACAGTTTGTGATTTCATGTTAATGATACCATCTGGGTAGGGCAGCTCAGTCCTTGGAGGCCACTGCAGTTTTGACGTGGGAAAGCACCGGATCAAGCTCGCTACCATGGGATGGCAGTTCCCACACATGAGATGGGTGTAGCAGAAAAACTCTTTGAGATCCTTTTCCTAAAGGAAAGATGAAAATTTTGTCCTCATTGGCCTTGTCATCAAAGATACTGTGGTATGTCAGCTGGAACAGAAGATGGCTCCCCACTGAGGACTAGATGTTTGATTGCTCTTGTACCAAAACTAAGGCAGATGGATTTGAAGAAGTTTGTATGATTGCTGCTTGCTGTTTCTTCTGTCTCTGAATTTATTGTTCACCAGAGTTAAATTCATACAAATGAATTAATTGAAGATGAGGAAGTGATAGAGGAAATGCATCATTCTACTATGTGCAACTGACTTCAAGAAAAAAGCTATTAAGTGAGAAAGATAACTAAAGTTTCAAGAGTTTTTGTGGGAGAGAAGAACCTTAGGTACCAAGGCCAGGTTGGATGAGGCTTTGAACATCCTAGTCTAGTGCCCTGCCCATGGTGGGTGGGTTGGAACTAGATGATCTTTAAAATCCCTTCCAAGCCAAGCCATTCTATGATTCTATGAGGTATTTCATTGTTTGAGTGATAAGGACAGGAAGATTTGTGGCTGGCTGTGCAGCCATTTAATAGCAGACTAAGATATCGATCTAGTATTATATCGTGTTTTCTTATGATATAGGATAATGGTCCATTATCTTTCCCTTCAGAAAATAATGACTTAAAAGGTATTTGAGCAAAGAGGCTGTTGACTGTAGAAATAAAATGAAATGGAAGTTAGATGAAACTGGCTGGAAGAGATCCTGTAATTTAAAAAGGCTGTTGTAAAGCAGGTGTTGGCACTTTCTCAGTGAGGGTGTGCCACCTTGTAGCCTTTTTTTCCTAAAGCAGAGGTTGTAAGTGCCAGTAGAAATGGAGTGGAAGCTGAGAGCTACTGCCTTTTGCAGAGTTCATAGAATGCTACAAGGTCCAGTTTTGGGCATATCTGTTGAGCTGTTTAGGATCCGTCTTGGGAGGTTTGTGCTGCACACTGCCAGCATCAGTTGTGCAGAACACTGTGGTGCACAAAACTGATTGACTATAGAATAACTTACTGTCTCTCCATGGATTAATCATCATAAAGTAGATGTCCCATGTGTCATGTCTTTGTCTATTTCTGACATGATCCAAATTTTATGCCTGTCCTATTTCAGATAAGGTATTACCAAGGAAGACGGTGAAAGGGTTGTGTGTTGACTCCATGGTACTTTGAGCCCTCTTAAAGTAGCATCATTCGTCCACCATGATGGCATTTATCTGAATGTATTTTTGATGTGGTAAACAAGTTATTGGAGAAATGTTATAAGCACCTTGTAAATCCCAAGGACAGCTGAACATAGCCTTTTATAGTTTATCATAAAATAGTTTTCTATTCACAAAAATGTGAAAAATATTGTTTTTTATGTAGACTTCCTTATTAAAAACTAGTCTCTGGTTTGGTAAATGCCATTAATATTTTAATCAGATTAAGCTTTCTTTACAGTTTTTGCAATCTGCTTTTAAGAAAAAGTCATCTTTATTAAGCATTCTTTCCTAAATCTTTCTTAATCTTCATGGCCCAGAGCACAGTTGGAGAGGAACAAGAGATGAGAGTTAAAAGTAGATACTTTCTCCTAACTACTCGGCTTTTCTTTTTAAAAACTTTTAATGAGAAGCCTTCAATTTTCAGTAGCAAACTGGGTCTTTCATTTTCCTGCATTCGTTTCTCTTGGCCAAAGTGGACCATTAAAGAATAACGATGTTCCTGGCATTCTGTATATTTTTAAATGCAAAGAAATGGTTGGAGTCAAGAATAGCGTGATTGTAAAGCTTTGTCTCTCTTTGTAGGTGCACATGCATTCAAAAGTACAAAGTCTGAACTATACATACAGCTTTCTTGTTTCAGCTGGCAGTCCCTTTGAAGGGACACTTGTCATTTTTCTTTTACTTGTTTGCCTCTGCCTGGAGGCAGCATGTATTAAAAATAATAAATACTTCTACTAATGCCTGATGGGACAGCTTACTAGTTGAGTAATCAGATTTAGAAATATCTGGCATTCTCAAAAATTAGAACTTCAGCAGCTCTCAGAATCTGTCTCCTCAATAATGATGTTACTGTTTCATTAGCTTGGATTTCTCCTGCAGGATATGAATCCTGATCAGTCCACAATCTTTCAACGCTGGGTTTCAAAGCATTTTAAAGTCTTGTGGAAATGTTGGCCAGGCTGGAATGAACACTCCATTTCTGCGCTTCACAGCTTAGGAGCTGGTAAAGAAGATTCCTACACAGGAGCTCTAGGCTTCCTGCCATCTAATTTTATAGCAGCTTGAAAAGCAAACATTTAGTAGAAACAAATGAATTGAACTCAGCCAGCTGGGGAATTGGCTACCAAAAAAAAGAAAAATAAAGGACAGATCTTGGTATTAGTCCTGTGTCAATAAATCATGTCATATTAATTTTCAGATATTGATGATTATTTTCTGTCTCTTGATGTCCAGTTGGTGAAGTTGAGAAAGAGACAGGAGAGTTGAATTGCCAAGAATTTCTTTTTTATCTTCATTTTCCTCCACTGAGAAAGCTAATTGAATCTCTTTCTGAACCACTTAATTCACTGCCTGTCATGCTCTTCTCTTGGTGTAAACTTCCTTGGGGCTATCGCCACAGTCCCAGCAGAGGAGGAAATTAGGATCTCTAACAGAAATAACCTACAGCTTACATAGTGTAAACAAATCTTGGAAAGCAAACACTGACAGGTTGGGGAAAAATGTTTTTTTTTATAAAAGGAAAGTAATAAAAAAGAAAAGATTAAATGCAAACATAGTGCCCTGCAGTGTTTAAAACACTTCCTTATAGTCTGTCAGGCTACATGTTCAGGACCTTTGATCAGAATGGAGGTTGTTTATTTCCTGTACAAACCAACTTGTACATTGATCAATGCATTATTGGTATAGTGAAGGTATTTCCTTTATTGGCCTCTTTGAGAGGCCTTGGACTTGACAACAATATCATGAGCACTAACATGGGTGTCTGAGTCATGGAGAAAATGCAGAGAGAAACAAAGAACAGAATTGGTAATAAATTGATCACCTATTTAAGGGAAGAATGCTTGGAGGGGTTTCTGTGGAAAGAAGTGCTACGGGGTGAAGGTTGTTCACACTTTAGAAGAGACCATTTGGGAACCACTAGCCTAAATAATCAAACACTTCCCTCACTGTACTAAGAGGACCTGCTGCAGGATTCCTCCTGTAATGGAGTTGTTTCTGATTGGTCATCCCCTGTGAAAGGGGGAAAACATTAATACTTACACAAAGAAACAAACAAAACAACAAAAAACCCATTTAAAATCTACCATTTGCCTTAAAACTTGGCTGCATTTTGCTGCAAAAATTTAATGGTTTCCGCAGGGTGGACCTGAATGCAGAGTTATGCAAAGAATAACGTTAACTTTGTATGCACAGTAATGGGATCTAAAATAACTATTGTTAGAAAGGAAAACTTGCTTAGCTAGAAAGTGAAGGATTATTTACTTTTTGTCCCAGCTGTTTTAAGTCTGAGGCATCAGGCTTAAAGCGACCCGATGGAGATCTGTAATGAAGCTATGCAGTTTGCTGCCACTGGATCTTGTGAATTTCAGAAGTTTTTGTGCCAACAGACAGCATCTGTACAAATTCATGAAAGAGAAATATATCAGATGCTCTTAAAAAGAGATAAATCCCCTCCAGTTCCTGAAATATGGGAGCTGCAAACCACTATGTTGTTGTGCATCGTTATTAAAATATATTTTGCCTGTTTTCACTCCACCATACACATTTTGTTTCAGACCACTACTGGGCAGTATTTGGGTTAGGGAAACCTTTAGCCTGACCTCTGTCAGTCATTCCTGTGACTCATGGAGCAAAGGTTAACTGTGAACTACACTTTAGGAGCCTCCGATTCCCCCTAATTTTAAGCAGAGCACTAAATCAATAATATTGTGGTTATTTGGACTACAACTGGGTGGAATGAATTCAGTTTTCCATCTCAGCCCACACGTTTCCTTTGGCACATAAAGTTTTTTTCTGTCCCTCTGAAGCACTCCGTAAAACAGGAATAATGGCTCTTTCTGTACATGTTTGTTTCACCTAAAAACCAGCCCCCCCGGATGTATTTGAGCACTGCTTTGGGGTTGGTGGGCATTAAGTATCGATATTGTTATCCCACCAACAGGAGCAGGAGGTGAGAAACTCCTTCATCCATCATCTTCCTTGAAAGAACTGATGCAGAGTAGGAGCCTCCTGTTTGAAGAGAGGGCAAGCTGTTATCTGTTAATATGGCAGCATTTCGCCAAATGATTAGACTGTCAGAATTACAGCAATTTGAACACGCTGAGCAAGCTTTTATGTACACAGGAACAAGATGCCGGCGTTAGATTACTGAAGAGGAGTAACGCGCACTGGAGATTGACAAGTGCTTGGCAAGCCCACATTCCTGGGGCTCATCAGACATTCATGGCTCTTATGCGATGCTGGTGAAGAGCATACTCAAGTGGCTGCATCATAGCCTGGGTGACATCTGGTGACATGCAGTTAGGCCTGTTGTCTTTTTCAGGGATGAATTCATTTTCACAATATTTGAATGGAATCATTTATGCAGAGTGGAAATGTTCTGGCATGCAAGTGACTTACAAGAGAGTAATATTTTTGGTGCATCTTGTATTTGGTGACAAAAGTGTAATTAGGTGCACTTAGCCACTTGCTATTTTATGGAGTAGTTTTCTGGATTTCTGTGCCTCCTGCTGTCTCTGATCCTCCTCTGCTCCTTCCTGATACAGGTAACTACAACAGTTGCGATGAGGAGGAGGGAGCACAGGTACACTTGGCAGTTCCCTGTGGTCATAACAAGGGCTCCTACACAAATGTACCTGCTGGCAAAAGCTGCTCTTTCTCTGTAGTAGCTGGAGGGTTTACATTGCACTAAACAGAAGCTTGGACACTAAGTGGTTTTTGGTCCTCTGATATCCTCTGCTTCAGTAGTGGAGTATATTATTGTTTCTCTGTCAGGTTAGTTGGTTGTTCTACTTTGCTGTTGCTGCATGTAAGTGTTGGGAATTGATTGGGTTAGGTTTTTATTTTCCTTGACCTCTCAGAAGATGACTGTGGGCTTGGTTCTGTAATAGATTAGTAGTAGTAAAGTAATTTTCTCATCAAATTAGTAGTAGTAATAGTTGTAGTAATTTACTCTTTTAATAGTATTCCATGTTATATTCATATATATTTTTGTAATCAAGGTTCTGTTAAGGCCGGTGGATTGTAAGTTACAGAATGGGCAATTAATCTGTCAGTACTATAAGCTGATAGTCCTGCAGCTGCAGTTTTGAAGCTGACAAAACAAGTTGTTATGTCTTACTGAATAAGTCTTTTGTATATTGTCTAAAAGTGTACGCTTAAAGTAACGAAGGGAAGGACAAGGATCAAAGGGTCAAGAACGAAGATGATAAAAAGTATCCAAGGTGGACATCTGGAAGAGACTCACACAGTAGGCCTCAAGGACTAAAAATTACCTAAGACTATGGATGGGGAAGTACCTGGCAACTAAAAGCGAGCCTGCAAAAGAACCAACCAGAACCAGACTTGCAAACTCGGATCCAATAGAAGGATAACAAGTGACTGTGGGAAGGGAATTGACAATAGTATAAAAAATACTGGTTTTGCCCACTGCTTTGCTGGCCGTGTGTGGAGCAAGGGGTCTCCCCGGCAGCCCAGCGCACTGATTTGCTTATTTGCAATTTATATAAATCTTTAATAAATTTTTGCTGCTATATTTTAACCTAAGTCTCAGTTTACTTATAACAGTTCAGCATTGTGTCTAAGTTGAAGTCAGGTTTGGAATGGGTTAGAAGTCTGTTAAGAGTTCAGCTGTAGCTTGTTCTTCAGCTGTCTGTGACAGAGGTGTGGAGAAAGTAGGATTTCATTGTACAGGAAAAACTTCTATGTTAAAAATCAAACAGTACATTTTGATTTTCAAGCACTGCTCTTCCTGGCAGGCATCAGAGTTTCTGTGGTGAGTGAATGCAGGAAAATCTGTATTTGGTATAAAAATCCATTTTTTCCTGAAATGGTGCTTTTGAAGGAAAATTCTTTTCTAGGTCTATTGAAAACTTGCCTTTCTGAAACTTTGGTGCAGTGGAAGCCCTGCCAGCCCCCTGGTGCACCAAGGCCTGGTGCAGAACTTTGTGTGGGGGGCCAGCGTGAGTCCATGAGCTGTTCTTGTGTCAGGGAATAGCTTAAAGCGGGACCCTTATTGCAGTACCTCATAAATAAGGACAAGCTTGAGGATGTGTTAGCTGACTGCCTGGCCTGCAAATGCTAGTGCTGTCGTGCATCCCATGGGCTGTTCCCCAAAGGCAGTGGGGCAACAGCATCAAGCCCAGTTCCCTCATGATGGCTTTGCACCATGGGGCTCTCCTGCAGCCTTCTCCAGGACATGAAGGAGCTTCTGCCAAGTGACAACAATAAAACTCGGGTCATTTCAGACCTTTGATCTGAAACCCAACAGCCAGGTAGTAGTGGTGCCCTAGCACTTCATATGGGGCCAAGGTATTATGTAGCTCGACATGGGCAGGCTGTTCCACACAATGTGAAGCAGGGTGGATGAATGGTCCTAGGCACTGTTTTACTGATTAGTAGTGTGTAACCTGTGTGCCTCTAATAACTCTAATGGAGAAAACCTTATGAGGTAAACCAATGCAAAGTGTGTGGTCCTTGGAGTGGATGAGGTGCAAGTTGTACCAGGAATACAGAAAGGCAAATCCCTTTGACATTCTGTCCTGCTCCTGGTAGGAGCATCCTTAGAGCCGCTGATGTGAAACACACATTTAGCACCTTGGGTAGGGGTAAATCTGCTTTCTGTAGTCCTAGTCACACACAAGTGCTAATGATTGTTTTGCTGAGAGGGGTCTTTGTGTGTCCAGCTTGGAAAACAGGATGAACAAGGGGAAAAATGTTAAAATATGGTTTCCAAATGTTCTTCTGCAGCTTGTGCAGAATCTGAGTTTTAACACATGCTCTGTCTTAGGCTCCATTTAGGAGTTGCCCCTTGGAGACAGGCTGGCAGGGCTGGGATGTACTGTGGAGACCCAGGGCAATCATCTCAGGTTAGCCTAATGCAGCATGCCAGGTGACGAAATGTTGTGAAACTCTGTTTTTACTTTTTGCTGTTTGCTTCCGTGTCTTTGGGAGAAGGTGATCATGGATGTAAACTTCTTTTTTTTTCTTTTTTTTTTTACATTACAGTACTGTTATGATTAAATAAAACAAACAAAAAAACCAAACCTGTATAAACTTCCAAAGTGCCTATCACAAGGTAAGGATAAAAAAAAGTTTCTCGTTGTTAAAATGGGCATTTTGAGAGTGCCATCAAGGCATTTTGGAGAATAGAGGTGTTTTATTTTTAATGAGAAGAACTAAAGAATAAAAAACGGTAGCCTTGGAGAATTGCAGATCAAAGGTTTCTTCATTGTAAAACAAATGAAAGGTTTCAGTCCTAGAAGTGATGAATAAATTGATAAATTTTTAATAGGAAGAACAGGCTATAAATGGTAATTTAATTCTCTGGGGGAGAGAATCATTTAAGCAGTGTTTAAAAAGTCCAGATTTTTTTCTGTGAAGAATTTAATGATAACTGAGGGGATGACTGGGGGAGTGCACGGTTTGGCCAAGGCTGTTGTGCTCACCACTGCTTCCACTCACTGCAATGCTTGTGTCCTTCCCAGCATTCATCCCAGCATGGAAGTGGACCTGCTTCTTGCAGAGGCCTAGTTGTGCCCTTTTCCTTTTCACAGATGCATCTGGGGACTCCAGCCTTTGAGGGAAAAACTAATGCTTAAAAAAGAGTTCAGACTTATCAATGTGCCTGTGCTCGCAGCCCCCCTGTCCCTTGGCTTTGTAAGAGACAAAGCCCAGGGCAGGGGTGGTGTGGACTAAAGCAGCCCATCTGTGTGTCCACTGTCCCAAAATGCCCCTGTGCTCAGTGCCAGGGATGTCTGGGGATGTGGGATTGAAAATGGATCCTGATGGAAGGAGTAGATCACCCAGGAGTGCTGGTGCAGGGGGGGCCCAGTCCAGGGCAGCATGGGGCAGGCAGAAGGCTGGGCAGAAAGGGCACAGCTGGGAGAGGAGGACTATGGCCTTTGTGGGCTAAAGCGAACATTAAGAAGTGTAGGCTGGGGAAGAGGCTTTTAATGGCATTCACCTAGGGCAGCTTGCTGCTACCAGACTGACAGGCTGATGGGTGCTGCCAAATTTGCATAATAACGCTACTGATAAAGGCCTTGAGGTCCCTGCTGATTGCTTCTCCATCACCCACTGTGCACAGCCCTTGCATTGGGCTCATCCTCCTCTCTGTAGCTGTGACCCACTTTTCACACTCTAAACCCGATTGTATTTGTCATTTGTGGGGCATCCTGGCCCAGCTCTGCAAGGAAACCTTGTCAGCTCCTATATGGTGTTCCTGCATGGCCAGTGGCTTAGACCACAGCCCACTGCTATGTCCCTGCCTGGACTGTGCCCTGGTACGTCTGAGCTGCCAGGTTCTCAGTCTGTGTCTTCCCATGATGCTGTCATGTTCATTAACTTTTCAGCCTTCCTTTCTCTTGGCAGTGTTTTGAAAGTTAAAATAAAGAAAAATAGAGGAAAAAAGAAAATATTTGCCTCTTGCTTGATATTAATTCCCTGATACTGATCTTTATTCATTGTTCCATCCCCCATTAGTTTTCTCCCCTTGCTTTCATGAGATACCTCGCACAAGCCAGGTGGATGGAGATGCTCCACTACAGCCCTTGTGCATGGACATGTACTTGCTTCACAGACCTGGGTGGCTGAGCCATGCCTCATGCCCCTTGGTAACAGCTATTTTGGAGAGAAAAATGTGCTGCCACTCGCACTAGTGATTGAATTCTGACATCTTGCTGACCTTAGAGCAATGCAGGAAACAAAATCTGTTGTATTTGCAAGGTTCAGAGTACAATCAAGTTGTTTTGCAAGTGGCTATGTCTCTATCACAGATTAATATCTTTAATATTTTCAACAAAATAAAAAGAATAAAAAGCCCACTTTGACTTAAGCAAAACAGTTCTGTAAGAAAAGGTAATGTTTTTGACCACTATGGCGTTCTCAAATCAGTTTACACTGAAGAGGTGTAAAGGCATGATGAGACCTGTTAGGTCATGGGCATAATTTTTGGTCAGATTTCTGCTTACCGGGAGTCAGAAATGTATGTCTGCATTCAGTCCTTTGCTGTGTCACGGGATTCCTGATGATATGCCTAAACTGTAACAGCTGGTCACAGTGGCAGAAGGCTCCAAACTGAGAAGCAGGGTTGAGCTTTCTGACTTTAACCCTGTGGGGACTGCAGATAGGCAGTGATAATACTATGAAAAATTTTAAGAGGAGTTTTATATGTAGCTTAAATAGCAGCACTGCCATCCCAGATAATGAAAGGTGCACCTATAAGTTTTCATCATTTAATTTCTTAGCCTGTATCAACTTTAAGTGGTAAGTGGATAATTCGATATTATCACTAAGGGTGTAACTGAAGTTGATTGCACTCTGCTGACAGGAATTTTATTTTTCAGCCCTATGGAGGTTTGGCAAAATGTTTGTTTCAGGTGAATTCTCCTATTCCTTTTCTGTACTCTTCAGCTTTACTTTGATGGCTGCTCCAAATGGCTGTTGTTAGCCTGAAATCAAACCTAAATCCTGAAGAAGGTTAAACAATAATGTCTGGAGGTTGCCTTGGTACAAAAGGGGTTCACCTTGGGAAATTCATATCTATATCTAGCTCACTGTTCTCCTTAGAAGCTTATGGGTCTGATTCAGCTTTGTGTTTATTTTGCAGCATTGCTTTGGGTAGAGCTGCTGCTGGTTTTTCACTGATGTGTGAGATCAGAGCAATGCCTTGCGGTGTTTAACTCTTTGCACTCACAGCAGTAAGCTTCTGAGCTCTGTGAGCCCATTTGCAGCAACGTGATCTTTGCTGCTCCCATTTCTCCACTGCCTCTCTGGCAGGGCAGCAGAGGGGACTTGGAACACGTGGGGAGATGGAAGTGAATGCTCAGGAGAAGTCCAGGCTTCTCAGTGTAGACTCGTTATCAACCAGGCTTGTATGAATCCACACTTAAGGACATTTTATTCAGTTTTAACACAGTGAAAGGTTTTGCTTCAGTGGAGAAATAAAGCCTTTAAATCTTGTCAGCTTGGATGTTGTAATGGTGCTAATGCATGCAGATGGGCAAGTTGTATTGAGTCTGGCCACCTTTTCCCCCTCTCCCAGAAGCCTGGCTGAGAGAACTGTGCAGAGTAAACCAGCATAGTGAGAGTTGAAAGAGTTTGTACAATGTATGTGAAGATGTTATTATCTTGAATATATTTTAACTTGAGCCTTTCCCACCCCTGCTCACCATTTTTTAATTGTTTTTAACATATGCATTTTAAAAGAATACTGAAATGTTTCTTTGTCTGGCACTGTCGAGATACCTGAATTCAGATGATTATGAATTTAATTTGCTGGCCCTCAAATACTTGCCTTCGCTAACACTGCGCTCTAGTGACTTGCACCATTATGTTTGCTGTGTTCACTCTTATCTTCTGATTTGTGTGCCTCTAGATACTGCTTGTTCAGCTGTTACTGTTCAGTTTAGCTTTTCAAATTCTTGTTGCCTGTCCATGCTCCAGCCCTGTGCTCATAGCAGAGGCTCCAGCCCTGTGCTTGTAGCAGAGGCTGAGCCTCTGCAGTTTTTCCTGTACCTCTTAGACAACTGTCCAAGAAAGCTGTGAATCTGCCTGTGCTGAATGTGTGGCATTGACGGCAAAATTGCTAATGTCACTTCATTCCAACTCCCTTCTTCATTAGCAGGGATGACCAAGTAATAACTGTAGAATGCCTCAGTCAGTGCTGGACTGAGTATCGTTTATATAATGTGAAATGGATTTCCAGCTTAGCTGGAAGTGGAAGAGGCTTCCATAGCTACAAACTCTCCTACACTTGCAAAGGGCTGCATGTGTAGTATTGGTTTTGAAAAATTGGTATTTGCTTTATTGTAGTATTGGTTTTGAAAAACTTTACATGGGTTTAAAGTTTGGGAAATGGAGAAAATATAAAGGGAAATATAGGAAGTGTGACAGTCAATCAGATGGCATATGGAAATAAAGATTGACAGGAAAAGAGGTTGTACCCATCAACACTATTATAGCAGTGTGCAGAGAGAAATCCAGAATCCATGTTGCAAAATTGTTTCTTTAATTGGCAAATGGAGATTTTTTTGGCACAGCACTTCATGTGTTGGAAATAGATGGTATGTAAAAAGAAATGGTGTTTTTCTTTTGGATATACTCTTCTATTGGCTAGCAAATATGGAATATGATTACTTAAGGCTTCTGTTTATTTAAAAGGACACTTTATTATCAGTTTTATGACCAAAGTTTCCAAAACTAAATTTTTCATTTGCATAGCTGAGATTAGCTTAAATTTGATATTTAGCCTTAACAGAGTGGTAAATTTGTTTTTAGTAATCAGAAGATCACAGGCTGACTGAAGTGGGAAGGCACGTCTGAAGGTCATCTAGTCCAAACCTCTGCTTAGAACAAGGTGAGGGAGAGCAGGTTGCTCACAGCCACAAGCAGTTAGACTTTGAATATTTGCAAGGATGGAGACTCCATAATCTCTCCGGGTAAGCTGTGCCAGTGCCTGACCACCCTCATGGTGAGAAAGTGATTGTGGATTTTTATTACATTTAAAAAGGGTTTCCTGTATTTCAATTTGTGCCCATTGCATCTTGACCATAATAATATTCCTCATACAAATAATTTTAATTCAGTGCTTTGTTAATCTATATTGACTCAGTTGTGCTTGAGAATTCCTGAAAAATTAAGATTTTTTTTTTTTTATGGGGAATGTGGAAGAAATAATTTTGTTTCCAGAAATCAAAATGTGAAGTTATGTCTTTAAAAACTAGTGTATGTCACTGAATAAGAACTCTTAGCACCTTTTTTCCACGTTGTTTTTTGGGCTGATCCCTCGTCACCCCATTAAGGATTATATTTATGACCAAATAATATTTTATCAGATCTTTTTTTAAGTTGTCTCTTCAGTGAATGTGTTATGTCATAAAATTTAGTAGATACAAGATCAGATTTCTGATTTTTTAAGACTGTCATAAAATAACTTTAGTGAGGAAAAAAGACAGTAACAGCAGTAAGACCTGAAGCCTCTTTCCCCACTTTCCTCATTCCTAATTAACTTAAAATCGCACTGGACGATCCTCAAGTAATGTGCAAAAGTGACATCTAATAGATGGAAATTATTAAGAAACTTTCAGCTATCCTCTGGGAATATGCCTTAGTGCTTCTGTGTGCTTAAGACTGCCAAAAATATCCCCAGTAATTCTCAAACTCTTTTGGCAGATGAAGGCAGAATGACTGGTTTTACAACAATCAAGATCAGATGGTGGCAGATATATCATACACTTTTCTATATTAAGAAATATGTACACTGGGAAATAAGCCGTGATCATATGTTCCTTCTCTTTCCATCGATTTGTTGCTAGTGAGTTACTGTTAGCATTAGCGTCTGGAAAAGATGGAAGACAGTAAGAGTTCAAATCAGTCGTGCTCTACGTGCTTTTTATTTCAAATATTCTTAGTGTGGTTTCATTGCTGTCTTGGGGAAAAGAAAAAAAGTTCAGTTTTCTCTTTCACCTGCTTAATAGTGAGCAACTGTCAGACACACTTTGATACTTCTATACTTCTGTGGCTTTAAACAGCGGTGACCACAAAGAAAAATACACCTTTTTTTGCTAAGTCTTTGGTTTTTTTCAGTGAGAGATGGGCTTATACTGTTGGCAAGAGATACTGCCTTTGTTCTGCTAAGGTGTATCATTTGAGCTGTGGATGAGTCTTGGAAAACAAAAAACATTTAATTTTCAATCCCAGCCAGGCGATCTGTGTGAAAAAACACGGCTAACCCCATGGAGCATTTCTGCTGCATTTGCAGAAACAACCTTGGCTCTTTTTGTATTTCCCTGTTTCTTTTGAGGAATTCCTACACCTTTCTTTGTCATTTTTGTTTTCCTAAGGGTTTTGTTCTAGAAACTACTCTTATATTTTTCTTATAGTTACCTTTATCTTTTCTTACAGTTACCTTTATCTTTGAGTGGTTTCCCAGTCTATCAGAAGCAATTGTAAAGTTGCTTCTGCATAAACTTTAAGTAAGCCTGATACATGCCTGTAAAATTGTGACTCCATTCATGCTGGAAATTCAAAATCTCCTCTTTTCAAGGTGTGCACTCAGTCTTGATGATATTTGCTACCAACACAGTGATGTGAGTCATCTCCTGTGTAGAGATGTAATTTCACTGGCTGAAATGTAGTAGTATCTGTATCCAACCCTAATTCAGGATGACCCTTATTTTCCTTCGTTGTCTTGAGCCAGTCTGTCTCCATTCAGGTGTCCTCTAGCCAAAGATAAATGAATTGGTTCAGATCTGAAAACTATGTGTGAGGAGTTGTCCTAGTCTCAGTTCCTTTAGATAGTTTGTTCCACAGCTACAGTTCAAAGTATATCAGTTTTGTTTACAAGTCTACATGCAAGTGAACAAAAGGATTCAAAGATTCCTTTTCCTCTAGGATGGAGCTGTGTAATATAAGCTATAATTACTTTCCTCTGAGATAAAGAACACAGGTCTGAATTCAAGAAACAGGGATGCTGTGAGAGCCCAGAAGGTTGATGGTTTGTTATAACTATTCAGGAGTCTGTTGATGGGAATGCCTGCCCTGACATTCCCAGCAAATGGCCTCTGTCAGGCTGAGAGGGAAGCTCCATCATTTTTTTTTGCTCTTCTTTTTTTCTTCTGATCCAGAGGATACCCACAGGAGGGTACCTCCCTGGCTCCCAGCCAAACCCCAGAGCGGTGCCACTTTCCTCTTGGTTCCCCCACGCGGTTTGCACCTTCACTCTGCCATCTCCTTAGCAACTCGGAGCACACCAGCAGCACACAGCCACACAGCCCCCTGAGAGCTGCAGCTCTATTTATAGGCAGCCGAGCTTGGATGAAAATTTCCAGAATGCTCTGGTACGGCCTCCACGGGCACAAAAAACTTATGGGTCCTGCTAGAGGATCTGGCTTGGTTCTGTATCTCAAAGTCCTGGCCTTTGCAGGATGTTCGACCTTTGGAGTAAAACACACGCGCTCTGAGACATAGCGAGGATTTGCTGTTTACATAGCTGCTAATTAACCTTTCAAGAATCATGTTCTCTGTAACTCAGGTTAGGAAGTGAAATGCAGGTGCAAATACAACAGCCTGGGGTAATATGTTGTAACAGGCAAAGTCTGAAGAATGATGCCATGTCTTTGGTTTTTTTTGGGGGGAGGGGGTTGATTTCAGGGATATAACTTAGTGAAATAATACAATACAGGAGAGGAAAATATTTTTTCTGAGCTTTGTGGTTAGGGTTTTTTTTTACTTATATTTCTTCAGGCTGAATTCAACATTGAAAACGAGATTTAATCACTGATTATATTGCTTAGTGATGCTCTGCAAAGGTTTATTGATTCAGCATTTCCCTTAGTCACGTGGCTGAGAAATAAAGAATGTGTGGTGGGGCTAAGAATGACTCGAAATATTAAAGAAATAAATGATAATTCATTAAAATGCGTTGGTTGATGACACCTGATGATACACTTTTCATGTATACTGATCTAAAACTATAAGACAACCATGAAGGAATTTAGTATTTATTGGGAGATAATACCTTTTAAGTGAAACTAAGGGGCTTTTTGGAGATCCTAAAGTTACCATATCTAGTTGTATGACAACTTTGTACTTTTTTAGCTCAGCAAAATCATAATTAAAGACTTCCATAATGTAGTGAGGTTTTTTTCTCCTTTATTCCTTGTATCTAGACCTTGTATACTAGTGTAGGAGAATTTTGTGTCCTGAGCTTAGGGCATCCCTCCCAGATTTCCCTCATACCCTGCATTCCCTGTCAATGACTGCTAGTGGGAAAAAGTCACTCTGCTTTTGAAATACTCTTTGATGTCTCAAAGTCATGACTGGAATTGTTTTCCTGGGTGACATGTTGAGAAATAATGCCTGTCTAAGAGTGGAGGAGCAAGGGAAGTCCAAAGCAACACTTAATATACTCCAGTTGATAGGAATGTGGGAATTACATGCTTTTGTGTGTGCTGTTGAGGGGACAAGGAGCCTCTACATGCAAGGAAAACATGAGGAGGTGCACTGTATAGGGAGGCTGATTGACAGTCTAGCTGGTGTAGATCAGTAATTGGAAACTCATTGCCCATAAATTTCTAGTACTTATTGTGAAATATAGGAAGGAGAATATATGAGCTCTGAAGCAGCTAACTCTTTCAAGCCCATCTGAGATGATGTTCAGCTTTCAAAGTAGCAAGACTGAGTATTTCTCTTCAAAGCCTTCATTTTTTTGTTGGAGCAGGAAGAATTCTGTTGGAGGAAAACGCCACCACCATGTGCTCAAAGTCATAGAATTTAGGTGAACAGCCTTAAATATTTAATGTTTATTTTTTTTACAGTGCGGCTTCAGATTGCCTTGGAAAAATCATTTTTGTATTTGGTGGTGAACACATTTTTGCCTTTACAAAATGCATCTTGCACATGTTGCCTGCCAATTTCATGTCTGATTTACCTGATTTGTGTCTCCACATTGGTGGGCTTATTGTATGTTTGTCCATGTGCCAGCAGACTCTGCAACTGTATTTTAAGAGGTCTGTTCGTGTCTAAATATTTATATTCTTTTCATGAGGCTGAGACTGATTGTATGTGCTAGCAACTTCGTCCCTGCACCCCCCTTCCTCCCCCAGACCAAGTGTGATTTTGGTACATTTTCCTTCTCACTTGATTTCAGCACTCTGGTGGTTTCCACAATACAGTTTTGAGTGTATAATTGGTTTCTGGTGACCACATTTTTTCTCATTTCTTTTGGCCTCTGTTCTGTTACACACATATTTGTCTCTCCATTAACGTCAATGTGAATTACAGATGAGAAGCTAAGTGTGGATAAATTAGTAATTACACAAAACGGAAGGTGGCATTTAAGTTTCTGAATTATTTGAGTGGGCACAGGACAGCTAATGAATACCTCAGGATCTGAACAAACAAGCAGCGCCAGTGTGTAGGGCTCTGCTGTTAACGCGGTTCACAGTGCGGTGGCTGGGGAAGGTGGGAGTATGTAGGTGGCAGTGCAACTCTGCTAGGTTTTAACACCCACTCTTCTGGCAAGTGCTGTGGGTTGATGGAAGTGTTGGTTGTGGTTTTGGAGCCAGAAATCATGCTTGCCTCTGAGAGAGCAGTTGTCTATGTACAATAAAAAGAAGACTGAATAGTCTGGTGTAAAACAGTCCAGAATGGTGTTTCTTGCTGTAAAAATACAGTTCTTAGATGAAAGCCTTCGTTGAAGATGGGCCGTGTTCTCTGCTTCACTGCCTGTGGTAATACTTTATTCATTTATGTTAGGAGAAAACCTTTTGTCTTCAGCTGAACAACTTCTGCTTTGCTTGCGGTGCCCTGCAGAAACATTACAAGAGGTTTCCTTGAAGGGAAGCACTTAGCTATTTTCTAAGCTCACTTTCAAAGTACTTTGAATTAATTATAAATGAGTAAAGCAGTCTGGCTCTTGATTACACAATTGCCTATCCTGGATTCCCTGTAATGAAATGTAAGCTGGCCCAGTCATAGTAAAACAGGAGGTGCTTTCTCTCCTATCTTATGATCTGTGCTATTCTCAGATCTACTCTTCTGATTTCTTTTAGGCTGCAATTCTGCCAGCCTTCTATTTCCTCCCGTCTCTCCTTGCTACCCTATTTTATTAGGCTTTTCTTTTGGCTGCACTTATGCTCGTATCCTGTTATAAGTTCCATTGAAAGTAGTTAACATACATTGATACAGTGCTTTTTTTGCACTGAAATAACACTATGCATTTTATTTATTTAAAGGGTTCTAAGTGCCTCCAGTGTCTATGTGTTTGACAAACACATAAAAATACACAGAAGTCAAGCACTTAGCTGCCCTGAGAGGATGGGTTTCCCCCTGTCTCTGCCAGGAACATCCATAAACCCAATTACTCATGTACCACATAGTTTAGTAACAATTAAACTGAAGTCTTTGCTTTCTGTATGGTGAACCCTGGCCTCTTGTCTCCATCGTTTGCCACAACTTGAACCTCACAGGATGTGATGTGTTTTATCCCATTACGCTGTCTTTTTCTGCCCTTGTTTTTGTGTAGTGCTGGATATTATGGTCTGCAGTTCTTCTCACTTTTGTCACATTTTTACTAGGTTTACTGCCTTCATATGGGATGGGAGGTGGCTCAGTGCAAGTGACATGGATGTCCTTTGCTCTGACGTTTTATTCTGTGCAAAATATCGGGAACGATGTTAAGGAGCTATAAAGTGCGGGTTTGGACTGCAATAACAGTGTATAAGCTGAAGACCCCAGCCTGAGTTTTGCAGTAGAGGTCATTGAGCTCTAACACACTTGGATTATGACACATGTGGTGGAGGTAGGGCTGCTCCTTGCTCTGTCCATTGAGTCTGTCTTGTAATGGGTGTCCAGCACTGCTCTTGACCTTTCCACTTGCTGAGGAAGGATGGGCTCAGAATGACTTAGGAAAACAGTAACCATCTTCCCCAAGATGCAAGAAGGGCAACATTAATTTATTCACCCCTGCTCCTCTCCCTTCCTCCTTTTGTTGGTTTAGGGAGTTTGAAGACATGATAGGAAAATGAATGAAGCTATAAATTTTCATCTCTTCTTAATATATTAATAATATGGAAACTATGGACAATGGATTCTTCTGAGCTTTGTTTTTTCATATTTGTTGGAGATAGTAAAGTAACAGAATGGAGGTCCTTCATATACCTTCCTTTGCAAACCTTCACATACCAACCTTGTTGGCTGAGTGCTGCCTTGAGAAATAGGCTGTACCTGCCTTTGAGATTTGAAGCCCATGTTGATGAATGCTGTTTATTCTCAGAATTACCAGAGAGCTGATACATATATATATATATATATATATATTTTACTGTGCCAGACTTAGAGTCATCTACATTGAAAATAATTTTAAAGGGGAGACCCGATTCTTTATTATTTTGCCCTTTTATTTGTATGTTCCTCTCTCCTACCAATCCACCAAGATTAGACCATCCAAGTTGCCTTTTTCTAACAAGGTGCTGCATTTTTTCATCTGCTCACTTCTAGCTCCCTTTGCCAAACCCTCTAGCCTTGAAGCTGCTTTTGTGGAGCATCTCAATCTTCAGGACTCATTCCCACAGCAGGCACTTGGGTTTGATAAAGACATCAGCCCTGCGAGTTTTAATCTTCAGCAACCATGGCAACCTGCCTTGCGTCCTTTGAAGAAGTAGTCCCGAACACAAGTCACTTCTAAGGTAATAGATGTGAGCATCTGTGATGTGGCAGGGCTTTTCATTTGAACTGTTATTAGCATGTGTTGGAGGTATATATTCAAGCAAAGAGACACTTAAGATATATTCCATGTTGTATGCCAATATGCTATAGAAAGGCCTGATGTATCAGTAACCAAAATTAGTGATGGAGAAATACCATCATATAATCTGGGTCTCTCTCTGTGAAATCACAGACCACTACATAGCAATTTACCTGGGTACTTGTAATGCTTTTATGCATACTTATTTTCCCTCCCTACTATCTGAACCCATGTTCTTTCTTCTTCAGCAGGCTTTTGCTTGTATGTTCTGACCAACACCACGGGCTCTTTTGGCTGTATTATGATACAAGTCTCTCTCTGCCTTTGAGCCAGCTCCATCCCTAAACTGCCAAGCCAGAACAATGGGGGAAGGTTTCCTTGCTGTAGAGGAGGAATCAAAGCATGGTAACTCAGTCTACGCTGGGAGAAGTGATTGGAGGTGTTGTGTAGAAAAACTGCTTGAGAAGAGTTGTTCTGTGTTCATGCTCAATGTGAGCAGGATCAGGGGTAGGGAATGAGACATACATCATGCAGCCCTAAACACATGGTAGGCCATGTTGTGTCAAGCTGGCAGCAGCATCATCCCAGGCTGACTATGTACTCGACAGGGCCAGGCAGATGCCCTGGAAGCTGCACTGCATTACCTGCAGCTGCCTTGGAAACCACAACAAAGCACTTACATTTGAGTAGTATGAATTTCTTCCAACTTTTATTTAATTTTTATTTCAGTTCATTCTGGAAAGAGCTCCTTCCTCCCCAGTAAATTACAGATATTTCTAATGCTGCAGTCAGAAGTGTGAGAAGTGTCCCATCTAGCTTTAACCAAGCTTGCCTGGGTGGTTGTGGCTGCCATGAAGCCACGGTAACAGATGCTTTATTGTGATATGGTCAGTGGTCAAAGTCTCCTGTATCCTGATTAGATTTATGTGGCCTGTGCTGATATTTGTAGCTTCACTGGTGTGAACACCAGTGCTGTTCAGTCTAGTTTAAAATTAATTTAGGTTAGCTTATCTGTCCTCCAGTCAGCTTTTGGGTATAGCATGCTGACCTTGCTAGTACAGAGCTAGAGCATCTCTGGTGGGAATGGTAAGAAACACTTACTGCTTTCTAAATTTTTGTTATATTATATTTTGTAGCACCTTTCTCAGGAGGGTCTGTTTTGCACCCACTGAATAAAGACTTAAAAATGTGAAAATTAGATCCAACAAGATTGTTTGGTCCTTTGAAATAAAGTGCCTTTAGAGTTTGTTGTCATCATAAGGATATAAATGAGACTTTCCAAATCCCAGTTCACCAAAGCATGGCTGCTTTGGCATAGAGTACAGTGAACCCCCCATGTTTAGCTGGGGGGTATGGGCACCTTCTGAAGAGCTCAGGCATGGAAGGGGATGCAGTGAGCACTGCAGCTCTGTTTGGGTTTTGCTGGACTTCCGTGATGGATACCGCTGGGGAGGTAATCACCTGGTCCCCCAGAATGGTGGCTGCACATTGCTGAAACCCAATTTTCAAATAGGAAATTGGCCTTTTATCTTTGGTACTTGCTACATAATGGTGCAGAGCAGCAGTCAGCTGAACCTCACCATTGGTTTACTGCTTGGTTGTAAATTGTAATTGGTTGACTAACCTTCTCTGATGTTAAGTGCCTTAAAAGGTTGTTTTTCCTTTATTTTAGTTTAGATTTAGTTTCTGGCTTTATGTGTTCTTTCTGTTTATTCTTCTAGTAAGATGTAATTAGAAATTAAAGAGAACAAAGTAAACCTCCAACCCTACTGATCTACATTAACATGAATCATCATCTCTTGAAAGTATGTGTTATTCAGAGCTCTGCAACTTGATATACATCCCCTTCATTTGGTAAATATTTAAAATATCTGCAGGCATTTTTTCACATTCTTGAGCCAAGACCACATTGCTGTGTGTTCACCCTTGTGTCTAAGTATTGATGTTTTGAAGCCAAAGTATATTTAGTTAAATGTCTTTTTCTTTTTTAATTTTTAGGGTTTATTGTACTGTATGAAAATGAATATAAAGAAAGAGAGGAAAACCTACCAATTTATTTGCCTTTTACTAATCAAAAAGAGTATATTAGAAAGAAAGTGTAAACAACTTTAAATAGTGCCAAAGGCTGTAGTCTTTGAGAACAGTTGAATTGGGAGGTTTATAAAATGAACAGAGCTGATGATGTCTGTAATAAAGTGGATTAGCTTTTACAAATTCTGTTCCGCCATGTATCTTTACATAGCTAATCTCCCATGTTTGCAGTTTCAGTCATAGGTTCTTGGGGAGCACCCAGATAGATTATAATTCTCCAAAGTGTGTTGTAAATGCTGACACTTCCCAATAGTTTCTGAAGAAGAAAATAAAAAAATTCATAGCTTTTCCTCTGGGCTGTATGGTACTGCGCCATTAGCAATCATTAGTTCCTGTGCTCAAATAGTATATACTGGCTTCTTACTCCTTTGGTAGAAACTCTTTATCTCTGATACATCTTTCCAGCTTGGATTTCTGTTAGGTACTCCTTACAGCTTCTGTAGAGTTGCCTTTGATGAGAATAAAGCAAATTCTGAGAACAATGCTTCTTCCCACAAATTGTTTTAAGCTAAATATGTCCTGTTCTGTGGATTATGTTTTTGGAGTCATCAAGGCACCAGCTCTGATGGTGGCAGAAATGGTGGGCCCATGTGTTGGGTGATGCTGATCTCCAAGGACCATTTCTGTCAAGTAGGGTGTGCAAAGGGTGTCATGAGAGAGCAGGGTCTCCAGGCAGCACTGGCAGCTCACCAGGGCATGTGTGCATGGGACACTCTTTGTAGGAGCCTCTTGCCCAGATCAGGGCAGCCGCACATCCCTCTTTCCCTGCCTCCAACAACAGCAGGGATTGTTCTCTTGGCAGTTAGGGACTGGGATTTTCACAGTGGCATTTAAGATTTTCTATTTTAAGTAGATATTAACCAATAACTTGGTCTGATACTGGCACACTTGCTTATTTTGAGAAATATTTTCTGTCCCTTTTTCTTCACCGATATGAGGTGTCCTTCCATGGACATGTCCCCACTGGCTTGAAATGTCCTGCCAAACTGGGACTTTAATTCTAATTGTCGAATGATCTTCAAACTATTTTTAGTAAAATGATGTAAATTTTTATTTGGAATAAAACTATGTTAGTGTATACACATGCAGATTTCTTAAGCAGCACAGATGATTTTTAAATACCATGAACAGTGCTTTGATTCATACTTAAGAGTAGACTAGGGTGGTGCTGACATTTTTTTAAGGAACGAAGCTTGACTTTAAAAATATGTCAAATTCTGTTGATCGTGTTTGAAACAGTCTTTGCAAGTAACGGACTTGAAAAGCCTGGGATCAGTTTCCTGCTATTCTCCAACACTTCTTGCATCTCCTTGGGGAGGCAGTTTAGGCTTTCAGTGTTCAAATCATCATCTCCAAAATGGGGATAATAAAGACTTTCCTAGTGCCTAGGAGTGTTGAGATGACAGATCAACTGATGGATCATTTATGGATTCCAAGAGAATTTATGTTCCCCTCTGCGGCTGTAAACCTCAACCTTTTCCAAAATGTAGCTACCCAGTGGGCCTCCATAGCCAGGATAGATTCAGTGGATTATGTTCTTATTATAGTGGTTTCCTATGTAAACAATTTGATTTCCAGGGCAAGTGGTGTATGTATGTGTTCATTCACTCCGATGAGATCCAAAACACTTGCCAAGTGCTTTGATCCCCTTGCCAAGAGAAGAGTTCTGTACAAGGTTGGGGCCACTTTTGGGGCCACTTTAGCCAACGAGCATTGCCCCCTAATTTAGAGTAGGAGACTGAAAAGGGAATGTAATTTTGCCAACTCTAGACCATTAGGTTGGTATTATCAGCAATCTCTGCATCTCATTTCAAATCCAGTATGTTTGCCATGCTGTGGTGCTGGATCAGTAACAACTGTGAAGCATGACAATCTACATAATTTTCTGTGATTTCCAGTGAAGGTTTTTTAATTTTCCTCTCATTCAAATTGTCACCCAGCATTGCCTGCTTAGTGCCATGTTAATTGGGGTACTTCTTCCCTGACTCTTTTTGCATGAAAAAACCATGCCAGCTAGATGATATTTGTGAAGTCAATACATATAAAGTGCAGCATCTTCCTCACGAGTACAGGTGCAAGTACATGAGCCTGGAATTACTGTAGTTTAAGAAACATGACTTCATGTGCATAAGCAATATAGCTACACTCTTTTGGTTCTTCCCATGTAAATAAACATTTAGTTTGTGGTATCTGTTGGGGTAGTTGACCATTGCTTGGGTTTTCTGCATACCCCACGTTTTTCTAACTGTGAAGGATATGACTGGGCTTTGTATAGAATTTGTGACAGTGTGGTATTTGGATCTACTGCTTGTAGTCACTAACAGGACTTTGGCCAGCTGCTGGGTTTTTTTCCCTCTGCCAACTAGTGGGAGAATCCTAACCTTAACATTATTTATTTGGAGGCTTTTTGAGTTAATTAATTTAACTCTTCACTGCCTTTGGTCACACGGTTTTATGAGTATTTTTAATTGATCTTATTTGTATGTAAATGCAATCTAACATTAATTTAACAAGATGGATTCAAGTCAGTGGTCAACCCAGCTGTTCAGTCAAGGATATTACTCAGTGCTGTTTATTGGTTTTAATTGAAGATCATGGCCACCCCAGAAACAAAAAAGGGAAAGCAGCTACTTTTTTATTGGTGGTGAAATCCTGTATTTGTAGGCAGTTTCAGTGATGGATATTATTAGCTTGGAATTGTACTGGCCACAGCAAATAAATAGGGCTTTCTTTTCTTTCCGATGACTTTTACAAATACAAAGGGAAATGTGGAAAGGGAAAAGGGAGCTCTTAACCTGAGAATTTCAGACCAGTTGAATTGAAGCAAACCACCCATTTATTCTTAGTTTAATGGCTTGCAGGCAGACTCTATCAGTTGTGGACTGTATTGTATTAATTTGCAATGGCAAGAGTTAATGCTAGTAATCGCTTTTCCTCTATAGAGAGAGCCTGTAGTAGATTGTTTTTACATGGCAATCTGTGATTGATAGATCAGGGAAAACAGGACCAAAGAAGGTTACTGCCTCCCAACCACTTCCCCCTTCAAATTAAAATAATTTGCAATTTGTAGGATGCCTTGTAACACGTGCTTCAGGAATGAGGCAGTAAACATACTAGGCTGCATTCCCTTAAAGCAGTGAACCTCTTACTGCCTTTCTTTCATCAAACCAAACAAGTTATGTTGTTGGGAGTCCATTGAAAACAAGTGTGCTGGCGAAACAGCCCCCAGACCCCTTCAGCAAACTTCCTTTACGGTCAGGCAGCGGACCTGATGAAAGAGCCTGTTTGTGAACATTTGGACTCCTTCCATTGATTTGTAAATCCACTTTAATAAAGTACTGCCGAAGCTAGTGAAATGAGCAATCGAGGGCTTCCGTTAAGTTTCTAACAAATATCTGATGCAGCTTGTATCACTGGTACTGGCACATGCTTTTGAAATTGTTTTTTTCCTGCTGCGTTGGATCGTTTCAAGATTGGGGGAGTAAGGGAAGTAGGGGGAAAAATGCAGTCTCCATCAGCCACACATTACATGGCTGCTTTATTTTTCAGTGCTGCTAAAACTCCTCTTATTTAATATCGATCATACCAAGGAGCCAGCAAAGTATAGTGTTAATTGGGTCCACTGGAATTCCTGTCCCCTGGGAGAGAGAGCTTCCTAGGCAGGGAGGGCGGAGGGAAGGAGGGAGGGAGGGAGGGAAGGAGAGAGGCAGGCAGGGAGGAGGGGACCCACTGTGTGCCGCATAAAATGTAAGTGCACTAGACATCAAGGCTTCTGCTTGCATCGCTGGGAAGCAGTCGCGGCGGTTCCCCCCCGCCCCCCCCCCTTTCAGAAATTAGCCAACTCTTTTTTATTTTATTTTTTTTTAAAGTCTGGCAGTTCTTCTTGAATTGACAGCTCCTTTCTTTTTCCTTCCTCTTTCTTTTTTTTTTCCTCTTTGCGGACGGCTGTTTTTTTTATTATTTGAATTGTTTTCCTCTCCTTTCTGCAAAGCTGCAAAAGCTCTGCTTTGAAAACTGCTGCCCCAGAGTGCAGTTGCTTAGCTGTCCTGTCAGCATTGTTCTAATGCTCATTCCATATGTATGTCACATAGGAGCAGTACCCTCCTCCTCTCCCTTCCCCCATCCATGCATTTGATTTTTTTTCCCTAAAGATTGAAATTTTTTTCTTATTTTTCCCAAGGAGCTTGCAAACAGGGAAATTCAAACTGAATGCTTCTCTGTTGTGGTTACTTATACAGCCAAGACCACATTTCTCTTAGAAAAAGTGTTTGCTCTGTTCCTTCTTTTCTCCACTCCCTCTTTTTCTTCCCTATAAGCACAAAGGCTTTAAAAACTAAGATCTATAGTTCTTTTTGCTTTTTTTTTGCGTTACCGTGACAGCATGTATCTCTGTTGCTGAAAAATGAAGCAGGCAGGCTGGAGGTTTTTTATGTTCAATGCTTTTGGGACCACTAAAAAGAAGTCCGCAGAGAAATACGTACAGCAACTGTGCCGACTGAGTTTCTCATCACTGTTAACTGTCACTTATTCTGACTAAAAGGTAAGGGATTCTTTAATATTTTTTTAAAGTCTTTGTGCATTGTTTGTGCATTGTCATTTGACATGTGCAACTCACTGGCTCAGAAGGGAGATGGGTTGTGAAGATTTTTGTATTAAGGTAGTATAGGTCACCCAAGCAAAGCTCTTTGCATCCACAGGAGAAAAAAGATCTTGTTTCTTGGAATTGTTTCCCTTTTCATCTCAAATGGTTCCCCCAGCTTAGCTCGCTACTGATTGAGACGTAAAGCTGGGGCATTATCGCTGCTGCTTATCTTTTCTGGTCCTCTTTCTCTACCTAGGAAGTACACGCACCCAGTTTGTGTGTGCGTGCGCATATGTGGGGCAGAGCATATCCCCTTTGCATAGGAAATACTTGGCAACATGCATATTCTCCTCTTTTACTGTGACTAAATGTCTTCAAGCACTCTTCACAAGGTAAGAATGCCTTAGTTCAGCACACTGCAGCTTATGCCTGTTTAAAATTATTACTTGGATTACAATGCATACTGTGGAAAGTTATTAGTTTCCACAGAGACCAATTTAATTGGGGGGTATGTGTGCAGCGGTTCTGTTTTGTGCTTTCCATACACCGCTTACGGGGGAGTATGAAATGTTATTTTCTTCTTAATTCTTGGGAAGGGTGAAGTTTACACTGTCTGTTAGGCAGAGCAAATGAAGTTATAGCTGAAATCGATTAAAGCTGTGGAGAAGCATAGCCTTACAAGGCTCTTCAACTTAGCCTGAGAGTCAGAAGATAGTTCATTAAAATATTTTTTGCGCTCCATTGTAATATGCAAAATTATAAGCAGAAAGGCATCTTCACCAAGCAGAAGTAGCAGCAAATGATGCCTGGACTGGATCATTATATTATTTATGTGTTAGAAACCTGTTTAATCCACAACCTTGGTGCGCTCTGCTTTTTTTGTGCGTGTGCTGGATGCATCTTGCAACAGCCTCTTAGTTCAAGAGGGCATTGTTTTATGAAATGTGTTAATGTGTTTCTGCTTTGCAGGCAGAAGTGCTCTCTGTGACTGTCCTTTAGCTGTGACACAATCCGTTATTTGCTATTTTGGACAAAGCTGGTTTTTAGGGCTTGCTTTGCTTTCTTTTGCAGATATTTGTGTTCTTACTTCTTAGCAGTTAGTTCTCTGCATAGAAAATGCATCTTAAGGGTGCTCATTTCTCATGCTTTGCAATGATCAGTAGCTGAGACAGTTCAGCAACCTCATTTAATGGTATTGCTTTACCTGGAATGTTGCATTGCTTATTTGAATAACCAGGAATACCACCAAATATGTAATTACTCTTAAAACAATCTAAAAATACAAAATATGAAGAAAGAGAGAAGTCCTGTCTGCAGGCATTAATTTCTTTCTTTACTGTAGCTGTTTGTAATGTCATTTCAAAATCAGGTATTTCCTAACTCATATTCTGTAATTCTATTTTCCAATGATTGTTGCTTTCTATTAGCACTGAGAAAACAGTCATTTAGATAACAGGTTTTCATTGACATCCTTTTTATATTATAGAAAGGAAGAAGCAGTAATAAGTTAAATTGGCATCTGCTAATTATGCTGAATACAGATTGTGAGCTCTTCAAGTCGTCCTTTGCCTTAATGCTGTTAGCATATTTTAGCACTGGCAACCAAAGGAAAGAAACTGGAATGTTCCTGCTTGGGTTTTTTTAGGGGGGGGGAAAAAAAGAGAAAAGATTACTTGTGAAGAAATGTGAAGTTTTGGGGTTTTTTAATGTTTGTATGCTTGTTGTGAACAGAAGAGCATCCCACACAGTTTCATAGCACTTGGTAAAACTGAGATCCCTGAGAAACTGACCTGTCTGGTGATCACTAGAATTTATTTTGAGCCTTGGAGATAAAAGTGTTGTTGTCCAATATAAAAGTTTGGGCAGAAAAAAGTTTGAGTGTTTGTAGCCAGATTCTTTTGGATCTCTGAGAACTAACTAAAAATACAACTGTCTTCTGAAGTTAGCTGTGGTTCTTCATACTGTATTGCAATTTTGCTCACCTCATCTGAAAACTAGGAGTCTTGGGCTTCCAGGGAAGCAGAAAAGCTGTGCTTCTGCCCAGATGTGCTCAGTTCTGCGTCGTGCGTTTTCCCTGTGCAGCAGTATCCCTGCCTGGCCGTGGCACTCAGCCCAGTCTCGGAGGAAGAGCAGCTCAGGTTGGGATGGCTTTGCCAGGGGACACGCTCCATCCAGCCCTTGGCCGCTGGCAGCGGCAGTACGACACGGGAGCGGAGGCCGTGGGTCAGCCACTAGAGGGGAGGCGAGAGCTGCGTTATCCCAGTGTCTGACTCCACGGAGGGGAGTACCCGGTACGGGATTGTCTACACGTGGGCTTGCACTGAGCAGTGGATATAGCCAACCTAATCTAGATCCTCAGGATGCTGGGAACATCCAGCGGTGCTCGCGTGGGGCATAGCATGGACTGATAGAGGTGCTCTTCCCAAGGAACATCCAGCTTCTGGAGTGAATTGTGTCATGAGACAAGTTTAGATGCAGCAGAAACGTGGCCCACGCTTTGTCTGTGCTGGGCAGGTCTGTGGTTTTCTGCATGTGGATCTGCCCAAGCGCCACTGTGCACAACCTTCCTCTCACCTGGCTTAAGCCTAGAGAAAAGAGACTGAGGAGAGACCCTGTAGAGTCTACAGCTTCCTCATTAGAGGAAGCGGAGGGCCAGGCACAAATCTCTTGTCTGTGGTGACCAGTAACAAGACCCAAGGGAATGGCCTCAAGTTGTGTCAGGGGAAGTGTAGGTTGGATATTAGGAAGAGGTACTTCACACAGAGGGTGGTTGGGAACTGTAACAGGCTCCCAAGGGAAGTGGTCACAGCCTGACAGAGTTCAAGAAATGTTTGGACAACTCTCTCAGGCACATGGTGTGGCTCTTGGGACTGTCCTGCGTAGGGCCAAGAGCTGGATTCAGTGATCCTTGTGGGTTCCTTCCAACTCAGAATATTAAATGATTCTATGATTTTTACCAGTAATGATGATTTGGCACATAGATTTACCATAAGTTGTTTCATTCTTCTGTAGAGGGTAGGTATCTTGAACTTAAAGCATTGCTCTGCTTGATGGGAATGAGCACACTGGGAAATGGCCTGTGTGGAGAGGTGCAGGGCTGAGTGGAAATAGGAGAGCTCCCAACCAGTGAGACCTCCAGGTCAAGGTGAGGTTGCTTAGGGATGGATGGGCAGAGCAGGAACCGTGTGCTTCGCATATTGCTGTGGTGTGTCATGGCAGTGCTGTACCTCTTGTCTTCATATGAGCCTAATCTTGCTAAAAGTCGTGTCAGAGTCTTTTTAATAAGACATTATGATTTTGGCTTTAATTTTGGGTTTTCTTGCTCTCTTACTCGCATGTGTGAAATGCAAAGCATATTTAATGAGTGAATACTTCAAATGCTTCCAAATTAATTAAAAACAGTTCCACATCTGGAATAAATCCAGTACCTTTCATGGATGGCTTCAGCTTCACGGTTTTTCTCTCTTGTGAGAAGCCCTGTGAATATTCCCTTGCAGATGCTTGTGAAAGCTGGAGTAGCAGAATCCAGGCTTATTTTACAAAAGAAAGAGATCTGAAACCCACAGAGATCAATGGGATCTTGACCTTTATTCCAACAGACTTTGGATAAGACCTAATAATATATATATAATTATACAATATGATATACAATATGATAGGTCTGTGCACGGTCAGGTATTTTCAGGGTACCCTGTCATGAAGGTAACTGCGCAAATCTTGATTAAAATTTGTTGTTTTCTGTGGTTCAACTGCTGTTTAAATTCATGTGGATTCATTGGGGCTTGAATTAGGCACCACAAACAAAAAAAGTGTTTTTATAATGAGAGTTTTTTTTCTTCTGCCTCCTCTGTTCCCAGAAATAAAAAAATGATCTGTTTTTTTGCTATGGGAATGTTGTGATTTAAACTGACACAACTAAGTGACCTAAAGATAGGCTTATTGCTTAGATAAAAAATGCAGGGTTGGGTTGTTTGAACTGCATTAGCATCAGAATAAGAAATGGCAGGGCAAGTTGGCCAAGGTGGCCCTGCAGAACTGGGGAGGGTTGTTCTCTGGAAAGCCTCTGAGCTGGGAATTCTTTTCTAAGCCATAAATAAATAAATCTGTGTCCTGAACACTTAATGAATACAAAGGTCTGGGCAACTTTAGGCTGTTGGGGATATTTTACAAACCCACATGATGCTTTTTTTGTTAATATTGTCGATTTCCATTTTCCCCCCTAATATTTCCATTTCAAGGTGAGGGTTTTCTTCTACTTGCTTTATTTATGCTGAAGGTGCTGAGGATAATGTTTTTGCCAGCACTTTTCTGTAAAACCGCTGTTAAGTCTCACATCAGTTTCACTATGTGTTCCACCAAAATGCTGCCCCTGAAACTTTGGATCTTGGAGCTACAGATTGGGATTGCAGGCAGTTTAGTTTTTCAAGTACCTTGTCTTTGGAGTTGTCCTTTGGCTGCTTAGGCTGGATCCTCTGAGGATTCCAATAAAATTATCTTGCAGGGATCCTACTGTGAATGCATATACAGCTTTTCCAGGGGACCTCAGTGTGTTTTACAGACCACAACTAATTGAACCTCATGACATTCATGGCAGGCAGATAAGCATGAACCACAGTAAATAAGCTAAAACAGAAAGAGGTGAAGAGCTCAAGTTTCCCATGGTAGTGAACAGTGACATTCCTGTTGGATTGAGCTATAGATGCCATGTACCTCTGAAAATGAGGCTGCTGGTGAGTTGACTGGAAAAGATACTCTTTTGGTAGTGAATTTTGTGGAGGGAGTTAATATCCGTGGTTTTGCATCCAGCGCCAGCCGGTTAGAAATCGAATTAGTTCAAAAGCCCTTCAACATTTCCTTATGAGTCTTCATAAGCAGCATCATCTTGGGAAGTTATTGAAATGTCCCCTTGCCCTACTAAACTGGACTTTTCTGAATTAACCTGCCTTAGTTGGAATGATAACTTTTTGAGTATCATTTTGCATTAAGCAGAAAGTGCCTGACAAAGGTGCACCAGCTCTTGCAATACTGGCAGGTTTTGACCACTGCTGGATTCTGACTTCATTGGTGTAGTTTTCTAGTAATTGCATCTCTGTTAGGCTTTTGGGAGGGGAATGATACTTTTAAGATTACTGTTGTCATGGCTGTTGGTCATAGGCAAAATACAAAACCAGTGCTGATAAAGTGAATGATGAGCTGGCCATACAGTAAAATGGAGTGGAAATGAGGAATTTCACTCGCTTAACTGCTTTCAGTGCACAATTGCTTCAAGTGCAAGAGTACAAGACAATGCCTTTAGAAAATAAAGGTTTTAGGCAGTTTGGTAACTCATTTTTGAAACTATAGAAGGTGTTCAGAGAAAGCAATCTAAAGAGAGATCTATGGGACCATCATATAATTATGGTGCTATAAGCCAGATTTGCAGGTGTACCGATACATCACAGATATTCCCATTAAGGCATGCTGTACAACTGGGATATACTGAAAAGAGAGAGAGAAAAGGAGTAGTGAGAGAAAGCTATGACCCTAATTTCTGTGGCCTTCTAAGAAAACATTTTAGGCATAGAAGCAAGTTAAAAAGGTTAATTGGGCAGGATCAGTTACTGTGTTGTGTGAAAGTGAGCTTTGGAGCTTAAGAGAAAGCAGCAGACAAAGCAGTGAGGTGTTCCAGGAGATAAAGCTGTTTGTGGTGTTGAAAAATTAGGATCATCCCCACACAATCTGGAAGGGAGGAGGTTTAAGAAAAGTGATGGGATTTACTGAAAATGTGAATGTTCTTTCAGTGATACAAGACCCCCCAAAGCGGTGTGGGTGGAAAGAGGAGGGCAGACAAGTTGCCCTTAGTTAATGGCTACAGCAGGAAAGGAGTAAAGTTTGTGGAAACTGAAGAGACAAGGCACAAAAGAGGAGGCAGCATGAAGATGATGGAGCTTTTTTTACCAAATCAGCATACCTGAAAGCATTCAAGATAGCAACAGAGTTCTATGACTGTATGTGTCATCAGGCAAGAGCTGGCAGTCAGGTTATTCTAGTACTTGACTGTCTTTGCCTGAGGCCACACTGGAAATACTGTGTGTAGCTCAGGCTATCTACTTATATAAAGGGTGTTACAGTAATGGAAAAGAATGAACCAAAGGGAATGTAAAGGTCACAAAGATTACAGGGGCATCTGAAAAAGCAGGGATGTTGAGGTATGTGCTCCTATAAACTGTCACACATACTGGAAGGGAGGAATACCAAAGTTCATCCTCATGACGTCCACATGACAGAGTGGTTGAACCTGCTGGAACTGCTTTATATTCAGTTGGAGGGAATTGACTGCCACAGAAATCAGAAGAATAATTGAATGCTTGCTGAATTTGAGCCTAAAACCCAGGGGTTTGGCACGATGATTTAAGTGCTAACACCAAAAAGCAGGAGTTAATTTTGCATCGGCTTCCTTGCTATAGACCTGCTTGTCTTCCTAGGAAACATCCCTGACTATGAGCTGTTGATATTGAAGCACAAGTATTAATTTTTGAATTAATTTTAATATTGTGGGCATGAGTCAGTATGCATCAGTGCTTTTAGTGCCAACGAAATGGATTTCAGACCAACAGGCTCTGGAGAAGAACACAGTTTCAGTATTTCTCTCATTGCACATTTAAGTGCAATTTGCAGAGAAGTTGGAGCAAAGGACAGCATCTTTGCTTCATTTGTGACTGGTTATGCAGTTTAATTAGTGCCCACCATTACCAAACAACTTCCATGAAGGTGAATCTGGGCTTAGAGAAATCTCCAACTCTGCAGAGGAACTCTGTAACTAGATGCTGAGAAGGGGCTGTTCATACACAGCAAACAAAAGGACCCTTTGTGTGAAAGTAGCTTGTTAGCTTTTTGTTTTTAAGCTGTAGCATGTCTAAGTGATCAGGGTGTCACACACTAATAAACTAGCCAGTCCCACTGGAATAGACGTTCTCGGTGGTGATTTAGAAGGTGCATTTATACAGTAGTCTCCAACTTCATTACTGCGCTGTTTCCTTGGATACTGAACATTTTGCATATAATTACAAGAGGGATGTTAACAACATTTCGTGGTTCTAATGTTTTTAATAAAAGTTTTTCATATTACTCTCTTTTTCCTTTAATATTCTATATCAGAGAGGAAGAACAAAAGGAAATTATTCTTTTCGGCTAATTTGCACAACTTCTTTTGAGCCAAGAACAGGTTTTGTTTCTTAAAGTGTGGAAATACTGCGTGCTATTTCGGGAATTATGTCACTGAATGGGTTGTAAATAGGAATTGAAGTGCTACTATTCATTGTAACATCAAATTCACACTGTTTGGGAACAACCTTACAATAGTAAAGAAAAAGCTGTTTGAATGCTGGGCAGTAAACAAAATTTGTTATGGGTGTGAAAGCATTTAAATACTTCATGTGCCTATTTAAGACTTGGGTATTTTGATAGTGTTCAGTATGTTTCTCTAAGGTACTTTCTGCTCTTTACACACCATCTTGGTTGCCTCAACTCCGGCTGTTGTTTAACAAACAGTTTGAGCTGCCATGGACATGGAAAGGATCCCTCCTGCCTGCCCCAGGCACCCGTTCCCATCTCCCTCCCTCCCTTTTGTTCACAGGCATATTTACAATAGGGCAGCTCAATCCACACTGAGAACAAAATCAACAAAAAACTAAAAATAAAATAAAAAAAAAAAAAAAAAAGAAAAGCCAAAAAGACCCAACAAACAAAGACAGGAGAAAAGGGGAGGGTTGAGCCTGGGACAGCTGCTTTGGTGGCCACGGTGGCTTATTGTGCCGTAAAGTGATCACCAAGCTGTGGTATGAAAGGATTATGCCTGAATATATTTTGGTTTAGTTGTGCAGACTGTCTGTAACTCTTGGAAAAAAGCTGTTAGGAGCATCAAGCTGTAGTGCCCAGTGATGCACCGCATGCTGTGGCCCTTCACTGATCCTGCACGAGAGTGTAAAGCTCTGTGTGTGTTACCTCCATGGCTTTCAGCACATCTGCTTGTTTCACTGCTTGCAGAAGATGCTTTTATGTGGAGTTGAGGAATGTCTGTTTGAGAGCAATATTTTTGCATGTCAAAAAAAGAATTAATGCTTTCGTGTTCTTTGAGACCTCACTGGACCTTGGGATATCCCCTAGAAACACAGCAACAAGGATTTAAACTCTGAAATGTCTGTATCTATCACAGACTGTGTAGTTATATGATGTATGAGGGCAGCTGAGCATGATGAAACGGGCTGTACGTGTGTGTGTGTGCGCACCCCCCCCACTCACACTAGAAGTGTGCTCACTTACTGGAAGCTGTTTCTAGGTTCAAAACGTTGTTAGTTTTTTTAGTGCTAAAACAACTACTTTATATTCCTACTCACGCTTTTACTTCAGAGAAACAATATATTGTATAGTTCATTTAATAAAATAAAAGCATTTTTCCAAAAGCCACAGAATACAGAATTTAATACAGTATCATTTGAAGATAAATTCTAGGGATGCATGTGAGATGGCTCTTTTACAATATACTCAGTTTTATTGCAGTCCTCACCGTGGCTTTCATATGCCAAAAGCTATTGGCAGTCTTTTCTTATCAAAGCTGTATAGAACTGTATTATATACACAGACATTTTGTCCTTATCCATAATAGTTTCACAAGTGAGGCATGCTTCTTTTTCCCCCCTTCTCTGTGCATTTGTAATATTGCTACGTTGGCTTTAGTAAGCTGATGCATTGCTATTTTTTAACTCTTACTCTTTTTATCACTGTATATTTTCATCTTAAAAGTACATAGGAAACAGGAAAAGTTATTCCTGATGATTTCAATCTTTGGCATGATGCTTTCTGAAACAACAATTTATTTTTTTTTTACCTTTCTGGAGATTTGCAGGAGTCAGGTTGAAATGGCAGCTGACTTTCAGTCAGTGCATGGTTGAGCGTGAGGAAGAGCTATATGCAAATAGTACCTTGCTATTCATTTTCAACTGAGGTCAAATTCAGCAGCAGCGAGCCTCACTAGGCATGAGCTAAGTTGTTATTTAGGCTGGAGTCCTTTTTATTTTAGCTGAGCAGCTTTCCCCTTCTCTTGTCAGAATAAAAAGGGTAAGCAAATGGTGAGCATGTGGCTAGGAGCCATGTGGCATTAGTTTGCTTCTGCAGGATGCTCTAAGAGGGAACATGCCTTTGCCTAGGGCAGCTCCTGGGAGCTGCACATCATCACAGCATGTTTTCCACAAGGCAGAAGCGATGGAGCACTTTAGCACAGCCACACCTGGGTTTTAAGAGTTCTGGTGGGATGGTACGGGGTTGCCAGCACTGCTTCTTCCCCTCCTAGTATACAAACAGAAGATGTAGAACCAGTGACTTTCTGTGTTTCGGGGACAAGCTCCATTTATTGGCAAGTGCTAGGTTGGATGTTCAGCATTGTGTGATGTGAGGTGGCCACCTTGCCAGCAACTTCTCTGCCTGTCAAAGTGCGTAAGGGACAGGGTGGCTCCATTAGGAAGATTTACCCACTGGGTCTGTAGGGAGTTGGGGTGGCACCATCACAGTGTGGGCTCCCAGCAGACAGGGAGAAGTCCAGACCGAGGAGACTGACAGCTAACTGATATCATGGAGGTAGATTTGATGAATACGTGGTCACAGGGCTTGGGCGTGACTCTGCCTTGCATGTTTCAGTGATTTACCCAAACAAGTGTTTGGTGTGCTTGTGGTTTCTGCCCAGGATTTGAGAGTGCAGGCTTTGCAACTTGACATTTTACTGCAAATGATCCTGACTTCAGGAGATGGAGAAGGGTGAGGCATTAAGATGAGGCTGTTCTTCCTAGTGGCTGCCATTGTCAACAACATAATGGAGTCATAACACTGTTGTTAGTGTTGTCTTTGCTGTTATCATTATTATCATGATTATTATTACCTCTACCTTACTGGTCTCCATTTCATGATTAGTGTCCAATTAACTTTCCAAGATCTAGATGTAATTTTGAAGAACCCAAACTCCTGACCTGTGAATAAATGATGAATTTTAAATGGTAACCACTACAGTGATGTTTAGAAACAGGATTGTATGACCCTCTGTTCTAGAAATTTAGGCCAATAATGCTGGTAAGTATTGCTTTGTAGGGAAATATTCCTGCCTTAGATTGTATAGATACTAAGGGCAGCATAGCAAGGCAGCGAGAGCTGTCAGCTGGAGTGTGTGTGTGGGGCATCTGCTATGTAACCTGGAGCTAGGGGCTTGAGATGCTGTACCTGTTTCCAAATCTGGACATGGGCTGTGTCTGCACTTACCTGACCTTCAAGTATGCATGAAAATCAGGAGCCTTAAGGGCAGCTCTGTCAGGAAAGGTGGAGGCCCATTGCTGTTGAAGCCTTTCTAACAGCCAGTGGGCGTGGGTGCTTTAGAGAAGTCCAGTACCCATAAGGATTTCAGGAGGTGGATAGCAGACTGCCGTGGAGTTCTTCCTGCTTCCCAGTGTTGCTGGTGGTAAGACTTTCCATGAAGCCTGGGATGCTGTGCTTATTTAAAGCGCCTTTCATGAAGAAAGGGCAGACTGTAGCTCTGTAAGGCTGTTTCCCTTGGTTTTCCATGCAGGACTCCTGTAGATATTTGAGGTACATGCTTCTCCTGAGGGAAGCATGGAGCTCTGTTAGCAAAGAGACTTGAAAGAAAATCCAGCTTCCTTCTTCTTTTTTTAATTTTGTATGATTTTGACATATGAAACTGGCTCATAAATGAATATATACTCTTTCTGAGGTTCTGCCTCTAATGCCACATATTTTAAAGGAACTTTTCCAAGCTGAATATCAAAACTCTGTATTAGGAGATACCTCATTTAATCTAGCATATGCTGATTGCCATGAAGATATTTTCAACAGATACTCTGCCATAGTGTCTGTTATTCTTCAGGACATAAAATAACTGCTGGACTGTAGATGACTGTGTGAGTAACTGGCGGCTTGTGGGTAACCTCTTTTCTGGCACAGAAATAATGGGTTGTTTGTTCCTCCAGTCAAAGTCCTGATGTGTTTTGATGTTTCTGATTTACATTTTTAGTACTGTTCCTGATACCATTCAGTGTTCTGGGAACAGTCTTTAAACTTGGTGTTTATTTTGGAGCATTAGTTTTCCAGCAAACAAATATGTGATTAGCAATTAATGGTTTTGCTATAAATAAACAGAAATGAGCAGTTCAGCTTTAAATAGTGATCTCTGCTCTGTGGAGCTTTTAATTGGTCTGTGCTTGCAAAGTTGAACCTTTCCAAACACACAACAGGCTTTGAGGGACTCCCAGCTGTGGTGACTGAACTGACCGAGTTGGAAAGCTGAAGCTGTGGTGGTTTGCATTAATGTATGGGTAGCTAAAAAGTGGTTATCATCTCGAATATCTGTGCATGAGCCGAACACTGGAGGGGGGAAGAATTGTGGTTTCAGTATGGGTAGCGTGTTTGAATGTGGGGGGAGTTTCAGCATGCGGAAGATTTCCAGTACTGTGCCTTTCCCTTGGCAGCTGCTTGCTGGGGTGTGGGTAAGTGGTGGAGGTGGCACCAGACAGGGTACCAGAGGTTCCTCTTTGCAGCCAAGACAGATCTGTCTCTCTGAGTGCCACAAGCACTCCCTCGTGTGCACTGAAAATAGCATGTTGTTACATCCCCTTCAAAATAATTGGATTTAGCACCTTGTATGAATTTGGGTATTTCTAATGTGGATAGTGGTCCAAGGCCAGCTTTGTTGGAGAGCTTTCCTCCTTGCAGTGATTGGGCCTTAACAGATGGGCTGGAAAGGAAATTTCTGGGTTTCTGTCAGAACTGCTAGGTTTAAAGCTGACTCCATCTACTTTTTTGTTTCCCAGATGATATCTGCAGTGTGTATTCCACTTATCTGAGAGAACGTGAGATTTTTTTAACTGATGTAGCTGTGTGTTGCTTCTTACTTAGGTTAACCAACTACTATGGCCTGAGCTGGATGTAATTTTAAAAAGTAATGGCAATAACCCTTTCTCTAAACACTGCCAGTTTGAGCAAATGGCAACCTTTCTGGCTTTTTTGCAGGAAAATTTGGAAAGTACCAACTATTTATCAATTATCCTTTTGGGTTTTTCTTTGTTTCTTTTTTTTTTAATGAACACTTGTGGGCTTACAGTTCGTCCAAGTTTTCAGAGGCTCCTTCATCAGAGAGCCATCGGGAAGCAGTTTTTGGGGAGCTGGCTTTCAGAAAAGTGGTTGCTCTGCAGTGTCTAGAAGTCAGGCCCACATAGATGTCTGAGATTGGTTGTAGACAACTCCAGCGTGTTGTTCCAGAAGCAGCTCCATGTTATGCCTGCAACACAGCAGCAAGTGCCAGCACCCTGCAGATTCCCGCCCTATTGAAAGAAAAATGTTCACTGCTAAATCTAGGTTTTGTTCTCAAATCTCAAGCTTGTTGAGAATCTCAATCAAAATATTTGTTCCTTGCACTTCCATCATGATCACTGTCTATTGCTGTATGTCAGAGCTCTCTTGAAGAGAAATACCATTGCAAAACCAATAATACAGTTCCTAGCCTCAAGAAACAATTTTTTCTTTCTTTCTTCCCTTCTAGAATAATAAGATTTAGGTATTTCTCAAATGGTTGTTCTGTTTAATTGTGGGTTCTGTTTTGTTTTTCTCTTAATGGCACCTGGATGCATCCATATGTCTTTTTTGGCATGGAGTAAAATGCTTTATCCCACAATCCCTTTGTAAAGTCTTTACTGGACTGTCATTATTTTGATTTGGCATCTCATAATCATAGAATCATGGAATGGTTTGGGTTGGAAGGGACCCTTAAATATAATCTAGTCCAACCTGACAGTCTTTTCCCCTAATCTTCATTTTATGTTGTGTGTTTTACATGGAGCTGTCAACTGCAAAGACGCTTTTGTATATGCGTCCCTTTTTTCAATCACCCTCCATTTGCCCATATATTTGCCTAGACTTGAACACACATAAAGGTCTGGACCATTTGAGCTGCCCTGCCTCCACACACTGAGTTCTGAGGAAGATATATAGTATTTTTTTCCTCTGAGAGTAACAGCTTACTGCAGTCCTTATACCTACATACCTATTATGGCACTGGAAACAGTAGTTGTAAATCTCATAGACTTCTTTCTTGCTATAAACTATATCCAGATAGTTTATATAAGCCTATGCAAGCTGTCAGAAGGAGTATGTGCAGTATCCCAAACACAGAGCAGACTGGAGGCAGCAACCGGCAGAGACTGGGACTAGCAGGAGTGAGTTTGCAGGAAAACAGCCGTGGAAAGAGAGTGCAGGGTAGGAACTGACCCTTGTGTGGGAAATGTGGAAGATGCTCTTTTGGCTGCAGGAACATCCCATTCACATTGGTGCTGCACTGCAGCTCTCAAAAGTGCTTATTTCATTGCCGTGTTTCACCAGGTATATTAAAAAGCTGAGATTCAGATTGCTCTAGGGTTTTGTACAAAAGACTCTCTGGTCTCAATTGTATCTATTACTTGCATTACAGTAAGGAGAAAGTTTGCAAAGAGCCCAGTTGAATCACTGCTCAAGTCCCACTGTATGCAGTTGGAAAGTACTCCATGGCAGGCTGTGGACCTGCTCCTGGTCCTTAGCAGCCTCTGGATGTGTGAGCAGAGCTCTTGCCCCTGAGGATCAGAGGTGCAGCTCGGTAAAGAGCTGGCTGTCTGCAGGGGATCGAAATTGATGTGTGGTGAAGGGACAACTGGGGAAAGACCCTCAGTGAGAGGAATGGGATTCACCAGTGCTGGATTTTTGATGTTGACATTGCACCTTGAAAGGGCTTTCAAGCCAGTGCGCCTTGGATTTATGAGTGAAACATTAGGGGAAAAAAAGAAGGCCAAATAAGCAAGAAATAGTACCCTTAAGTGTATTTCGTAAGGAAGCCCCCATGAAAATAACTGGCTCATTTTGAAACTACCCCAAAGCGTCCCCATTTTACAGTGATTAGGAAGCAGGAGCCAGGGGGGATTTGAGATATACAAAGCATGAAAACTGGATATCAGGCTTTGTTTCCCTGGGGGCAGACCACCAACGGACAAGCTCAAATCCCTTGTAAGGTGGCTCACAGGAATTCACTTTTGACAGATCTCACATGGCGGCAAATTATTCCTCCCCTCTCCCCCCTTCTATTTCCCCAAGCCACGTTTCATCCTCGAGGGGAAAGGGAGAGTTCAACAGACCCTTTGCACCTTATCCTGGGGAAGACAAATGATGCCTGGCTCCTGCTTGCAAATGGAAGCATTTGCTGATGAACTGATACTTGACAAAAATTGGTGTTGTATGGAAAAAATCCCCAGCACCTGCTAGCAAAACAATGTTATTCATAACATATGGCTGGGTGGCTAAATCTTCACTTCCTAGGGACAGCCTGAATTACACTTGCTACATGCTGAGTGCCCTTTCTCCTGTGCAGAATGACATGCAGGCAGCGGGAGGATTTGCAGCTCTGAGAAAGGTTAGGATTTATAGCACTGTCTCTTGCAAGGGCTTACTCTGCAGAAATTATCATTTTGTTTTCATCTTCTCTTTTTGGGATGAACACATCATAATATAATCATATGCATGGAAAAGCAGATCTTTGTGCTCACTGGGGAACAGGTAGCTCCATGAATATATCCCCTGCTGTAAATCTGTCAGTGTTAGTAAGGTTTTTCCCCCTTCTGCCTATACTTGAACACACATCTTTAATTCAGTTCTGTATAGCACAAATTCTAAATTTTTATTCTACATTCTGATTTCTTGTCCTCGCCAGTAAAGTGTTAGCCTCTCTCAAAATCACAGAATCACAGAATATGCAGAATTGGAAGGGACCCACAAGCATCATTGAGTCTAGCTTCCGGCCCTGCACAGGACCATCCCCAAGAGTCATGCCATGTGTTTTCCTAGCTGTGTGAATTATAGTTGTCTGGCAAGAGGAAATGTTGTTTAAACGTGGTTTTATCCCTTATTCACTATTCATTTAACAACACGCTAGTGATATTGCTTGTGTAATGAGAGGAGAGTACGAAATCCATGTCTGTCTCTAGTCTGTGCCTGAGCTTTGCTGGTAGATCGACACCTTGGTCTTTAAACTCCTAAACTGGTATCTTCCATGTGCCTAAAGATTCATTTCCATGAGTTTGGAAGAGTTTTCAGTAGTTCTGTGCTATGGAAGAGACTGCTTCCGAGAGAGGGCACTGACGTGCATCGGCTTTCATCTCCTGGTTGCAATATTGTCAACTGATTATGAAAAACATTTTTTTCTATCACTGAGGCATCTTGATGGAAGCCTTAAATAAGTAACAACTGCAAACCAGTCACAATGCTGTGCAGTCTTCATTGCACCCTTTTTGCAGGTCCTCATGGCCTGATCATGCAGAACTTTTTGTGTAGTCAAATTGCTGTTGCTGATAGAAAAGAGCACTGAGAATACAAGGTTTCATGCAGCTGCATTCATTTGTCTGTGTGACAAGCTTATAGGTTTTGTGTTTTGATGATTAGACCGGAAGAGTAGATTGGCTGCTGTCAATGCTGGGTGTTGATATTTGAGTGAAAGGGAAGAGATACTTGCAAGATTGAGGTCACTCTCAAAGAAAACAAGAGCTTTCTTTTCAAAGAAATCAAGCCCTGCTGCAGGTGCATGACTTCACTACATACACATGCCTCACGTGCATGTGATGTTGTTTTTCTGCCTCCTAAAAAGGTACTTTTATATTTTCAAATATACCTCATTTGCTGTAAAACCGCTTATTCAATAGAATTTAAATAGCTACATTTTGAAAGAGAATTGTAACTACTCCTGAGAAAGCAGTGGCAATTTCAAATTGTAGTATTTTTCCATACTATGAGGTTATCACTCCTGTCCTGTGGGAGGAGGCACCCTCCCTTTCCCAGCTTCTCCAAGAGAAATATTAATCACAGTGAAAACCTTTAAGTCAAGGTTTCTTGACCCCTTTTTTTCTCATACACACAGATGCATAAATACTTTGACTCTCAGAAGTTTATAATTTGAAGTTGAGAAACTTCAAATTTTCCTTCTCACAGCCCAGAGGACCCGCTACATAAGAGGTTCATTGGATTCTTCACCCTTCATTGGGTGAAGCTGGAAGTTAAAGCACAGATTGGTTTCTTTGCTCTTCTCTTTCAAAGGACCTGTAGTAATTCTGAAGTAGTTGGCTTTTATTAGCTAGTCACATTGCCTGAATTAATTTACCTAATGGTCAACTGGAAAAATTCTTATGAGGTATACATGGACTTGGACAGAAAGTAGGGAGAGAGGACAAAGCTCTTTTTTTTTCCTATTCTGGACTGCCAAAAGCTTATTCCTCCTGCTTGCTGAAGAAGTTTGCCTGCTGTATTCCTTATATTCTGTAAAAGACCTTATGGCTTGTATTTATCCAAGAGCTATATGCATTGTTTTCTTTTTCAAGTATTTTATGGTGTGGAGATTTTTGGAATTAGAAGAATTAGCCTAGGGAGAAGGAATCAAACAAAGGACTTGTTTCATATCTGTGCACTGAGTTAGAGCCACATTTTTGGTGTGCAGGAATCCTGGCAGTTGCTGGGACTTGGAGTCTTCCTTCTCATTCTCTTGGGGTGTAACGTTTGGATGCAGCCCAGACTGGAGACTGCCAGAGCCAAGATGAGAAAAAGGAGAGATGCTCATATCTCTCTCAGTTCCTCTAAGGAACACCAGCCACCTACAAGTCCCTGCAGCTATTCTGCAAGGTTTGGGTCATGTAATTCAAGGAGCAAAGGAAAATTACTTGAGTGGTGAACTAAATTTGAAATTATAGAGTTCTGCATGATGTTCAGGTTTATTTTAAAGAGTATTAAAATTAAGATACACTGTTCTATTTTTCCATTTCTTCATTCCCACATCAAGGCCAGAGTATTAATGAGAGCTAGAGTGGAAAGATTCTGAACTCCGCAAGATAACTTGTGTTACTTTTTCACCTCCTTGGGTAGTTAGAAGGAGATATTTTTCTTTAGTCTTTGCTCTTGTTATAGAGCAGTTTTCTTCTCTTGGAAAACATTGTCCTTGTCTTTTTCCTTTTCCTTTCCTTACTTTTTTCCCTCTTTCTGTTTTTCTTCATAGTAACCATGTTGAGCAGTACCAGGGGATTTTTTTTTTTTTTGGTAACTCCTGCTCAAACGTTTTAAAATCAAGCAGAAGTAATCACAGCTTTTCTCTTCACTTGAAACCATAACATTTTTTGACAAGAAGTGCCTTTAAAGAAATGCCTCTTAATTTACAGCGGGTTGCTTTGTACTTTGTTTCTGTAACCTATCTCATTACATTTCCTGTGTGTTAAGTATGTATGTGTTATGAGCTCTTAAAAACAAATATCCCAGAAGAAAGGAATTTAGTAAATGAATAAAACATTCTTGGGTAGTCCAAGTGGCAGTTTAATAGCTCGTCTGTCCGGACTTTCATAAAATATAATGATGATAGCCATATAAATATATGGATAGATGAATAAGTTCAATGAGGAGATTACTACAACTCTGCATACCACATCTGAAATGAAATCAAACTCTGAAAGTGCTGCCTGATGTGAAGGTCCAATTTTTCCAGTGCGGACCATGAAATTCCACCTAAAAATACAAAACTGTGTGTCTGTGTCTGCATGTGTATACATAACTAAAACATGCATACAATAGCACATGTATACAAATGTTGTTTCTAGGTGGAATTTAGTGTTTCAGGACTGATCTTGATTGCACTGACCCTCTAAAACCCTAGACTATTGACATGACTGGATTTGCAGCAGTATATTTGAGATTAGGTCTTAGTCCTGGCTTTCTCTGAAAATAAAAAGATAAATGGAATAGGAGCTTAAGGTTGTCATGTTATATTGCCTGGGATATACATAACTTTTTCATTAGGTTCACCTAATCACAGAGCTTTCCTTTCAGGTTTGCCACACCCAAGGTTACAAACTCTGCCGTGGCAGATGGGCATCGAAGTATGAATTTTGCAGGGAAACCGATTTCCAGTTATGGTGGACTTGGAAACTCGATGTTGATGACTATGAAAGATCGAGGGAAATCAGCTCAGGCTGAACTATGGACAGGAGAAACTAGACCACCAAATGAGACATAAATAGGATAAGACAATTAAGTTCCTTACTCCAAAGAATAAGAAAATTAATTCATTCAGTGAAGTTGCTGAACTGTTGTGATAAAAGTCTAAGTGCTCATAGGAAGCATAACATCAGTCTCTGTTGTAAGCCAGAAAAAATTCACTTGCTCTTAGCAGTGGGGAGAGGCTGCTATTGTAGTATAGATGAAGGATGCTGAAGTGCTCTTGGTGAAAGGCAGCAATACAGTGATTTGTCTGTTGAGTGTTTCAATAATGACACATCACAGAAGAGGTCCAGCCCTTTATTTTTTCATGAGTTGTGTCTCTCTCATTAGAATTTCTCATTCCTGTTGCCTAGCTTTTTTTTTGGCAGCGTACTGTATATTGTACAGCCAGCATCATCTTCCACACTAGTCTGAAGCAGCAACTTTAAGTGTCAATACTCAAAGTGATCACATAAAGCCCCATGAAAATAAGGGACTTTGATATTTTCGCACTGGTGGATTAAATTGATGAATGATTGTTGTGCTTAGAAATAAGATGCTACTGCTGATCTTTTAGCTGAATGAAATGGCAACAACAATAAAATAATATTTCCCAGCTGAACTAGAAAAATTCCATCCTGGGTCTCCTGGGGGTCAACCTGAGCACAGGGAAAGCATGGGGAGACCTGGTCCCTCATGTATCCAAAGCATACTGGAAAATTGTGCCTTTTTGATGTATAAACTATATGGGACACAATGTTAATCATAGGACTCACATGATATGTCCACAATAATTGAGTGGGCGTATTCAGAAAAGGAACTGCCACATGGAGTTCTGTGGGGATTTGCCTGCTGCTGGGGAATGCAAGTTCATTCGGTGATACTCTTACTCTTCTTAAAGAGTTATTTTTTTTTGGTTGGTTGGTTGGTTTTTTGTTGTTTTTTTTTTTTAATAGAAAAGAAAATGAAAAGGAAACAAAGCAGGGGGAGAATGTATAAATGCATGTGAAAATAAGTGTATTGAAATATGAGTGCATTGACAAACACTTGGGAGAATTGATCAAACTGATCGATTTGTTAAGCAATGGGATATAGACTGTGGGATCAGGAAGCCAGGCGTTGTGTGTGGACATTACAACATCAGTGCAATACATTGATCGTCATTAGTACTAAAACTGCAATAATCATTCCATTATATTAGAGGTGACAACTAACATGAATTCATATTCCAGAACTTGCATGCAATTTGTAAGTCTCCTTGGGGATGTTGAAATCATGTTGGAAGTTTAAATTAACCTCTGTCATTATCAGCAACTTTTCCCTTTCCTTTCTCATTCTGTATTCTAGCTTGAAGAAAACTACGTTTTCAAGCAGCTTTTAAATGACAATGAGAACAACGTGTGTCTGCAGTGGGTCTTTCAATAACTGCCTTTTAAAATTGATTTTTATGATTTTCACAAGTAGCAGTGTATGTACTCTGTAACAAAGAAACTTATTCACACTGCCTCGCTGTGAGCACCTGCCTAGTTTCCTCAGGCTCCTTTCCTCTCCTTTCAGTGGGAAGCGATAAGCAGGACCTGGCTCCCAGCTTCTGCAGCACCCTCCAGCAGCCAGTGTCTCCACTTACTCTGTCTCTGTTTAACCTCGCAGTTTAAATCCTTGATGCAAGGCGCTGGGGCTGTTCCACAACAGCACTGTGTGGAGGAACTCCAAGTCTTACCCACATACTGCTTATTAATTGCAATTGAATATTTACATTTATAATGAGCCTTTTGAAATCAGTAGGAAGGCGCTCAGTGCTTTGAAATGGCTTGAGTGTGGCAGACCGGGTTAAGACAGACCAATGGTGATGGAGATATGTGCTTTATTTGTAGCCAAATTCTGCTGTGGGTTACCAAAGTGAAATGTGCTGTAAGCTGGAATTCAGTCCATCTGAGCAAGGATCATTTACACCTTTACTGGTCGAGGTGGCCCATTGGCAGCAGGACAGACAGTAGGTTGGAACGGGTCTTCAGCTTTCTTTGGTTGGGATGGTAGTGGTACCCAGCATTTATTGGACTTACAGAAAAAAAATGTTAATCCGTGCCCTCATTTAGGGTACGTTAACCAGTGCATTCGGTGACCATAATCACAGGTGCGTTGGGCTACATATGCAAGAGCAGCATTACGTACGGGCTATCTCAGCTGTGCTGTTCTCTTAACCTGAATCTTCATCTGGAAGCTTCATTGAGCAGTTTTATTTTCTTCATTGTATTTTGCCTGTTTTCAATATCCAGATATGTGTTTGCATATATATATGTATATGTGTATGCAATTGCATTTAATTAGCTATAATTCTTCCTTAATTTTGATTTTTCTGAAGGTATCTGTATTTAAAGTAATGGCTGCATAGTGACTTTTTTATTCTACTTGTTCTTAATGGCTCAAATTTCATCAAACATTCTTAGCTTCCTATAAAAAAAAAGGGTAACATTTGACAGGCGACTTACATATGAAAATCCTGTCTCCTTTCCAAACATTAGGACTGAAAATGAGTTCTCCAATATGCTCTGAAAACAAAACAAATAAATTTAGGCTTAATTGGAGCTTCTGATAAATAAAACCCATAATTTCTGTATGTGTTTCATCCTTTTCTATAAACTTAAATGTGTGTGTCTGATTTAAATTTTTTTTCACTCTGATTATTCTGAATTGTGTGCATATGTGTATAGATATGATAGGGTCTCACAGAGGTTTTTTATGTTAAAGAAGTGTACATACATACATATATGTAGTTAAATATATGTGCATGTATGTGTACATACATGCATACATACTGTGCACATGTGTAAAAATAACCAAAACTGGTGTGGTTGTATATGTGTGTATAGTGCTTTCCCTTTCTATTATGTTTTCCATAAATGTATGGTGAATAAATATTACATCATTTTTATTTTAATTATAAATTTAATAAGTAATTTTGACATCTTACTTCACAGTACAGGTTTTATCTCTTGATCAACTAGTTCCTGTTTTCTCTCTCTGCCACAGGGTGAAAGAATGATGTGATGGAGGTGAATATGGGCCGCTGGTCAGGCTCACGACTACCTCCGTCATGCCTTGCCCTTCTGATTGTCAAGTTCCTGGCCTCCATTTGCCAGGTAGTTCACGGGACCGCCCCGCTTGGCTTTCACTTCACACATTCCACTTACAATGCTACAGTGTACGAGAATTCTGCAGCCAGGACCTATGTCAACAGTCAGACAAGAATGGGCATTACCTTGGCTGACCTTTCATGGGATATCAAGTACAGGATAGTGTCTGGTGATGATGAGGGTTTTTTTAAAGCAGAGGAAGTCATCATTGCTGACTTTTGCTTCCTCAGAATAAGGACTAAAGGTGGGAATTCTGCTATATTGAACAGAGAAATCCAGGACAACTATTTATTGATGGTAAAAGGGTCTGTCAGAGGAGAGGACTTGGAAGCATGGACAAAAGTGAACATCCAGGTTTTGGATATGAATGACCTAAGACCTTTGTTTTCACCAACCACTTACTCCGTCACGATAGCAGAAAGCACTCCTCTAAGGACTAGCATTGCACAGGTGACCGCAACAGATGCGGATATTGGGTCCAATGGTGAATTTTATTATTACTTCAAAAATAAAATTGATCTCTTCTCAGTTCATCCTACGAGTGGTGTTATCTCCTTAAGTGGCCGGTTAAACTACGATGAGAAAAACAGATACGATCTTGAGATTTTGGCAGTGGACCGTGGGATGAAGCTTTATGGAAACAATGGCGTAAGCAGCACTGCCAAGCTTTATGTTCACATTGAACGTATCAATGAACATGCCCCAACAATAAACGTAGTAACCCATATTCCCTTCCCGTCAGACAAGGAACCTACCTATGCAGTTGTTAACATTGATGACCTAGATGAAGGAGCCAATGGAGAAATAGAATCTGTTTCTATTGTGGCTGGAGATCCACTAGAACAGTTCTTTCTGACTAAAGAAGGTAAATGGATGAATGAGTACAAAATCAAAGAAAGAAAGCCTATTGATTGGGACAGCTTTCCATATGGTTACAACCTGACTCTCCAAGCAAAGGACAAAGGATCTCCTCAGAAATTTTCAGCGGTCAAACTAGTCCACATTGCTAGTCCCAAGAAAGAAAGTATCCCCCTGAAGTTTGAAAAGGAAGCATATGATGTTTTGATCAGTGAATTTTCACCTCCTGGAGTGGTGGTTGCAGTAGTTAAGCTGATGCCTGAGCCACAGGGTGTGGAATACAGAATACTTCCAAATGAAGAAGCTGAGTACTTTAAGATCAATCCAAAGACAGGCCTTATTACTACTGCTCGTCCTCTGAAAATCATTGAGAAGGACCTCTATGAATTAGAAGTATATACGAGCAAAGGTGGTGATTTAAAAGCATGGGTTACTGTCAGGTTAGAAGATGCCAACGATCACACTCCGGAGTTCCAGCAGCTCTCCTACAGCTCATTTGTCAATGAAAGTGTCCCTGTGGGATCTAGCGTTTTGGCAGTTTCAGCAGTTGATAAAGACAGGGGAGAAAATGGATACATAACATACAGTATTGCCAGTCTGAACTCACTACCTTTTACAATAAACCAGTTTACAGGTGTTATCAGCACATCTGAAGAACTGGATTTTGAGTCCTCACCAGAAAGCTACAGGTTCATTGTGAGGGCTTCCGACTGGGGTTCTCCCTACCGCCATGAAAGTGAGGTGAATGTCACCATATACATAGGCAATGTCAATGATAACAAACCCCTCTTTGAAAAAGTAGCCTGTCAAGGAGTGATTTCTTCTGATTTTCCTGTTGGTGGTCACATCACTGCTGTTTCTGCAATAGACATAGATGAGTTAGAGCTGGTAAAGTACAAAATAATCTCTGGAAATGAACTTGGCATTTTTTACTTAAATCCTGACTCTGGTGTCCTGCAACTTAAAAAATCTCTAATTAATTCTGGCATAAAGAACAGCAATTTTGGTCTTAAGATAACAGCAACTGATGGAGAGAACTTTGCTGATGCTATGTTTGTTAATATTTCAGTAGTTCATGGTAAAGTGTCCTCAAAGACCTTTAGCTGTAGAGAAACCAGAGTTGCTCAGAAGCTAGCAGAAAAATTACTCAAAAAGGCAAAAGCAAATGTGAAGCTGAATTTGGAAGATGGTTTTCTCGATTTTTATTCAGTAAACAGGCAGGCACCACATTTCGACAAATCCTTCCCTACTGATGTAAAGGTTTCAGAGGATCTGCCAATTGGCTCCACCATCCTAAGGATAAAAGCCTACGATGCAGACTCGGGCTTTAATGGAAGAGTGCTTTATACAATTTCTGATGGTAATGTGGATAGTTGTTTCAACATTGACATGGAGACGGGAATACTTAATGTTCTCATGCCCTTGGACCGTGAAAAAAGAGAGCTCTATATTCTTAATATTACCATTTATGATTTAGGTAATCCACAGAAATCTGCATGGAGACTGTTGACTGTCACCGTGGAGGATGCAAATGATAACAAGCCTGTTTTTTTACAGGACAGTTACTCAGTTAATATTTTAGAAAGTACAAGTCTTGGTACAGAGATTATCCAGGTAGAAGCCAGGGATAAAGACCTGGGATCTAATGGTGAAGTAACTTACTCAGTATTGACGGACATCCAGCAATTTGCTATCAACAGTTCCACAGGAATGGTGTATGTGGCAGATCAGCTAGACCGGGAAGCAAAAGCAAACTACACACTGAAGATTGAGGCTAGGGACAAAGCAGAGAGTGGCCATCAGCAGTTTTCTGTTGTGCCACTGAAGGTTTTTTTGGATGATGTTAACGATTGCTCTCCAGCCTTTATACCATCCAGCTACAATGTGAAGGTCCTTGAGGACCTGCCGGTTGGCACTGTCATAGCTTGGTTGGAAACTCATGATCCAGATCTGGGCTTGGGAGGCCAAGTCCGTTACTCACTGGTGAATGATTACAATGGGAGGTTTGAGATAGACAAAGCGAGTGGCGCCATCCGCTTGAACAAAGAGCTCGATTATGAGAAGCAGCAGTTCTACAACCTGACCGTCCGCGCAAAGGACAAGGGACGCCCGGTTTCTCTCTCTTCTGTTTCTTTTGTGGAAGTTGAAGTGGTGGATGTTAACGAAAATCTTTATACCCCATATTTTCCTGACTTTGCCGTCAATGGATCTGTAAAGGAAAACTCCCGCATTGGTACAAGTGTTTTGCAAGTTGTTGCTCGAGATGAGGACTCTGGAAGAGATGGAGAGATCCAGTATTCCATCAGGGATGGCAGTGGCCTGGGGAGATTCAGCATAGATGAAGAAACTGGTGAGTTTTGTTGGTAATTTTCTTTTTTCTTCATAGAGGATTTTTGCAAAAGCAAAGCTTAGGCATAACTGTTTTCAACTCTTAACGAGAAGTTCAGTTCTTCTTACAGACAAGACAGAATTATAAATAAGCATTTTTCAGGTACAGCAATGACATGATTTAATTACCTGGATACGCTTATGATTCTGTGGGTGTGAAATAATATATATTTCTTTTCAGCAGCTGTGTGATGACTCCATTTGGGAAACAGTGATAGTTGCAGAATAACTCGCTCTCAGTGACTGTATTATCTTTTGATCATTATAAATTCCTCGGGTCACCTCCACAGAGTCACAACACTTGTGACCTTGAATCCAGTGTTAAACCCAATGAAAGGAAATAAGGAGCATGAAACAAGAACTGTTTTGTCCTAAAACCTCTTTGTGGTCTTGTTCTTGTTGTTGGGAGTCATTTTTTCATAAGAGTTAGACTGGAATGATATGTCATTCTTTGTAGCATGGTGTTTATCAGCACTGGTGTGCTTCTGTAAAGATAGAAATCAAGGGAAGGATTCATAACTGTAAATGAACTGTGCTAGCTTTCCTTTGGTGTTGGTAGCATTAAGAACCCTATTGGAAAATGTTGAAAATACTAAATATAAAAGTATAAGATATCTAGTAAAAAACGTAACATACTGGCTGTTTAAATGTCGGGTGGTTGTTGGTAGTAATGGTGCGGCTGTGCACCACTAGAAGTAGTGAGGGAATTAGAAAATATTAGTCAACAGTTTCAAAAAATGTATTTAATATGTTAGGTCTGTGGGCTTGCTGTGGTTTCAGCAGACTTTGAATGTCTTTTTCTAAAGCTTTTAATTGAGAATGTGGTATTAAACATAAGATTAAAATGTATGTTTTGGCAAATTCAAACTGTTTAATCAAATGTCAACTTTCTAAACTGAACATTATGAAAAACAGACGACATTACAAATGCTGTGGCTCGCATCTAAGCGTAAGCATAAGCAGTGAAAAATATTTTTATTCTATTTGTGTTAGAGTCTCTCTGCTACAGCTGTGCACAGATGAAGCAGTCAAAACCTTATGTCCAGAAACATCAAACTTGAGTGTCAGAAGCCAAGACGACATCTACCCCTAATTTCCAGGAATGTAAAGAACTTACATGTTCTACAGTGGTAATAGCAAGTAAAGGCATTCAGGCAACATTATTTAGGCAACTGAATATGGATTTCAATTTTAAGCTCCTGCATTTGAAAATTTTGTCCTACCTGCTTATTGAGTAACATCAACTTGATCTAAATGGGTTTTTTATCAAGCAGTGGGAAGTTGATCCAAATGCTGCAGTACTGATTTGGAAATCTCAGGATTCAACATTTATTGAACTTATAGGAACTGGTAGGGTGAGTAACAGGGCATTTCACTCATTAGTAAAATAACCAGTTTTTTTATCCTATGCCTAGACTAGTAGAGGTGATAGCCGAGAATAAGTTAGGGCTCTCGTTCAGTAAAGCACAAATCATGTTTTGAAGGGCATGGGAAGTGTACTCAATATTCTACATTAAACATATTTAGTTTTTTTCCCCAAAATTTAAATCTATTTTGTGAAGGGGAAAGAGTCGAAAACCTCCCAAGATGCAAATATTTGTCTGCCTTTCACTCTTTCGCAAGTGTTACATGAAAAATGAACCAACCTGTGCTATTTCACTAAATCGTTCCAGAAGAGACTTGATAATCCAGCAGAACAAAAAGTTTCGGATTATTATTCTGTTTTCCCCAAATGTTCAATACACTGGAGGCCTTAGTAAAAGCAAATCAGAGAACACTTTGCAGAGCTGCAGCCAGGGCAATGTGGAGAGCAGGGCGTGGGGGCTCGGGAGTTACTCTAGGTCATTCTGTTGTAAGCTGAATGCAGAATTTGACCTTCTGTGTCAAATAGAACACAACATTAATACCCTACTATTGAACTGGTGGCAACTTAAATGCTGCTGAATGATGAATCAGCTTTCTAGCTGTAGAAAAGGCTCAAGTCACATATTGAATTAATTTATAAAGAGATAGCCTTTTATTTACTTTCAGCACAGTTCATTTGTCACTTTTAAACTGACCAACTCTATTTGCTTATGTACTGTCTCCCCTGAAATTTGTGAAGGTAAGTGGGAGCATGAAGTACAACAAATCAATATTTTTGGCTGCTACCTTAATGAAAAGACGACTGCTGCATCCATTATAATCATTAGGATATAAACTGGGCCAAATTCATCCTGATATGTGAGCAGGCTGGACTGCAAGCAAGTCTTTGCTTTCAGCAAAATTCTGCTCAAGTGCTGAGTGAGATGTGTTTGTGCTCCCTGAGGCACATTGATACCAAAGAGAGGAAGTGATGCAAATACCTGAGGAGAAGCAGGCCTGCATGGTGAATCCACACTGCACCATGCTGCCACACATTTAATGTCATGATAGCTTCTTCTTGTTCCACTGTAGATGTATAGAGGTGCATCTGGAAAAGAGGAGGCTCAGGGGAGGTCTTCTCCCTCCCTACAGTTGCCTGAAAGGCAGTATCCAAGTAATAAGTGGCAGGGCAAGAGGAAGTGTCCAGGAGAGGTTTAGATTGGGTATTAGAAAAAAGATTATTTACAGAAGGAGTTGTCAGGCATTGGAACAGGCTGCCTGGGGATGTGGTGGAATCAGTCCTTGGAAGTGGTCAAAAAAAGTGTGAATGTTGCACTTGGGGACATGGCTTAGTGCTGGACTTGGCAGTGCTGGGTTATCGGTTGGACTTGATGATCTTAGAGGTCTTTTCCAAATTAAATGATTCTGTGATTCTATGATCTAGCTCCACCAAGCTTGATCTGACTTTTGATGGAGGTTACACAACAGGCTGTTCTCCATTCAGGTCAGAACAGTGGTTCGTGGTCAGCAAGCTTGGGAATTTCCTCCATACTGGTCAATGTGGATCCCTCTGCATAGTGTATATGTGCAAATCTGTGTGCTGTTGCAGTTTGATGAGATGTGCCATGGGAGTGAGCCTGGAATTCCCTTCCTACAGTGTTTCTCGTTGCCTCATGTCATGTAGAATCGATTTGGAAGATTCAGCATCCATTGCTGAATACTCCAGTTCATAGGTGAAGTAGATGGCTACAATTCCTGGTTTCCCACTAGTACCTTAGCCAGAAGATTATATTTTTCATGGGTTTAGAAGTCAGTTCATGACTCATAGCTAAAAATCTGGTTTAAGAGTTTTCTAGAGGCTAAAAACAAAAAAAAAAAGAAAAAAAGAAGGAACTTTTTTATTAAAAGAGAACTCTTATTTGTTGATTCCTGCCTCAATAGATATTGAGTTTGTCACCAGGTAGGTGTATGGTTCAAAATCATTGATTTTCTATCTTCATTGTCCTGTTTATTGACTGTTAATATAAATGTCACAAGCTTGTCATGTAAGAACCCTGCACCCAGGAACACATAATGTGGTCCTTCCATTTATGATTTCTCATCTTCCTGCTGTCTCCTGTTTAGAACCACTTTCTTCTTCTTTTTTTTCTTTTTTTTTTTTTTTTTTTTTTTTTATCACTGTCATTCTTTTGGACTCCAGAGGTGTAATCTGTTATGAAATGTGGTCA
>NW_016690256.1:371365-493421 GCF_001604755.1 Lepidothrix coronata | reverse complement strand
ACTGCGCAGACTCGAAGGGTTAATGACCTTTCCCAAATCTTCGCTCGCGAAGACTGGCCATACATACAGGATCTTTAATGTTCTTGCAAAGCCCATAAACATGGACTTTAATAATGCTTTCAAAACTTACTAGCCTCATTTCCTAAGGTTGTTCAGGAATCTGAGTCCCCTGATTTTCATTAGAACCTAAATTTAGACATTATCTGGCACTAATTTCTAACCCTGTAGAGGACCTCTGATAAGAACATGGGCTGTAGGTGACCCTGTTAACTTGTTATCTTCAGGTGCTTTCAGCCTTGAAATTCACATTAATAAGCCAGTCCTGTCTTTCACATTGCTGCAAGCTTGAAGATACTATTAAATGGAGGTGGAGTTCAAGTTATTACAGACTCTATGGGTTTATTTATGGTGCTAAGGATAGTGGTCTGATCTTCTGTTTGGATACCTTTTAAGGTACCTCAAGAGTGGAAGAAATTCCTGACAAACTGTGGCTAGAGAAGCCAGTTGGTGTTCAAATAATAATGGAAACTAGAAACACCAGATGATGTAGTTTACAATAAACCAGACCTGCCTGTACGTTACATGTGTTTGGCAGAAGGGAATGAATTTATTGCTTCAGGCTCCTTGCATCTTGCGACTGTCTTCTAAAATAATTTTCAGTTATTGTGTATGAAAGTTAAAGGATACTTTCATTTACTACAATTTGAGTGGTCTGATAAATATTTATATGGGACCATTGCTAGCATTTCCTTGAAACAAAATCAAGTGAAAATGGTTTGTGATAAATGTTTTTTTCCTCTTGCTTCTTTAATCTTATGAAGGCATGTAGGAGCTAGTGGGTAAATCCAGGTGGAATCACTGTTAGAATTGAATTCACTATAGTTTTGAGGCATTAGTATTACAGATGTTCTTCATCTTCCTGGAGAGTGTGGGCAAATTTCATTACCCAGAGCCAGTATTTTGGAGCCACTTTATTATCCCAGGCTTTTAAACCCAGTTTTTGAAGTAACTTCAGGCCATACCACAAGAGAAGTTCCAGTGGATGTTGCCAGTGGGTGGGTGGGGAAAGGGGGATGCTCACAGGGGAGGGACTTGCAGCAGCCACTCATGACAAGATTGTTGGTTCTCAGCCCACCCATGATGTCTCTCTTGAGCAGCCTCTTTGGGAAGGAGTGTGCCAGATGGATCACAGAGCACAGTCCTGGCCAACGTTTGGTCTGTTAGCCTGTAGCTGTGTTAGGCATGAATAAAGCATTCCTGGGAGCAGCGATTTCTGAGCCTGTGGAACTGCGTTATCATTGTTCTGTAAGTTATTTCTTGCAGCTTTTAATAGTACAAGCATTCCTTCATTTAAGATTTTTAGTTTTAGGAAAGCAATTTGTTAACATTTTTCTTTTTCTTTAAAATTAGTTGTGGTAAATTCCAAATCTGTGTGTTTATAATTTTCCTGTCATTTCTAGATGTAACAGTAAAGGAACAAGGTTTGTCTTAGTTTCACTGGAGCAAATTTGTTTAACTTTTTTTTTAACAATACGAACCCTAAAACAATGCATCAGCTTATGAAAATATTTACTTTAAAGGGCTCTTAGAATCATTCTGACATACTTTCAAAGTCTCCTAAGTGAGTCCAGTCATGCAGAATTGTTCCATTCAAGCTGTTCAGCTCTCTAGGCTTTATACCCCATAAAACACCTCATGACATACAATTTTTATAGCTTGCTGTAATTTGCATGCTTTCCCTTCTTTGGAAAATATTTAGAGAATCTCCTTTATTATTCAGGATGCTCCTGGTGATAGGACATTTTGTCTCAATCTCTGAGTAATTTATTTATTAATAAAGAAATGTTCAGTCTGTATTTCGTCCTGTCACCCTTATTACCCTTGAGAGATACTTCCAAGACCATTTTGTATTATCATGTGTTCTATTATTCTGTCCCTTATTGTATAAGCCCAGAAGTGACCCCTATATTGTCTTGTACGTCATCATCCATTAAATTATACACAGGTGCTCCTGCAGAAAGCTCATCCCTGAGGTGCCAGCAAAGGGACCAAGCCAGAAGGTAGTCAGTTCAATGATGTTAGAGGAAAATTGACTTGCAGTGTCTGGTGTTCCGTCTGAGTGTGTGAGCACCAGCTTTATCCTGGCATCATTTCAGACCATGATCAGTACTTCATAATAGTTCAGAGGAAACTGGAGAAAAATCCATTTTAGCTGTTCTGAAGTACTAAGAGAAACCAAAGGGTTTTGGGAAGCAATGTTGTTAATGCAAAACCACAAGCTTATGAGCATATGGAGGGCAATACAAGCAGTCCTCCCTTCCTGGGATGTACAGAGGAGGATGTTTGAACAATGTCTAAGATTACATGGAGCCACTTTGGTGCACTGCCTAATCCCTTCCTGTACCAAGTCCAAGAGAGAGGAATCTTCACTGGCCAGTAACGCTGAGGACACATTCTGCTGTCTGACCTTGCAGCAGGCTTTGTGGCTTTTTAGGGAGCAGTAGAATTGGACAGAGTTAATCAGGAATTTGTGGGGCTGGTTTGAGCCTGTATATCTTCCCCTGCTTAAATACATAGGCAGGCTCCAGGATTTACCTTGGAAGCTGAATTAAAGGGTACTTTTTATAATGGTACTGTTTGCAGTTCAAGGACTACAAGTAATGATGAATCAGGCACTTGCTTGGAAAGCTCTTCCAAGCTTTTATTGCTCTCATTGCTAAAAAATTGTGTCATATTTTAAGACTGTTTAGCTAATTTCAGTGTTCAAGTCTTGGAACGTGTTAGGACTTTGCCAACAAAGTAAAGGTAAAATAAAATTAAAAAAATCCTTCCACTGTCAGATTTCTTTCTATTCACATATTCATGTTTACCAGAAAATAGGTGTTTGGAGATGAGCTTGTATAGCTCATGGAACAGATTCTTTTAATCTGTAGTCTGCTGTTTAATGTAAACATCTTTATTACATTTTATACACTTACGGTGTCTTACTAGCATTGAAGTGTTGCCAATAAGAAATAACTGAGAGAAAGCCAAACAGAGTGCACATGGGGAGGTGTTTTTCATTGCAGTTGGTTTGCATTAGGTGTTTGCACTAATACATTTTTGTGTTTCTCAGAGTTAAGTTGTCTGCTGGCATTGACCTGGTCATTTTGTCCACAGTTAACGAAAAAGGGGTAGATCCATTCAGCTGTGGCTAGACGTTTGTCACAAGTGTTGCTGCAGTGTACCAGCAGAGCAGGAAGTGTGTGAAGGTGTAGGACTATGCTTTGTTTCCTCCATGCTCCCTGTATTGGGAGTATGAGAAAGAAAATGAGGAGTGTGGGTCTGCGGGGAGCTGTGGTACCCTCCAGCACATCCCCCATCTAAATGATTGGGGGCATCAGAACATGCTGTGGAGCTTACCTGCCCCTCCATTGAGATACGTTTTGATTTTTTGCTCTTAAATGTCTTTGTAGCCAGCTATATCTCAACTTTGCAGCTGTCATCCACTGGAGACAATCTGGTTACCAGAACCCCCCTCAAGAGGGAGGCAGCCGGAAGTTACTTCACTTAGGAAATACTTTTCAGTTACTTGGATGATATTTTCATCTTGAAGTTGAGCAAAATGTGCTCACTGTACATGTACAAGTGACACTGTACATGACAAGTTCTTCAAGGTGGTGGACAGGAAAGGACTGTAGCTCTCAGGCTAAGGAGGTGCTAAAGTCTGTGTCTGGCTCAAGCTAGGGTGCTGCTTTTGCCAATGGAAATCAGTCCTTACTTATAAACCTGAGCTCATGGCCATTCGCACTGATAAATAATCATCCTACTGACTATAAGGAGTGAAATTAAACATTCCTGGTTTAATTTATGTCACACCTAATTATAAAGAAGTGTTTACATTGGCCTGAGAATAATCTGATTGTATGTGGTTTCAACAGCTCTATGCTTCCACAATGTAATGGCAAGTTCTGTCCATCTTTCACAATTGAAGCATTCAGTTTTTCAGTTTTAGTAAAATATGCATAACAAATTAATTTCTGATTCTAGATCATTGCAGCCCATAAAGAATTACATACGTCTTTATTTGGGGATTTTTCATCTTCATTTGAAAATTCTGTGTTCTGGAAATGTAACTTTACACATAGATCATTAAAATAGTTTTGCTTCTCACCACTGGTTCAGTTTATAAAGTAAAGATTTTGCAAAAAAAACAACCAACAAACGGTTACTGTGAATCAGTTAAATTTTTAATAACTTTTTTTCTGAAAAGATTTATTTTTATAAGAGAATAACTATGGGATTTAATTAAATTTGCCAGAATACTTCACAGTCCCAAAACACCTTTCATGTAAAGTACACAGATTATTTTCCACATTTTAATGAAGGCAGCTCTTTGATGTACAGTGTTTATGTAGTTTCCGATTTTACTGAAAGGGTGTGAGAGGTGCAGATAAGTAATAGTTTGAGGGTTTTTTCTTCTTTTTTGGAATGGGGGAGTGACAATACGGAATTTCATTAGAAACAGTGGGAACTTCAGGTGTTCAGCATCTCTATAATGTAGCTGTACTTGGCCATAGAATATAGTGGCTGATGGGACAGATTTTTCCAACTGCCAGCATGTCTTTCCACATGAGACCACCCTTCTTACTGTACAGGGTCTTGGAGCTGGTTTTAAAAGGACTGGATTTTATAGTTTCTTCTTGAGATGGTCTGTAAGGATGAACTGGCGTGCGCAGCTCTGCTTTTATTGGCTGTTACTTGTTAGGGCACAAGCACCATCAGTGTGTCTTGATCCAGGGATGGCCAGAGTCCCTGGGCTACTCACAGCTCTCAAGGCTGCTGGCAGCTGGAGGGGGATTGGAGAGAAACCTCAATGGTCTTTGGGGCTGGTTCTTCTGGGTGGCACTGAGTGTTCTGAGCAGCTGCGGGGGCCTTCCTAGCATGGAGTGGCCTCTCTCGCTTTAACCTTTCCCAGCACTGCTCTTCAGAGACAGTCGCATCATCCTTCTCTTTAAGGAAGTCCTGAATACAGCAGATTAGCCCACATGACCTACTGATACACCTTCCATTGGAAACTCAACAAATGTTTAATGTGCTGTTTTCACTCCCACAGTACCAAGATAGGGCAGTGTGTTCCATGCCTTCTGCACTTACAAATTAATGTCGTGTCTTCACCTCCACAATGAGCAGTTACACCAGCCATTTGCTCAATGAGACTCGATTTTTGCGAGTGTCTGACTCCTTTGCATCCCAGTGTGGTTTGGCCTTTAGTGAGGTGTCTTCCTTTTTGGAATGTGTAGTTCAGTGTGGGCAGCAACCTGCTTCTGAGGTACAGAGCGTCCTTCTGGAGAAAGGCAAAATAATCAAAAAGGAATTTTGTGGTGACATTTGGAGAGGATGGTGACTGCTTATGAGGCAGGGATGGGACTGGCATTTAGCTGTGATGGCTAAAGGATAGATAGCAAAACTTGTTTAATAAATGTGACCTAGTGAATTGTCAAAACCCTTGGTAGCTTCTCTCAAAAAATGGAGGGTGATATCTAAATTATGTCAGAAGTAACTCAACTATACAGATTGAATTTGTTGATGCTGGAATTGGAAAAAAACATTCGGCTGGTGGATGTTGATGCTGGATGTTTGCTGCTCTTATATTGTTAGGAGCACAAAAGGGTTACCATTGTCTTTGTGTAAACATACCAGTGTTTAAATTTTTTTACATATGTTTCAGTTCTTTCATGGGGATTTTCTTTAATTCCTTCATCTCTCATAGTGAACATTAATCTGTCACTGGCAAAGATAAAATCCAGCTAATTCTCAGAAAATCAGTTTCACTTTCTCTGTTCCCACAAATTAAAACTCCTCTAATGACAGTTGGAAGCTCTGTCTAGACATTGAACATGGTCAGAAATAACCGTGTGGTCACATTGTCAATTGTAATCCAGTCCACTTTGACAAGAGGTTTTGGACTCTCCTGGAAAGTCCCCGGAGGGGACAGGAACCTCTGGTAAAGGAGCCATGGACCCCCTTCCCCTGGACACCTGGATCCAGGAGATACAATCTTCCCAATGGGGTTCTTGAAGGGGCTGATCTATTAAAAAAAAACAAACAGGCAAACAAACAACTGAACAAGCTTTTGCTTTATTAACTTGAATTGCTTCTGAAGAATCCCATCTTTTCAATAAAATAAGGCTGCAATTACCATCTCCCTTTACACCTAGCATATATCTGTTCTGGCCACAACAGAGGCAGCCCACTGCTGGTCCTGACTGCTGTTCCCTACCACCTCCCCTCAGTGACTCTTTTTTCCCATAGCCACTTGGTGAACTAGTTCTAGCAGGCAATGAGAGAAGAACTCTGTTTTGAGAAAAAGAGTGGGGGATCAGTTCCCTAGTTGGATTTATGGGCCCTGCAAACACTAGGCATTTTGTTGGAGGTAGAGAAGGGGAATCAGGTACAAGGTGAAGTGTTGAGTTGCCTTTTGATGCTTGTGGTCCTCTGGGTTTGAGAGCATCCATGCACAGAGCTGCAGTGGTATAATTCATGTAATTGAAATTCATACCGAGACATATGTAGATGTTTACTTGTCGATGCAGGAAATTTGTAATTCCCTGTTTTGTAGAAATTGCTTGATGGAAAATTGTCACCGGAAGTGATTTTAGCAGGATGGAGGAATGGCTTGGAAAGAACACGTGGCAAGAGCTACTGCTTTGTCCAGGCTTTGGTGTGGAAGAGGCACCTGTGATGGAACAAGCAAGATGTGTGCTAACATGGGGATTTGGCGTGTTAGCTAATTAGGGTGCTTATTTGCTGTGTGGTGTTTATGATGTGGGTCCCTGAGTCTCGAGCTGAAATCACAAGTCAGAACAACTATCAGATGAATAAAGCTGCTTACTACATGTCACAGAGAGAGACAGAATCCCTCTGGCATTATGACTAACCTTTTCATGCCTCACTTTACCTGTCTGTACAATAAGTCTAATGATCATCACATTGTCAAAGGCAGTTTTGTGCCAGTTGTGATGCTCGCGTGATTAATGGATTTAAAATGCTATGAGAGATTTTGACGGAAACAGGTATCAAATGCATTGCAGCAACTATGTGTAATGCAGTCATTTGGTATTTGGAGTTGGAGGGTGTTAAAGAAGAAGTCCCTTGAGGAGTCACTTCTTCCCAGTCCAATTTCCAAGAACTGTAGCATTGCAGTGACCTATTTAAGCCAGTACATTTATTCCAAATAATTAACTATAGAAAGGTTACATTGACTGCACTGGACATACCCAACAGCCATGTGCTCAGGTTCCCTGATCATTTCTTTCAGCCTTTCAGGGGTAAGTGATGCTTCGAATCCTGACTTACTGCAGTGGTGGATGGAAAAAAAATGCTAAATAAATTTCAGCATCAAGTGACACGAATCCTTACTGCTGCTCCCTGCATGCCATAATCTCTGTGTCTCCATCTGAACTGGCTAAGGGGCTGGCTGTAGCTCCATACTGCAAAAAGCTCTATAATGCATAATTTTAAAGGAGTAAAAAATGCAGCTATAGAAATTTTGTAGCCATTCTTGCCAGTTGTGGTGCTGATGGCCATAGATGGAAAGGGCTGTTTGGACATTTGCCTTGAGAAAGCATTCCTTTAAAGACACAATGGGAGACCATTTTGATGGACTTGGAGTTTTTTGGAGTTGTGCTTCTGCCTCTCAGGCACCATGGGAAAAAACTGTTTGGGTGTTCCTGAGACAGGTAATACTTTCTGTGATACTGTAAATAATTTATTGAGGGCACAGACTGAGATGGGGCACTGCTATTAACTAGAACCAGAGTTTTTATGCTGGATTCTCCCCTGGAAAGCATGAGGACCTCCAGCCCAGCCTGCCTGTCTGTGGGACAGTAGACAGCAATGCAGGCCAGAAAGGTGCAGCTTCTGCGTCCATGCCATGGTTTGATGCATGCAGCGTGAGCATAGCAAGGTAGGAAAGCTGTAGGTAAGAGCAAAGCACAGCAGGATGAGGAGCTCATTTAAAAATTCTCTCTCCATTTACCTAAATAAATAGTTCTGGCAACTGCTAGCTAACTTGCCTGCTTAGAGTATTTTCCGTGTCGATAAGGAGCATTGCCTTGGTGTCCTTGTTTAAAATCTAGTACGAGGATCACCAGAGAGGTGACAGGAAATAATCTGAGCAACTAATTCCCATTTTTGGGCTTGTGGCCAGTCTGTTTGAGGCAGCAGACAGAAGCTGGGGAAGCAGATTAATGCTGCCTGCAGCACGTGGTATTTTGGCTCAAAAATGTGCTGAAGGAATGCGTCTGGCATGGCTTAGCTGCCTTGCAAAAATGTTTGCTGCATTGTGTGTCATAAAAGGTAGTGGATATTCTGCCGTTTCATATTCCTGACATTTGTCCTCTCTGTTTCAATAACCTTATTGACTTCTACCCCACAAGCCAAGTTGCAGACCTCGCTTTCTTTCATGTTTTTCTTGGATTTTTTTTTTTGTTTTATTTTCTAGTGGAAATGTCTTTCTTCCCAGTAAAATCTAAATTCCAAGCTATTCCCCATCAAATCCCTGTTGTGTAAAATACCTTGCAGTGCTTTAACTCTGGAACCAATTGGTTTGTTTTTTTCAGTTTTTTACTAATTTTACTTACTACAGAGCTGTAAATCTTCCTAAAGATATCAGGAATCTATTGTGTTTGATAATAATCTTATGTGCCAGTGTCACAGCCTGGCCTGATTCTATGGTCAGGGCTTGGTAGTGCAGGAAAGGACTTTTTAATTCAATGGAAATGCCTAAGGTCTAGGCAAACACAAAGATTATTGATGCTACAGCCGAGGTTGAGTTTATTTATTTATTTATTGACTTACGTGTTTTAAATATGTGGAAGCTTTTGACTGTAAGATACTACAAACATTTTTAAAGAATTTTTAAACTACATGGCAGTAAAATAGATTTCTCTGTCTCTAATGTTTCATGTGTTGTTGTTTTTTATGTAGATGTGTTTTTGTGTTTTTAATCAGCCAGTAAGAAAGTTGGTCTCTAGGTAGTGATATTGCTAATGGTGATAAGCAAACACAACATGGGGAGGGAACATATGCTGAAGGTAATGTTCCCTGGTCCTTGTCACCAGCCTCTGTTTTGACTTTTTCATTTGTGTTTGCAATGAGTGATGTTAAGAGTGTCTCCTGGGCAACATACTGCCTGTGTGGTGTGATTTATGGTCTGTTATTTTAGAGAAACTGCAATATTCTGCTTAATTCTGAAGAGAGCTTTAAAAACATACAAAAGTTGGGGAAATATTATCTGTCTTTTAAAAACAAGATTCATGAACAGATGTATATATCTATTCTGTCACCAGAGAGATAGGCAGAAAACATTTAGTTGTAATGGCAGCAAAATGTATAGCATCACAAATTAAAAAGAAATATCTAAAAAAAAAAGTATTTGTCTTGCCAGTTGTTGAATCATGGCAGCAGCTGCTGAATTTGAGTTTTATTGTCCTGAAACTTCAACTCAAACTGCTCCAGACCATGTTTCTCATTAATGCAGTATCTGTATCCCGTAACCTTCCTGCAATTCGCCTTCAGATCTCTTCACCCTGGGAGGCATCAGCATTTTCATCTCTAGTTACTTATTTAGATATGGTTTCTCTCTTTAATGGGCACAGTTCACTAAGCAATAGATGGATATCTCTGTTCTCATGAAGAAACTCCTGGATGAATTAATGTTTCTATTTTTTTGTTAACTGAGATTTCCATATTTCTGAGCAGGATGGGTTGTACCCTTGATATTAGGGTGAAACTGGAACTGTTCAGGCTGTAATAAAAATTCCTGTATATCTGTATATAAAATGAGCAGAGGGAAACAATGTGGCATATTTGTATTATTCATTGGGATATTCTGCTCATATATTCATTGATATATTTCAAAACCGATCTTTGAAAATGAAGTTACACAATTCCGATGACTGTGTTGTGCTGGTGGTGGTGGTTTGGAAAGTGCGAGGTCGTTTGCCCATCAGCATGGAGTTGGGTCACAGCAAGCACCTGCAGCCCTGGGGGCTCAACCTGTGACAGCAATGGGCCTTTAGGGTGGCCTTGGTCCCTCCATGACGTGCCAAATGGGCATACAAGCACCCATCCGATCTGCCTGCTGCTGGTGCAGGGTGCTGCTATTTTACCTGGAGCAAAAGTACAAGATATGTGCTAGTGTCAGCAGGAATTACAGTATTTGGCAATGAGCACATAAAGGGATAGTAGTAATTAAGTAACTGTCAATAGTAAACTCAGAGCCATCGTTAAAATTCCTTTTAGTGATGTGTCTTGCTGGGTGCCTTTGGACTGCTTTTAAAATAGTTTTTCAAAAAAGAGAAGAGAGTTTTATCTTCCACCTAACTTTATTCCTAGGTGCTGGTACAAGTTGTCTGCTCTGTTAGTTTTGTGTAATATTGCAAATGTTTAGGGTGCATCCTCTTGGTCACTGCAAATGAGGTGTGTAGCCATTTCCATTTAAATGACCATTTTTTTTCCTCAGCTGCTTGAAGCAAAGTTTCTTCTTTGGAATAAATAAAGAGAAAGCCAGGTTTTCTGAAGGTTAAAACTGTTTACAGAGCTGTTCCCTTCTTGGCTTTTGTTTTCTAAAAAAAAAAATTAAATTGGGATTTCTGGGATTTTAGGATTAGTTAATGTATTTACCCAGCCTTTAAAAAGTCATTTTCATGGGATAGAGAGATCTTGTTTACAATGTGTATAAAAAGATTAAAAGGAATTAATTTAATTGTGTAAAACCATAAGTAATCTTCTGCCTTCTTCTGTAAACCTGTCATACTTTCAGTTGGGTGGCACTTCCTATTTCTACCTGTTTTTAATCTTCGATTAACTAGAAAGCTTTCTCCCTTTTTTTGATACTTATTTTAATTCTTACTCCCTTCCAAAGCCTTCTTTTGGAAACTCATGCATACCCTGATATGTCCTCTCTTCCTGTCTGTCTGTCTATCTGTCATGGGTTTTCTTATTGTCTTTGCCACCAGCACTGGGCCCTGATTCAGCTGAGTGCTTTCAACCCAACGAAGCCAGTAGGATTTAAATATCTGTCTGAATGTTTTGGATTGGGATTAGCTTTACTGAACTCAGCTCTTTATGAAAGCGATGTTTCAGTCTCCATCTGCAGTTGTGGAGATGAAGAGTTGAGCCAGAGAGAAAATACCACTGAGAGTAAAGATGTGCTTGCAGTCAGCTTGCAACCTCTGAAAGTTGAAGAGTCTTCTGTTGGGATGGTTTAGGCTTTTAAATTCCTGTGTAAATACAAATGCCTATTGTCACAGCATCTTCATGAGCACAACCTTGTTCCTACCTAAGGAGGAGAAGTTATTGAACATGGGGGAAGAAGCCGTAAATACCAATGTTTAAATTTACATCACGTAACAAGAAAATACCCTCACTGAGGATGATTCCTCTTTCTGATGTCATCTCCTCCTCCTTTCACAGCTGCTGTTTGTTTCTTCTCTTTCCTTTGCATGATCCTTACCTCTTTACTCCTTGTGTGCAAGGGGCCAGCACTGTGATGTCTTCTGCCTTTATTTGCAAAACAATACCATTAAATCTTCATGTTGAATTGCTGCCAGACCCTTTCATTGTTTCTTGCAATGTCTCTCTTGTAATGGCTTCAGGCTTCTCTTTCCTATGGTGGCAGATGGAGTGGTGGCTCCCCCTGAAAGAGTCTCTCCCTGCACGGACCCAGTGTCTTCGCTTTTCTGTTATTAATCTCAGCCTTTACTGTGCCCCTGCTGTTCTTCAGAGTAGCCCATGTGATGAAGAAACAAGAAGTGCTACTAAAAGTCAGATTTTCTATGTCTGTTGTTTGGTAGGTTTGAAAATCCAACTTTGTTTCTGTATGGGTAGGAAGGCCAAGAGCCAGAAGAACGCCAATGTCCTCATGCTTTCCTGAATTGATAATTTTGTGTTTCTGGGTCAGAACTTGTGTTTGAACTTACCAGGGCTGAGTACTTCACTGAGCTGAGTCCTAATGTAGTGGGTGGCTTCCTTGCCCATGGTGGGAGAGTTGGAACTAGATCTTTAGTTAAAGAAAGTGTCTTTAAGGTGCCTTCTCATCTGGGCCATTCTATGATTCTATGATTCTAATTTTGCCCAGAAGTAGTTGCCAAGTGCTCTGCCTCTTCTAGCGGGAGAGTTCCCCCAACAGAACACAGCTCCTATTTTTGGAGGTGTCTGCCATGGCTCTTGCTCCATTTGAAGTGCGACAGACTTCAGCAGTGCACCACCTAGAAAACTTCAACTGGTACTTTTCTCTCTGGGTGCATATTACTTGTGTGATCATTGGATCTGATCTCACGGATGTGTGCTACAGCTTGCTGCCTTCTTAAAAATGTGCATGCAACATGAAAAGATTCATGGATATGAGCCCTCATGGATATGAACCGCTAGTTCACAACCGGTAAATGAGCTAATGATGATACATCTTTCCCTCCCTGCTGCACTCAGAATTTTTATTGCAAGGCCAGTGTCATTTGTTTTCATCTCTTGCAAGTCCTCCCTACATCCTTCTCCATCCTAATAATTTTCTTTGAAAAACACCTACTGCAGTGACCTCCATTTGACTATGAAACTAATCAGCAGGGTTGGTATCCATGAGGTTTTTAAGTGTTGTATAGTACAGATGCCTTTTGAGCTGCATTAGTCCCCCAAAGGCATTGCTCTTAAGCAATACATAGAGAGGTATTTCCTTATATGAACTTTGGTCTCAAAGCATAAATTCCTATTTTAAGGTCAGATGCTTGGATGTACATAGCTCCTCTTTGAAGTAGGAGCCAGGATGTGAAGATTGGAGTGCATGCCTCAGTGGAGAGAGATTCTCTGAATTTTGGAAGGTGATTTGGACAGGTCACGCTCTTAGCTAAACAAATGAATTTCAGCTGAATTATGAAAAGGACAAATGTGTGTCTGCATTGTGTATTTATTACTTAATGTCAAAATGAAAGTATGGATTTGGCAGATCTGTGCAATAGATGTCCATAAGAGATTCTAGCAGTCTAAGCTGAATGTAAAAGCAGATTTGTGGACTAGCGTGTCTGTAAAAGGAATTATGTTTTGACTTTGTGCAAGATTTGTTAAAATATGTTTTTGTTCTATTTGGGTAGTGGTACATTGGATAAGTGCATGTGTGGGTGTACAGAAGCCTGCTAAATGGTGTATTTTTTAATAGAAATAATTCAGTTCCTGAGTTTTTTGAGTACATGATGAAGTCATAAGTATCAGTGGTCATAATTGCATTCACCTTGCACGTAATTTAATTATCTTCTTGACTCCTTGCATTATGATCTTACACCCTCATTTTAAATGTCCCGAATGTGGGGATATTTGTTATGGAAGATTTTTATTAGTGCAGGAATATGTGACTGTGTTTGGGCAGGGGGTAGAAATTCACACTGCTTTTTCTTACAAATATTTTTGGACACAGTGAAAGTGTAGAGCACTCCTGCTCTCCTGCTCATAGGAAGCCTTCGTCTCCCTTCTTGAGGCTGACTTCATGCCCAGATACCTGCCCCTCTTAACCACAGCTCATGCTGGACTAGTTAGGAGGGTTTCCTTTTTGCCACTTGGCCCCTTCTTCCTCTGTCTCATCATTACTTCAGTGATGTCCAAGTGTCTGCCATGGTGATAAATAAGCCCTTTCACATGCCACTTATTCAGAGAACTGAAGCTGGATTCTGACATGTCCCTGGCCTCTCCCTGGGACTATGTTTCTAGCTGCAGTTCATGCATTTTTCAAAGTAATTATATTTCTAGCACATTAGGAGGCCCCTTCTTTTTTTATTTTTCCCCTTGTCTTCTTACCTAATTAGTCATTCCTTAAGTAAATATCATGGTGCCTCCCAAATTACTTGCACTGTGAGGAAATACAGTTCTGTGTCTCCCAAATACAGTCTGTTTTGTGCTTCATGGGAGTGATGGATTTGTCTCATGGATAAATTTACTGAGAACATTCTTCATAACTGCTTAGCTTGAGGCATGTTTATGTTTTGAATCAAATATCACATTTTTTGAGGTTTCTCCTTTTTTGGAGGCTAGCACTGTCTCATTCCTTGAGGAGGGATGGGGTAGAGTTTCTTAGTGTTTCTCCTGATGGTCTCCTTAGTCCCTTAAGGGTCCCATTCTCCCTGTTTGAGCTACCTATTTCTTATATTCCAGAAATGTAGTATAATTTCATAGATTTTTGGTACCTTCTGGTTGACCACCTCTTCCTAAAATTGAAAAATGTCATATTTCAATGTTTAATGTTCTGCGTATGTCTCACAGTCTGCACGTACATATTTAACTCTCAGCACTACTCCCTGGGTTTAGCCAGAAGGAAATGCTCACCATGAGATAAAGCTAATCAAATGATGCAACTGTAGTCACACTTTGAACTCCTAATTTAATGAAAAAATCACCCAAACTATAAAGTGTGTAATTATGCTGATTTTCATGACATTTGGGTCATAAATGGATTCTTCCTTGTGTACAGATGACATCAATTAATACGCATTATAGTTTTCTGGTAAGTCACAGATTTAGCAACGTTTTTAAATTAAGTGGGCATTAAAGTGAGTCTTTCTGTATTACTACTTCTGGTCAAATACCTGGAGATTTCTTTTTTTGTCCTAATGCCAGAAGGCTGTACCACAGAAGTTCCTTTTGGTGGTAACATATCTTCTTGAGAAATAAGTATTTTGAGATTAAAAAGAATATTTTCAACTAATTTAATTTTCCATTTATATGGAAATATAAATTTATATGGAATATATATAATGTTCCTTTCTGCGTTGTGGGAAGAAGACAGATACAAAGGCTGTAGTTTTGTGCTTATACCCCAGAAGTTTGGCAGAGCAACAGAGATGCAAAGTTCCCCAGGCTGATCTTCATTGCTAAAGTGCAGAATGAATGGGGCAATGCTGCCCAGTTTCCATGCTAAAGCAAATCTGTCTTCTCTGCTGGAAAGGTGTGGTAGGTAGCTAATGTGAATGCTGATACTGGAGTGACAAATACTGTCCAGGCCATTTCTTGGCAAATTCATATTGCAGATAAATGAATCTTTGTACCATGTGGTAAGAATTGCATGACTAAATAAAAAAACAAATTCCAGTTGAGACTGAGAGTATGGAACCATGTTTTTGATGTCATGTTGCTCTTAGATGAAAAAATATCTTAAGCACTTTTAAAGAAATTGATATTTCTACAGCATGCAGTACATATGGAGAATGTAATACATATATACATATAAATAAATATATACAAGTTGCGTAATAATACTTTTCCTTAGTTTCTTTATAAATCTCTGTAGGAGATACTGCTTTTTCTCCCTTCATGGTCGCATTTTGAACTTAACTCCCTCCTACACTATGTTATTATTCTTTGATATTTCATTAATTCTGACTAAATTTTGTTGGCTGAATGATAAGCATAGTTCTTATTTTCTGCAGAAATGCTAATAAAGGGTGGCATGCAATATTTGGGATTTTTATTGAATTTAATTAATAACAAAGTGAGTTAATCAGGTAACATTCACCTTGAACTTTTTCCTTTATAGGGAGATAATTTCTCATCTCTTGCAATTTTTTATTAGGTGAAAAATTTCAAAGTACGTTCTGACAGCTACATTTGAATATCTTTGTAGAGTCTAGTTAAATATTCTGTAAGCACTGCTGCTTAGTGATCTAATGAGCACAATACCAGTCTCTTGCCACATTGTATCACTGGTTCTTCACCGTAAAGAAGTGCATCTGGATGCATTGAGCATATAGAGCTGTTGTCAGTTTGTGTCATTTAATATGATAGGAAACAAAATAATTTTTTAAAAATATTTAAGTGCTGACAAATTATAATTTTTAAGGTTGACTGCTTTTATTTTGTACCCTGAAGAAATCCTTAATTTTAGGGCTTTTGGTAGAAAATTGTATCGGTGCTGTAAAGTAATGACAGTATTTCACAGCTATGTGCTAGTTTATGTTGTAGGGTGGTGCATGCAAAAGTGTTCACTTTTTTCCCTTATGGAGTAACTGAATGTGGATTTTATTGGAGTGTTGCCAGCTTCAACCAATTTTCTGTATGAACTATTTGGGCAAAAGAAACTCCTTAAAATGGGTATTCAGAACATGATATTATAGATGAAATGCGTAAAGCTGCAAGAGTGATTTCAAGAAGAAAAAGTAAGGCTGTATAAAATTACATTATAAATCTCAAGCCAGGGAGAGAAGGAGGGGGAGGAGGATGTCAGAAGCATAAAGAAATTACCCTCATTTTCAGGGAGAGAAATATTAATCCAGCACTGAGTGTCTTTGAAAACTTCACCCTTTAGTATTCATATAGTCAGGACTGTGCCTGGAACATAGCATGCTGAAAGTGCATTAAAAGAATATGGTTAAGGTGACAAAGTCAAAAAACTTACAAGTTAGGGAAATACCTGTGTGAATCTAATCTGTCCACTCTCTGCATAATCAGGTACTCTTTAATTGTGCAATCATTAGTAGTAACAGTAGCATTTTTTTGTGGCCTTTATTATTCAAGGCACAGTATTTTGGAGAGCGTTCATTACTTTGCTTTTCCCTTGTCATTCATTTATTGTGTCCTAATACCCTATTTTTTTACATACTTTTCTACAGGATAAATTCCACAATCTTAACTGGGATTCCTTTGATGCACTCTACTGTATCTTACTTTTTTTTCATCACAACCCTAACTGGCTGTGGAAATTATGGTTAGGATTCAGCCCCAGGTTGGGACCTGAAAGTGTAGACTTGTGGGCATGATGTCAGGTGTTTCTGAGTGTGAACCTGCATTTGGTCAGCTGAAGGACTAGCAGGGCTGAAGGACTGAAGGGCTAGAATGGCAGAGGAGTATCAGTCCGTGCAAAATTTGTCATATGTGTCAGTCCCTTGAGATTGTCTCAGGTAATATGCTGGGGAACCTTAAAGGATTCTAAATACCAGTGTGGAGGGAACTGATTTTTCAGATGTTCATTAAGCATGAGGGGAGCGTAGGTGTTTGGCTCACATGGAGACACGTACATTTAGGAATCTGAAAGGACTTGGACTCCATCCTTGATGTTAATGTTAATAACACATTGGAGATGGGGAAAAAAGGCCAAAAGAAATTAGGACAGAAAATACACAGAAATTTTATGGTCTGATTTTTCAGAAAATGCAACAATCTATATTTCATAGCACATCACTAAATTGCAGAACCTTTTAGTCTGGGAGGTCCTCTAGCCCATCCTCTTGCTCCATCCTGATCTAAACTCAGTGTTGGGTCCAGTTGCTCCAGGCCTTGTCCACATTGGTAGAGAAAATGTCTCTGGGAAGCCTGTTCCAGTGCTTAACCATGCTTATGGCCATGAGTTTTCATGTAGAAATTTCTTTGCCTGCCACTCATGATGGTTACCTCTCTGTGCTCTGTCTTCTCTACAGCCTCTCTTTAGGTGAAAAGACTGAAATGAAGTTGCCCTCTGCCAGCACTAACCTCTTCTTCCAAATCTAAACAGACCCAGTTCCCTTATCTTCTTCTCATCCTCATTGCAGCTTAGTCTGGATTATGTATTTGATACACTTGCTGGCATTGTGTTTTGCCAGTCAGATGGTGTAGCACATGTTTAATCTTACATCAGTTGTCTAGAAATTACCTGTTGTGTCTAATCTAGTCACTTGAGCTTCCTCTCTAACGATCTCTTCTGAGGATGGTTTACCGTGTGGAAATGGCTGTCTTTCTCTGCTGACTTCACAGCGAATCTATCAGACCAGACTGGACTAGACACCAAACTTTTAGACACATAAGGATAGTTGAAGAGAAGTTGTACCTTTAAATGAAATATGAACTGACTTTCAGGACTGCAGAAAATGACACCGATTTTGTTGCTTACCGTTTGACTCTTTCATTAGGAAACTTTTGATTTGTGCTTTAAGGTTCTGTGATCTGCAGTCTTAGATAATCTTAGTTTATTTTGCTGTGACCAAGTCACATCAACCAGGTAAAATGCAGTATGTCCATGGAGCAGAGCCCAGTTGAGCCCTGGATGGAGGCAGAATGTGCAGTACATCTTATGGAGCTGATGTGCTGGCAAAATGATGGGAATAACAGGAATATCATCTAGGACACATGGGGTGAGATTTACGGTCGATTCATATCTGTCAGTCGACCCTGAGTTATCAAGTCAAGGGTTAACAGTCCTTCACCATCTCCATATTTATGTGTGGTGGACTTTCTTCTTCTGCTCCTGGTTCTGCTGCCATCTGATTTGAATGAACTTCATCTCTTCTTTTTCACTGTATTTCTTCTTGCCACGAGTTTAGATGCATAATGAGCTTTTTGTTTGGTTGTCAGTAGTGGCAAAACATGACTACAGTTTTACATTTCTGAGATTTTAGAAAAAAATTATGATTTCCGTATAGAGGAGTTTGATGATAATATGCAGGTAATATATTTTTATTTTTTTTTTGGTAGGAGCTTCAGTATTTTTGCTGAAAAAAAGGACTTGTTTTCTGGTTTTGTCTCCTTGGAATGGAGAAGAGGAATCTTTTCTCTTTCCTTTTCTTTCACCCAGAATCATATCTGAATTTTGTGAGCTCAAAAAAAGGGCTTTTATTCCTGAAGATTTCTAGATAAGGTCTTGCATTTTTTTCCATAGCAGATTTCAGGTTAAGACACTAATTTAAATGCATTTGAAGTCGAAGCATGTTATTTCCTTTTAATTTGAAAGGAAGATGGATTTAAAAGCAAAGCTTGTAGGACTTGGATATGTTCTGTAAATTGTTTGTATAAATTATATGAGGATAAATAGCAGAGAGCTTTAACTCTTCCCTTCTAATTTTCCTTGGATTTGAACTTGTTTATTCAGAAGTTAGAAAGTATCATTTGTGGCATTTACATTATACTGAAAATCATCTGCTCTCCATTTTCATATTTTTCATGCTGTGAGGTTCCTGGGTTCCTTTATTTCCAGGGACAGTCAGGGCAGATGGAGAATCAGAGAATTGATTATCCTGGAGTTTTCCTCATTTTCTTTCTCTACCCTACATCTTTTACAGCTTGCCCTATTTTGTCCATCTGGTATTTATAGTTTTAGCAATTTCAAATTTCTTTTCTTCTTATGTTCCCTCATAAAGTAAAATGAAATAAGAACACAAATGCTGCAGCTCTCAGCTTTGGAATCATAGAATCGGAGAATGGTTTGGGTTGGAAGGTACCTTAAGCATCATCTAGTTCCAACCCCCCTGCCGTGGACTGGGCTGTCATTCACTAGGTCAGGTTGCTCAGGGCCCCATCCAGCTTGACCTTGAACATTTCCAGGAATGGAGCATCCACAACTTCTCTGGGTAACCTGTTCCAGTGTCTTAACACCCTCTCAGTAAAGAATTTCTTCCTAATACATAATCTAAACTGACCCTCTTTCCATTTAAAGCCATTTCCCCTTGTACTATCAGCCTTGTGAAAAGTCCCTCTCCAGCTTTCTTATAGGCTGCCTTTATTTACTGGAAGGTGCTATAACATCTCCCTGGAGCCCTCTCTTCCCCAGACTGAGCAATCCTACCTGTCTCAGCCAGTCTTCATAGGAGAGGTGCTCCAACCCTCTGATCCTCTTCATTGCCCTATCCTGGACCCTCTTCAACAGGTCATGTCATTCTTGTGCTGAGGACCCCAGAGCAGAATGCATCACTCCAGGTGGTGTCTTACAAGAGCAGAGTAGATGGAGAAAATCCCCTCCCTCAACCTGCTTTTGATGCAGCACTGGATGAGTTTACCTTTTGGGGCTGTGAGTGCATACTGTTGACTCAGGTCCAGCTTTTCATCCACGAGAATCCCCAAGTCTTCCACCACAGGGCTTCTCTCGGTGAGTTCTTCTTCCAGTCTCTACTCATGTTTGGGGTTGCCCTGCCCCAGGTGTGTATGTTCTTGCACTTGGACTTACTGAAATTCATGAGGTTCAAGGGAGGTGCCTGGATTTATGGAGATTTCCTCCTCTCATGCCATGTACTCATCTTGTGTCACAGGATTACTTCTCACAGAATTTTCCAAGGAGAAATTTGAAGAAATTTCTAAGGGCTTATGATGTTGTTTGTAGAAACAGACTTATTAATTTATAGCCCTGGGCTCATAACATTGACATCTGATATCAGCTTGATAACTTGGAAGAAGTAATTTGAAGATATCCTGTATTTTAAAAGGGATTTTTAAAGCTATGGAGATTTATCATTATTGATGTTAACAATTTTAGAAGGGATATTGGATCCTGTGCTTCAGAGTTTCATCCAGTTTCTGAATTATCTTCTGTTGTGGCCTTGTGTTACTTTAATAATAGCCTAAACAGCAAATGAGATTGAATTCTGGATGGCTTGTAACCCCATTTGTCACAGTCATAACCTATTTGTGGTTCCTAGGCTCTGTGTTAGACCAGTGTGTCACTTCTGCTCTCAAGATACAGTATTTCAAGAGATGATTATTCCATATATTTCTATAGGGACTTGCTGATGCCTTGAGGAAGGCCAGTAAATGAAGATATTTTGGGTCTAGCCCTGTTTAGATGAAAACATAGTGTTTTTTCATTTCTTATTTGTATTCTATGTGTACCTGCTTTTGGGTTTTATTTTTATGGTTGAAGATTTAAGTATATAAAATTGTGTGGCCACCGAAAAATGACAATTCTTGACTCAGAAATTAAAATCCAGAGGCAGGATCACATCACTTAGCAGGATGTATTGCCCATGTTCATAGGTGTCAGTGCCAAGGGTCTGGTGAGCTCCTCTTACTCCAAGCAAAGAGGTTTGCATTTGCACGGCCTGTGCATGACAGAGGTACAGATGTGACTGCTAAAGTTTCACCCTCTCAGGTGAATTATCGACCATGTGAGCAGAGAAATGACAGAAGCAATTTCACTATAAGTGAATAAAATCTGGTGAGTTTGGTTTAGATTACCAAATAAATTTCATTCTGTTTCTAAGAGAAAGTAGCACTATCCATTAAGGTAAACAATTTCACAGTCCATTTGGCATCGCAGAGTGAAAGGCTGAGTTCAGACATTGCTCTGATTGTACATCCTACTAGACAAGGGAGGGAGCTCTGGTAGGTTTTATTATTGTTTTATCCCTCTGGTGAAGTTTCTAGAAATGTAAAGCCAAGCAACAGAAAAAGATATTGGTGGTCTACATTTAATTTTGCTCCAGATGTGTAGAGGCTAGGATCCACAGATGTGTCATCTTTGTAGAAATTGGTTTCATCCGTGGGTATCTTTGATATTTTGAAGGTTTTTCTTTCTTGAATTGATCCAAAAAGCTCAAACTGAACATTTTCACAAATTAAGAATCCAGCAAATCTGGGACAAGATTGCCAGGTAATTCAGTTCAGTGTTTAAATTTTTGTATGTTATAGTTAACATTAGATTTTAAGCTGAATATTTGCAATGAACTGAGAATTTGAATTTTTCATTCTGAGTTTCTCAAATAGAAAATTCTTATAGTTGTTAATGTTTTTACCTTCACAATTCTGAATTCTTTGTATTAGTTGCAGTTTTAGTAGACAGAAAAAAAAAGAAGGAAAGGAATAGAGAAAGAAAGAAAAAAGAGAAAAGGTGTATCCAATCACAGAACAGTTTTGGAGTAAAATTCCAAACTATTTCCAGTTTCTCCACTGCAGACAGCTTCCTCTGAATAAATACCATATATTCTCTGGAGAGCAAAAAACTACCATACTGAGAGGAGAGCCTTCGACTGCTTCACACTGTCATCTCTTAGCTTTGCAGCAACAGTATTCTTAGCATTTTAATGTTAAAAGTTATAAAGTTGTGTTTTGAAGGCATGCATAGGGGGCCTCTTTCTTCAGGAATTATAATTGAAATGCAATTATTACCTTACAATAGACTTCCAAATCTTTATACAGTGAAAATAGGACGATCTTCATCCATGCTGTTCAGGTTCAAATGCAAAACCCCTGGACTTCTTATATACTTTTTAATCAAGGCATTAGTCAAAGAGAAGGCTGAAGTACTCTATTTAGGGTTGCTAATAGACATACATGATTTGTTTTTCTTCCTCTTTCAATTTGGGCATGAAGCACTTATTCTGAATGTTGTATTAGTCATAGCCAAAAATAAACTGTCTTATCCTGCTCCTTCTCCTCCCATGTCTTCTGGGGAGCTCTGCTCTTGCTCCTTATCTCAGGATGTTTCTGTGTGATAAACCCATGCTAAAGCTCTGCTGCCTGGTGGAATGCTGCAGTTCAGTCTTTAGCAAGTATCTGTCCTTCATATGAAAAGAAAAGTGAATTTCCCTGCTTTTCATTCCAAACCTCCAATGCTTGCTGATTTACATCCTTCTCGACAGAGGCCAGGGGATGCATCTCAACATCTGCTTGTTGGTTGCATCCCTGTGAAGTGCCTGGTTGAATCATGCCAATGGCCACCCAACAGTGGGGAGTGGCTGGGATGCTTCTGGGCACCAACATTTGGAATCCCTCTGCAAGAATGCAGAGATCCCCAGAGTGCCGGTCCTGCAGTCCTGCTCCTGGCACGACAAGGGAGATTTACTTACTTGACCCTTGAGCTACAGGGTAGGTGATGTAAAGCAAGAGTGGCTGGAGACTTTCCAGCAAGCTTTGGGCTTAGAAGCCCAAATTTGGAGGCTTGCCAGCAAAGACACTTAGAAAACTGTATGAATGTAGAAAAAAATGAATAAAGAAAGTGTAAATGAAGGAAGCCAGTAACCTGTATCTATTGTGTTGGGATTTGGCCTTGGTTTTAAGACCATTGGAGTCTTCTCTCAACTCCTAAGGTTTCTTTTCTTTTCTTTTTTTTTTTTTTTGGTAGTACATTTTTCCAAATTAGCATTTAATCATAACCAGGAGAAAGGAGGCAATCCTGTGGTAGTTCGCACTACTGGAGGCTGTAATAGAGCCATCTCGGGGGAAATAGTGCTGTATTCTACTTCCTGTTGTATTTTCTACTGTTTAGTCTGGTTTAGTTCTAAAACGCTTGTTGTGAATGTCACAGCACTTTCCTTGCGATACATTCAGATAACAGTCTCAAGCCAGATGCAGAATGAAGTGATTTTTCTGAAGTGTCTCAAGAATAACAAAAGGCATCTTCAGTTTTCATGTTGCTGAATTGCTACACTTGGAGGCAGCTAATTTCACCCTGAACCTTTGGAACTGAGACATCATGGTTTTGCTTCCTCAGAGGATATGAAATGTTTTTTGGGGGATGGGAGGGGATTTTTTTGGGGTTTGGTGATTTTTTTTCCCCCTCGGGAATTATTTTGCAATTGTAGAATTTCAGTTTGCTTTATTTAATGTGAAAAGCTGCATATTACAGGGGTCAGAGAAAATTTGGCCTCTTGGAGTGCGTGTTCTTTAACAGGGGAGAAATGCATGGAGCAGAATATAGTTATATTTATTCTTCACCTGGGAGGAATTTATTCTTCCACACTTTTTGTGTTGCTTATAAAGTACCAGTCCCAAAGTAGTTGTCATTCCCTAAACTGCTCATATTTTGCCCATATTGGTTGCAAATCCCCCAGAAACTGCTTGTGTTCAGTGCAGGAATAAGGGGGATGTCAGACTGCCTGGGGCATCCAGAAGCAGCTGGCCTGGCTTGGCCACTTGGCATCCCACAGCCTCTCTCAGCAACTTTGAAAGATTTATTTGAAGGTTTCCTGTCCCTGCAGCTACTAGGTCTGGCTTTATAAGTGACTTCAAATACCTCTCAAGGGACAGCAATGCGACTAGGATTCATCAGCATCTCCCCTTATCAATACAGTTGGAAGAGATACATGGATAAAAAAGGCAGAAGAAAGCTTCACCAATTTTATGTAAAAGTGGGTTTTCTGTCAGGACTCCAACAAAGTTCTTCATGAGGGGAAGTGGAGGGGCAGGCACTGATCTCTTCTCTCTGATGACCAGCGATAGGAACCGAGGGAATGAAGCTGTATTGGGTGGGGTTTAGGTTGGATATTAGGAAACGCTTCTTCATCCAGAGGGTGTTTGGGCACTGGAATGGGCTCCCCAGTGGTCATAGCATCAAACTTGACAGAGTTTCAGAAGCGTTTGGACAACACTTTCAGGCACATGGTGTGACTCTTGAGGTGGTCATGTACAGGGACAGGAGTGTGACTTGATGGTCTGTGTGGATCCCTCCCAACTCAGGATATGATTCTGTTCTATGATTCTGAAGTGAGGTTCTTTGGAGATGCTGTGTGGAAAGTCAGCACTTTCTTCAGGGACATGCCAGAGTGGGGTGGGATTCACTTCACCTGACTAGCCGTCTGGAAGTTAGATGAGTATATTTAGGTAGTCATTCTGGCCTTGTGCCATAAGAGCAATAGAGACAGTCCTCTGCAGGGCACAGTACCACCTCTCCTAAGTCGAACATCTGAGACAGTTGGATGGATGGTTTTGAGATGCACTCACGGGCAAGAAGCATCTCTCCCTTCAAAGAGAATTTCTCTTTGAATTTGTTCATCTGAACAGTCTGGTCAGTGAGCAAGAAAGGTCACTTCCAGTTCATCCTCCTTCAGAACATGGGACATTAGGTAAATGTCGTGGTTTTCAGATAAAGGCAATCAGTATTAGAGGAAAATTATTTCCAGAAATGCAAGCGGGTTATTAGCTCAGTTGGAATGTTATTCTTTTCAAAGCAAACCCTGAAACAATCCTTGAAGGACTGTAACAGTGCATGTCCCTTGGAGTTGAGATCTTCATTGGTGCCCCTCCTCACTCCCAAGTGCTGGATCTAGATGACTCCAGTAATTTGTCCATAGTGTTTGCTCCTGCAGTGAAATCCTGTCTATATATAGTGACTTAAAATAAACTAATGGATTCAGTTTCATACACAGGCTCATTGATTTAATAAATAGCTATTATTAAGCGTATAAAGGTTGAAGAAAAGTTAGATCAAGATGCCGGCTAATTAATCATGCAGACTGCATATTCGTCCCTGAGCTATATTTAGCTACTGCTTAGCAAGTAAAGGGTGAGTAGATCTGTGCTTGGTAACATTCAGTGAACTCTGTTTTGGCAGGGGAGTGAAAGCAGGTTTGTATTTACTTTTAGGGACAAAAGCAGCATTCCATTGACATGTGAGTTGTACTCCTTTACTGCTTACATCCCTGTTTGGAGTAACTTACACCCAGCATGCAATTTACCCCACTGTTTAAAGCGCCTGCAGGATTTGGCCCTGGCAGATTAACATGCATTTACAAATCCAGCTGGCTGTTTGGAAGCTCCCAAAGGAGTGCTTGATTGCCAATTACACTGTTTCTCCTTTCTATAAAATTGCCAAGAAACAGTAACTCAATTGATTTAAAATTATTTCTATCCCATGCAGTCTCTAAGCCTTGGAAGCAGGTTATTTTGCTCAGTTGCATGGTGGTGTTTTACCCCACTGAATTGTGGTTTTGGGATTGTTCATCATGTACCCTGTTGGACTCCATTTAATAACTTGTTTGTGCTACATTAGCTGTGTTTCCTATCAGATAATTCTGCCTTCCTGTTAGGAAACAATATCTCTTAGTAAAAGTAAACACAGCTTGTGCCTAGGTTTGGGCAGGTAAATTTCAAAACAGTGATATGCATTTATTATTGTGTTTAAATAAAATATAAAGAAAGGTATCACAGCCATAAAGGAATCAAGTTGCCTGTCACTAGGAGAACACACCGTGTCTTTGCTTATTCTTTTCAAACAGTTATGTTAAAATAAGATCAATAAGGTGGTGAAGGCAAGCATATGGGCTTAAGTAGTTGCCGGTGAAGGCTGCCCATAGTGCCTTTCCTCTCTTGTGCCCTGCAGTGTCCACTGGTTTGAATTTAAAGGATTGAGCAGTCATTTTTACCTTATTCGATTTCCTCCTCGAGTAGTGCTTGGGCTTCGAATGACTGTTCAACTTTTTTCTCTTCCATATTCAAATTGAAGTTTGTAGGGCAGCATTTCAATAGCAAATTATTTATGTCCCAAAAGGCATCTTTCTGTAGATGGTTTCAGGTGCCTGACTTGTCTGAACACATACCCCTAGAAAGCACTGGATATGTGCTGGGAAAAGCTGATGCCAGCTGGAGCTGCTGAGTACTGTTATATCTAGAGGTGCCAGGGTAGGTGGAGGTGTGGAGCGTTTGGGTAGAAGCTGCCCAGGATGCCCCTGGTTCAGAGTATGTGTCTATGGCAGAAGGGTTGCGATGGTCATGCCCATGGAGCCTTCAGCTGAGCTTCTGTTCTTCTAACCCCCTTTTCTCCTCCCTGCCTGCCTTCCAGCTCCTGCAGTAAGTGGCATGAGCATCCTCATGAACAACAAGCCTTGCAGGTCTGGGGTCCAGACTTATCTGAGAGAAGCCTCATTGCCTCCAGGCAAGGAGACAGCAATCTTGGGGAGAAGAGCTCGGACTGCTCCTGGGCACACACACAGTAGGGATTGTATGGTTTCAGCAGAATTTTCAGCATGTGATTTCCTTGTCTGGGAAAGGAAAATATAGAAGTACCGTTGTGTGGCAGTGATAAATGGCAAATCCATTCAGTAACAGACTGTCTAGCATCAGCCATCATTAGGCATGGATGCAACACACTTTTCCATTGGATTTTGAAGTTATTTTCCTTGAAATACTGAGGTTCAGGAATTTTCTCACTGTAGGCTCTGAATGAGAGCTTATTAGGCACAGGCTTTTTCTGCCTTGGTATAACTTTCTTTTATCCTTCTCCCTTCTTGTCTTCTCTGTCCTCTCTTCTGGCTCATCTCCATGGCCTAGCTATGCATACTTTCCACTGTCTAGGCTTTTGTTCCAGCCCGTCCTCCTTGGCAGGACATTCTTTGCTTTCCAGGCCTCTTCCTGGTGGACCCTGTAACTGCATCTTTTCCCTTCCTTGGCTCACAGTCACAGACCTCTTTTTCTCCAATGTTCAGATAACTGTATTCTTGTTTTTGTGGGAATCACAGCTACCTCCTGTAGTTACAGTTGCAAATCTCCTCTTCCTGCTTCTCAGGTTTTCATTCCTTGGTTTTGTTTCTCAGCATCTTTCACATAACCTCTTATCTGTATTCTCCTCTTTTTTCTTCCCCCTCATCCTCACTTGCAAGTTTAATTTTTTTCAAATTTTTTATATGTTTTTGGCAACATTTACTTTTCTTACTGCCTTGGGAGGCTGCCGAGAGTACTGGCATGCACAGTGCCTGCAGTCATCTCTGGGACAAACAGGTAGCAAAGCCCGGTACAGCCAATAACAGCAGTAGCATGAGGCATCCTATCTGACAGGAAGTGGATCACATCTAGTTTGCAGGGACATGGCGCAGATCAGCTCTGAACTTCTAGGAAATGAGCAGCAGGTGTTTGTGAGTGACAATTTTTTGAAGGCTTGTAATTTGAGAGAGAAAATGGGCACTTAACAGAGGAAAAAATCAAGTACGCTGACTCAAAGGCTGCTCCCATGCCAATTCAAAGTCCATCTTGCAACAGACATGGACAGTAGAAATCTTCAGACAGCTCTGATTCATTCTGAGTCATAAACAAGGTCTGTCTTCAAAAAATTTCAGAGGTACTCACCATGATGCAGGCAGGCAGCCCTGTAAAATCTCAGGCAGTTACAGGCTACAGTCTGGACTAGTAGTAAGTCATCAAAAACAATGTTTGTGTAAGGCATTTTTGGGCAACAGTAACACCAGGTGGTGGTACCAACAACTAACAAGTGTGGGTTTGTGCATGCACCTGCATAGCACAACCAGTTATTTCCATATGGCACTTACTGCAGCTGGCAATCAAAAAGATCTTTTCTTGTGTAGGAGTGCTCTGCATTAAGGTTAGAATACCAGCTTGGTGTTGGATAGTTGTTACACTGGATTATTATAAACTCTGTGATAGTTAACATCTATTCAAGTAGAGGAGAAAAGCAAGATACAGACGTCCATAGTAGTGTCGGGTGGGGCCGCTCTGTGATTTGGCCAGTTCGCTCCCTGTTTCAGAGCTTTGCTCAGGCTCACTCAGCCACCAATTTGTGGTGAAGAATAGGACAATTTCAGTGACAGGCAGACTTCGTTATACAGGCAATTTGTAAAGCCTTTGGAAATAGTATTAAATAAACAAGACACTACAGTTGTCCAGCTAGGTTGAGCTTTAGCCAGTAATCCTGCTTAGTAAGCATATTATCAGGAGGAATACACTAGTCTAGACACTTTTTGTGATTTTTAACTTTGGTATGCCTGAAATAACAGGCTTTGAAAGGAAAATTGTCTGAAATGGCTAGTTCTTTACTGCAAGCGTATTAAATACATTGAAGGAGAGAAAACATTAAACACTAAAGGGCTCTTCAATCTAGTGCAGAAAGAGAGCACAAAGGGGACAGATAAATCTGCACAGAAAGCGGGACACATTTTTACAGTCCATTGGAACAAATTATCATTGGAAGTGCTGGATTTTTCTTTCTGTTTTCAAATTAAGACTAGCTGTCTTCCAACTCTTGTTTTAGCCCAACAAAACTAATCTTCAAATTACTAGGATCTGTGAGGGCATATCTGGGAAATGTATGTTTACCTGCAATGTAAAGATCAATTTACAGGATTTGATGGAGTTTTCTGATCTTAACTGTTGTGAATTTAGCAGCAAATGCTTGTTTGTACTTCTTCCCAAGTTATCTGTCATGTCTCTTCACTTGATTTCTAGGTAACTAGTATATGCGCATCGGTGCAGAGACACCATACTTTTGGTTTTAGTGAGTTTTGACACAATCCAGTTTACCTGGAACCTCAATGTGTCTGAGCATAGCTGGCATAAGAAGCGTGATAATTTACTAAAGGAGGGAAATATCCACTTCCCTGTAATGCAGATTCTCAGGCATCTCTCAATACCCTTATCGTGCACTCTGTATCAGCCTTTGGCCCAAAAGGGCTTCTTTTGCTTGTTGATTAATTGGCTGTGAGATGTGGAAATCAACCTGAGCTAGTTCCAAGGAAATCCATGTTAATCACACCATCATGCAAACCATATATGGCAAACGGAGTAAGCAGCTGCTTTCGACATCTTTGGGAGACTTTAAAGCTTGGGAACAAGAGCCATACTTACATACTTTTGCTAACTAAATAAAGCCTTAGTGCTAAGCATGGAGCTCAGGCAGACAAATGAAATGGAGCATCTGGATTCCCTTACTGTATGCTCCAAAAAAGAAGGGGGAAAAATATTTATGACTTAAGACTGAATGATCATGGAATTCATATGCTGAGCAGGGAGCCTTGTGGGGAGACTGAGAAGGAAACACCCGGGAGGTACCTCTATATTTAGGTGATACCACCGAGCAGGCTTTTGGGATCACACACATGCATTTACCTGACTGCCAGTTTAAGCTCAGTTTATATAGAAAGTCAGGATCTTGTTGCCTCTGCCTTTCTCTTTTAGGTGGCCCACAGTGTCATGTGGCAGAATCAGAGAATGGGTTTGGGTTGCGTTAAAGATCCTCTTAGTTCCAACCACACCTGCCATGGGCAAGGACACCTTCCACTCAAAGTTCCATCCAACCTGGCCTTTAACACATCCAGGGTTGGGGCATCCACAGTTTCTCTGGGTAAACTGTTCCAGTGCCTCACCACCCTCACAGTAAAGAATTTCTTCCTAATACCTAATCTAAACTCACCCTCTTTCTATTGAAAGCCATTCCCCCATGTCCTGTCGCTACATGCCCTTGTGAAAAGTACCTCTCCAGCTCTCTTGTATCCTCTTTAAGTACTGGAGTCCTGCTATAAGGTCTTCCTGGAGCCTTCTCTTTTCCAGGCTGAACGACCCCATCTTCTGTCTTCATAGGAGAGGTACTCCAGCCCTCTGATCATCCTTGTGGCCTCCTCTGGCCTCACTCCAACAGATCCACATTGTTCTTATCTTGGGGTCCCCAGAGCTGAGTGCAGCATTCCAGGTGGCATCTCACAAGAACAGAGTAGAGGGGGAGAATCACCTCCCTCGACCTGCTGGCCATGCTACTTTGGATGCAGCCCAGGACACAGTTGGCTCTCTAGGCTGTGAGTGCACATTGCCAGCTCATGTTGAACTTCTTGTCCACCAGTACCCCCAGGTCCTTCTTCTCAAGGCTGTTCTCAATCCATTCTCTGCCCAGCCCTTGTTCTTGGGATTGCTGTGACTCAGGTGCAGGACCTGGCACTTGGCCTTGTTGAACTTCGTGAGGTTCACACAGGGCCCACCCCTCCAGCATGTCAAAGTCCATCCGGATAGCAAAGATCAAAGACATATGTTGAACAGCAGTTTTATTTCAGGAGCTGTTTCCATTTTGTGGCCCATGGTAGGCAGGGCTGTGGAGAAAGTACTCACTTGTGTTGGGCTAATTGCACCTCATGTCTAAAGGCATGGGTACAGGCGGCTGCAGATAGCCTGGGCGTGCTGGGATCTGGCACTGCTGAGTGTTTGTGAGTTGGGCTTTGCAAGGCACATAGCACTGCACAACAAAGAAATTATATGCAATTAAAATATGCTTCATTATTAATTATTTAAATGCAATTAAATTATGTTTAATCGACTCTGTAAGCTCACGCCTACACTTAAACTCTGCTGTGACTGCATAATGCACCAATACACCAGCCTTTCTGAAAAGGCAAATCCATTCATTAAGCAGGTGTTCCCTTGCTCACTTTGTTCTGTTTTTTCACTAACATTTTGCCCAGGGGGAACCTGATTATTCACTTGCAATTAGAGGAAATCACAGCCAGTTGGGAGTGGGTTGGTTGGGACCACTTTTCACCTGCCTTGGAAGTTGATTTTGTTGTGTTTTTTTCAATTCTATTAGTGAATTAAGCTCTGGGAAGAATTATTCAGAAAGTCTATGCTTTACAGAGCAATGGGACTCTGTTCCAGGCGGGTTGTTTTCTTTAGGGTTTCTCACTTCCCCTTCGTCTGACTCTGTCGGTCTTGTTGCTTTTCTCCTTCCCACCTATCGCACTTGCTTATTGCTACACCTTTTTTATTTATCATTCTTTCTACATCCCAGCATCACATTCCTCCTTCATACTTTTGTCTGTCATTAGTCACTTTCTATTTCTCATTCTGTCCGCTACTGGCCTGTTAGCTTCCCCTTCTCTCCTTTCTGTTTTTTTTTTCACCCTCCCATATCTCCCGAGCATCACATAATGAAGAACAGATTGGATTGCTTACTGGGCTTGTCAGTGAAGAGCACCATGTTGATGCCAGGTTGAGCTGATATGATATGATACTACAGACAGGAATTGGAAATAAGTAAACGTGGTTATTGTGGCACATTGAGATTCTTGGCTCTACCCCAAGGGATTTAAAAAAAAAAAAAAAAGGGAAGAAAATTGGAGGGGGAGGGAGAAACCAGATGAATAGTCTGTTACAGTTTAGTTAGAGGGAAAAAACATGCAAAGCATGAACTATATTTTTTGGAGCTGATTTTATAGTGGTTCCATCAATTATTCTACTTTATATCATTGGATTTACACAGTAAAAATACTGTGCTTTATACTTCAGTTTGTTTGCACTTCCCTTGTTTGAAAGGTCTCCCAGCATCACTGAGAGCAGAAACTTTGAGGACTCCATAAAATGGTTGCAAGACAGGTGTTGGCATCCAGTCTGAGTATCACACGTAGTTGATATGTGATATTTCAGTTGCCTGCATGCTGTATATGCATGGTGTTTTCAGTTTAGAGGAAGCCTAAGATTTGGCTTTCCACTAGCGATACGTTATGAAATGTTATTTCTTATTGATGGAGAACTGATAACCTGTGAGATTCTTCTGTAAATGAAGAAAGCTGAAGCATGATCCAAACTTAATGGCACTTTCTGGTATCTGGGTACCTGTACACAGTATTTGTTCATGGTCTTTATTTCATTTTTTCATCTTTTCTTGGTTATCATAAGTAAACAGATAATGTAGGAGTAAACAACCCATACCAGATAAAGGTTTTTAGTTCTTCTATCTAATAATTCTGGTTTTGCCTCAAAAATTCATATTTTCTTCTCAAAGCTGAGGCCAGTTAAACAGACTGTTAATACTTCTGCATTAAGAAGAAATCTCTGTGCTCAGTTATTTTCTACCATGTCCTTCTTTGCACTAGATAGAGCTGGGGTGCTGAAGGAGCATGAACCAAAATGAGGGGGACATGACCCATGGTATAGTAGTATGCACTGTCCACCTGCATCTGTCCAGCTATCTGTGTGCCATACGTGTTCTATGTATCCAGAATTATACATAAAGATCTGGTGATCCTTAGCTTTTGAAAGTAAGAGCATTTAAAAAAAACAAGTATTGCATAAGAACAGAGGACAACTTGACCCTCACACACAGCAACTTAGTAACCCATTTTTGCCAGTTAGCTTTTAGTGTTCTTGATGGACAGTTATTTACAACACCGTTTGACCTTACAAACATAATGGCTTTGTTTTCTGTTTACACCTTTTAGTGATTTTAAAGTAAGTGCTGCCTTGGCAAGGCTGATCGGGAATGAGCTGTGGGCAACAAAGCAAACTGCCCACATGTGATTTTGGACTCCTGCACTCCTCTGCAATGCTGAAATACTGTTCCAGTCTGAAGTCCTCCAGCCCACGTGTGGGGAAGGAGGATGAAGCTGTCACATGTTCTCCAAATAAAAAAGGCAGTTTCTAGTTGAACTTGTGGGTGGACCTAACATTCCTGCCTATAGTGATGAGATGCCTATGGCTCTTTGATGTCTCTTTCCTTTTCACAGTTCATGGGCATGGTGGACAGCATCCGTGGACTGATTTGGGGTAGATTCATGTGATGTGAGCAGCGCTTAGCACCTGGGGACTGCACCCTGCTAGTCACCTTTGGGCTCCTGCTTATGGGACTGTGGGTCTCCTGGAGAGGATGAGCTTCTGCAGGGTGTGGGATTCAAATCCCTTTTCTTACCCTAAAAATGATACACTGGAATATTTTCAGCAAACCTGTAGGTTCAGATCCCCTGAACAGTACATAGGCAACTCCTCCTGATCTTGGTGGGAGTTTGGTATGCAGTATTTACACAGATTTGTGCTTCTGTGTGTGAGCAGGGATAAAAGCATTGTTTTACAGAAATTATGCCAGTGATAAATGCATTAGGTTCTTCAGTACCAGGGAGATGAGAGCCCTCTCAGAATAAGAGTACACTTGTGAGGCTTGATGATGTTTCCATTGTAGTCAATTGATTGGGACAGTGAAACATCAGCTCCCATGGGGAATACTCATGCAAATTCAGCCTTTCTCCTGGGGGCAGTGGGTATGCTTTGTCATAATAGTAGGTGTTGATGAGCTTTTAAAATTGACCCTCCCTTATTGCATGGATCAGCAGAAAGAAGGAGAGCAGTAGATGTCGACAGTTGTGAGGCTGATCCCAGGTACAGCAGTGCAGAGGTAATGTGCTTTTTTTTGGTAAGTTTTCAGCTGTTCAGGCTCCAGTCTGCCTTTCAGCCTTTCTTCACACCCATACACAAGTGACAGGCTTGGCTACAGTGTCCAGCTGGGATTCTCTGCTGCTAAAAACAGGGCTTGGCCATCTTCCTAGTCAGGAATGACACTGCTTTGCCAGCGAGGTGGGAGAGGGCATCCATGATGCTCAAGGTTTTAAAACACTTATTAATGCCACTGTCAAGATTTCTGAAGAAAATTTTAATCAGGGCTTTCACTATGAGCATATTTACTGTGACTCATCATCCTGGGAAAAACAGGTTAAGTGCTTAAGAACTTGCTGTAAGATGCACTGGAGGAAGTGAGAAAGGATTCAACAGATATTTTGATACTGAACCTACTCAAGTTCAACAAGCCCATCCTAAGGCTGCTTTGTCCTGCAGCAGATGATATTAAATGAATCACTAATCTCTTAGCAGAAAATTAATATTGACATTTTAGGGGTTTTCTTAAAAAAAGGAGAACAAAAACCAGCACACAAAGAAATTGCACTACCACCAAACTCATTTTTCCGTGAAGCATGACATTCATTACATGGATAAACAAGCAAACTTTAAAGGATGAACTATTTGCCTTCTTACATGAATATTAAAGGGTGGAATCACTCCTGCTCCAGATGAGATAATAATATGTTTCTGTTTTTGAGGAACAAAGAGTTGTCTTTGCTGTCTCAGGGAGGAATGCTAACATGAATCTTTTCTCCACTAAATGCCACTTCTTTGGGCAGAGTCAAATAATGGCCTTATTCCACATGCTTCAAACCAGAGCTTTCTAAGAATCTGTTTTCACATTCCAAGAGATATTTTAGATCTAATCTCTGCCTCATGATGTTATAGTTATTTATATTTCTCTAACACCAAACGCCATGAGGCATCCTAAGAAAAATCAGAGAAATCCTTCTCTCCCCTCCCTCTTTTCCCTCCACTGTAAACCCCTCAATTTGTATGTTGGCTCTAAGGTGAAATTAGTGTGATCATATAGCATGCAAACATGTACAGCTTCATAGCACATTACCCATTTTATGTCCTTAGATTGGAGGGAAAATACCCTCACTACAGAAAACCTAAGTATACTTCTGATATACAGTCCTCTTGTGTTTGCATTGGAACTTAGTGATGATGCTCTAATGTATCATTGCATCATCTGGCTCAGCTGTCTCCCTCCTTTCATAACTATAATCTTGGGTATTAAATGAGATGACTGGAATTTGTCTTTTGTGTGGTTCATTCCCCGTCTGCATGGAGCAGTGTGTGCGTGCAGGAACGTGTTTTACTTGGTAGACATTTTGCTTTTTGTTTTTAAATATGCATGTCTGCTCCGTGTCTGTATTCCTGGAGGAATTAAATTTGTGGTCTTGGACTGGGCCCGAAGAATGCTCTTACTGTAGCACTCATTGATTTAACTCTTATGGTAGACACATCACTTCTGCTGGAGGGGCAAAAGCAGGGTGGAAGAGAGGCATCTGCATTGGGCTCCTCCTCCTACAGTCCTGCTTTATGATGAAAGAGAGAAAGATGACACGTTTTTCTGTCTCCCTTAAGAGCAAGCCTCGGACATGGAGGCTGCTATGAGGAGCAGAATGCTGGGTGGAGAGGTGTGTGAAAAAGATGCTGTCACCACCCAACCACACACAGCAGTATCTGGCCTGAAGGCCATAGGTGTTTGGCTGCTGTGAAATTGCCAGAAGCCTTGCCCATCAGTTGGACCTCAGTTCTTCCCAGGCTTTTGAACTGGAGTCATGCCTTGAGACCTGATGTGGCAGAAAACCAGGTCCAGAGGCTGGCCAGAGCCCCCATTGCTGGCTTTCATTGGGAGGATCCTCAAGGCTGTAGTTCTGTGATGGGATTTTTTGCTTTTGGTGATTTGTTTTTTTGATTTCTTCAGGGAAGGTTTCTAGAGTGTGCTGTGTCACAGAGCAGCAGAGAGCACTAGCAGCAGGACAAGCCTGAGCTTTGTTTGTTTAGGGGTTTTGTTGTTTTCCTTTGTTTTCCAGTGGGATCCTTTGAGAATTCTTTAAATACAATATTTCAGCTTGTACTAACCCAGGCCTGTTTCTTTCCCATCCTTAAGGATGTTAGGAACACTGTCAAATTCAAAAAGATGTTGAATTAAAACAAGATAAAATAAGGACAGACCCCTTAGTACTGTTAGGGCAGTATATACACTGTAGTTGGCTACAGTGGTTGGGAATGGTGTGGGGTTACCTCCAGAAACTAGGGGTGCATCTTTTCCTGGGTGTATAATAAATAGAAATGTAGGGGGAAGTGTTAGCCTTTGGGGAAAAGCTCACCCATGGAAATTGTCATAACAGTAAATACAAAAATGGATAAAGCAAACACATACAGCAACTGCAGCATAATGTCATCTGCTATTTATTTCTGAAGTCTAAAGCAAACAAATATGATCTAATGGAGAAAATGGCTGCTTAGAAAGCCAAAAAAAAAAAAAAGGCAAAAAGAGGGGGTGTGCTCCAGTCTGTGGATCATGCCTTTTTTGTTTGTGGTAAAATTAGAAACAATCAAATATATTGGCCAAAACTCAGAAAATTTCAGACTATGAGTACCAGAAAAAAAAAAGGCTTGAAGCTGGGGGGAAAATACTGTGGTATTAAGTGGGAGTTCTAGTCCAAGTAAGTACCATATGCTTTGTTCTCATCTACAGAGAGGGCTTGTGGTGAGACCACACTCTTACGCAATAATTACAGGAGGTGGTGAGCTGTGGGAGTAGGTGCTTGGGCACATCCTGGGGGTATGCATGACATAAAATAACTAATTCCCACAAATTCAGGCAGAGGTATCTATATGTTAGTCTCCTGAGATTAGATCACCAAGCTGTTCTCTCCCTTTGAGGCGGCATCCCACTTCTGCAGTGGTAGGACTCAGTGCCAGTTGTGTCCTGTGGGCATTTTTGTTGCTGGTAAGCTTATTAATATTTCTCTGCTTATGTCTGTTACTAATAGCTTTAAATTTTGTCATTATGGAATCAACCCCAGAACATTACACAAGTAAAGATAGGTTTTTCCTGACTCCTAAAGACATTCTGGCCATTTCAGTGATCTCTGCTCACCTTTTGCATCTAGACTTCACCCTCCTTCAGCATTTGGCATCTATGCACATACATGAGTATGTTTAGATTAAGGGGGATTTTTGGAAGTAAATCCATTTGTCCCTACTTACTGGGCTTTGATTCAGGTTGGGAAATGGTCCCAGAGGGCACAAATCTGCTTCCGTTTTGGAAAACTGAATTGAAAGATAAACACCTAGTGCACTCCAGTAGCGTGGGCATGCAGCCATGGGAGCAGACTGGAGTGCAACCCTCAGTGCACAGAGGATGTCTTTGGGATCCTCAGAACCCATTACTTTGCTGTACAGGCCTGCTCCAGTTGCCATTATTCATCTTTTTGAATAATGGGAACAATATATTACTCAATGATTCTTCCAGTTCCATGATAGCACACATAGCTTAGACAGTTTTGGTCTAGGAAACAATAGAATAAGTTACAGATTATTATGATGGATATTTTTTTTACTCTTACTGTGAATAAAATACTAAATTTTACTCTGAATTTGCTGGCGTTTTCTTCTTCATTTCTGCGTTTGTTGACATGTGCTTTTTTGACACTATTTTGGGGTTTTTTACTCCCTTTTCTGCATCTTCTTGCTTACTTCACATTTTTGTCAGGTAAACCAAAAGGTTTCTTGATTTCACTTCATTATGAAACTACTATATCAATAAAGATAGTTTCTGTCAATCTGGGATTGAGGACATGTTTTCTAACATAAAATCTGCTGTTACAGTGTACTTGCATTTCTACGAGGCTATGGACCCAGTGCCACCAGATCTTTTGATTTTGACTTGTGTAAAGATAACAGCACATACTAGTTGGATTAAAAACTGGCTTGATGGTGTGTGTCAAAATGTCATTGTTAGGGAGAGGATATCAGTGAGGAGATTGTTTCTCGCTGGATACTTCTGGGAGCACTTCTTGTCCTGATGCTACTCAGTATTTTTGGCAGCAACCTAAACAATGATATGAAATCTTTACAGATGAGATGAAGATAGATGAGGGTGTGAAAAATGAGGAGGTTGTCAGCATGAGTAAAAAAAGAGCTAGTTCAGTCCTCTGATGCATAGAAGAATAAACTGAGAGGAGATTCATTCTATCTTCAAACTGGCCGAAACAACAAAAAGATGTCATATTCTGGTGCTGGCAGTGCAGTACTGAACAGAGACCAGAGGAGATTTCAAAGTCACTGCAAAGAGATACAAAAGCAAGTATTTGCTTTTATCAAAGAAAACATCGTTTGGTTTCTTCATCCCTCCCCATGGGTACCTGTACAACAGTTATTGAAGGCCAGCATCTTTGTGGTTCTCCTGGTGAATGCATTACAGGATCAATGTAATGGAAAGTTGTTGTGAGAAATCTTCTATTTTGAATTAGGACTGGTGCTTATTAATGAAAGTCACTAAATATCAGAATGGTTGCAAAGGAAGGTGGTGGCCCCATGGCTTGGAAAGTTTATGAAGAATTAGGTATTTCTGAAAAAGAAAAGCATATAGATATAGATATGGATATAGATATATAACTCATCTGTTGTGCCACATGCTCTTGACCTTGAAATCTAGAAGTTATATATCCACCTGCTCAACCTGACCCTTGATGGCCTTTGATGAGAGTGAAGATTACTAGTGTAGTCTTCAGGAAATTTTTAATACTTGAGTCTCTCTGTGCAGCTGAAAAATAAAATCAATTCTATGTTTCTTCTCTCAAACTTGTTGTCCACTAGGGTCAGAATGGATGAATCATTGCTTTATCAATACATAATTAACTGGGGATGTACTGGGTCTCTCTTTGTCTATTTTTCTCTTTGTTTGGTTGAATTTTTATTTCTTGTCCAGTCCCTGGGGGTAAAGGGACCTCAATTGAAGATAAGAAACTGAATATGATGCTTAGTCCTACCAATTTGGCCGGGGAGGCTTGTTTCTGTGGTCAAGATCACAGCGATAGCTGTTTGAAGGGAAAAGAGATTTTTTCCCCAGTATGATTAACAGAGAACTTGGAAAAAATTCACCTTTGCAACGGGGCTCATCTGTCATCTGGGGCAGTCATTTTTGCCTTTATCTTCCCTAATAATTTCCCTGCCATGTCTCTAGTAGGACCTGTGAGTGCCAAGGTCATTTTTTCCCTTCAGCCTCAGGCAGCTTGAGAGCAGTTCACCTTAAGGCCAATGTCTGAAATGTGTCTGAGTCATTACACCAGTGCCTGCCTCTGCCTGCAGACCTGGGAGGCTGGCAAGATAAATTACACCCAAAAGTGGTCTTTTCTTGTGGTGAACTATAATGAGATTTGTGGGTGTTGAGCTTAGATACATATGTGTTATAGGTATCCATGTTTTGGTGCTGTGAATCTATGGAGAGTACAGCAAAAGCCTTGCTTTGCATCTGCTTATCAGCTCTACACATCAGCAGTGAAAAACCAATGCTATTTCACTTGGGAAAGGCAAGTCAACATTATGTGTGAAATAGTTTTCCCCAAATAGTCAGTTTGCCTATGGGGAGCAGTTACGAACCTCAAGAAAGTCTGTCAAAGGAGGGTAGAAACAGAGGGTAGCTGTGGATCAGTTCACATAGAGAAGGTTATCTCTACAACCTTTAAAGGCTAGAAGTTCAATTTTTATTTTTAAATGAAAGCTTAAATTCTGCAGATGGCTTTGATAAGGCGGCAAATAGATTTTTCATCTCCTGTTTGTTATTACTGTGAGGTCAGGAAAAGGTCCTATGTTAAGGATATCTGGGAGAAAAAAAAAAAACGAAGTAGAAGAAGAAGGAAAAAAAATGTGTAAAGTCTTCACAGGCCCGAAGCTATAAAGGGAAGAAAGCCAGTCTTCCAGGAATGGCACATCAAAGCAGCTTAGGAGGAAAATATCTGTTTGTATTCCCACTGTAGTTCCTCTTTGCTACTACCACCCCTGGAGTGTGTTCTTGACCTCAGCAGTAAATTATTACAGTAAACGCTTTTGGTTTTATTTTTTTTTTATTTTCAGGAATGAAAAAAAGGTGGTGTCAGGCAGGGGGGTGGGCAGACCAGCAGAGAAAGTAATGTTTGTCTCCCCTTGTGACAGAACAGAGCAGTCTATAATTATGATTTATTTAGTTTTGATATGCAGCACACTGTACTACCCTCTGAGCTGCATTTCTTACTGCTGTAGATCAGGCACTAAAAATGTAGCCACTGTTAATAGCTACAATTGTTCAGGTATTTGCAAGACGCCTTGAAAACAGCAAAGTGACTTGTGGATTGGTGGCTTTGGGTTTGTTTTTTTTTATTTTCTCCCACATGGAGAGGATATTATTGTGCAGTTTGAAGTCTAGTGAGAAGTTACTTTGATGTTCTCTCCCTCTTTATTCCTGGCTCTTCCACCTGGAGAGATAAGATAAATTCTCCTCACCAAGTCCAGCCAGAGAGGGCTCAGACTGGGAGGGAGCATGGAGGTTGCCCACTGCTTGTCCACTCCTGTCCACAACTCACCCTACTATATTTGGAGGTGATCATTCTTTGGGCCTCACCAAAGCGACTCCCTTCAACCCAGTTTATTACTCCTGCACTTCAATTTTTGCTCTCTGTTAGGTGCAAAGGAGCAAGTGATTTAAATACAGATATTTAAAATGCATGTGCTATTCCTATACAAAGTATTGCTATTGCTACAGTGCATTTTCTTTTTCCTCTCTGAGATGTAGTCAGCAGAGGATGGTCAGTGAATTTTGACTGCTTTTATGTGTGTATTGGCTACCATTCAGAAACCCTCTTTGCCTGGCTGCAGTTCTCCCCATCTCCAGTCTATCTTATGAGAAAGTATTTGCTTTTAATGATTCTTGACTTGCAGCAGTGCTGGCAACTAGGATGCCATCTCTTCCCTGAGTGACAGCTCTGCTCCCAGCCCCTGCTGCAGAGATTAATACGAGCAGTGGCCTCTGAAACATTTTAATCTCACTTTTGGTTGCTATGAAAAATGGGTAATCAAACTCTGTAAATCATTACCCAGAGACAGGGAACACTGCTTAGAAGTGTTCAATACCAGGCATGGATTCCACCTCAGCCTTCAATCATCACTGCCCAGGACCCTGACAAGCTTATCACTTGGTAAGATGGCATCTTGGGAAGGTGCCCCCCAAATAAAACTGAGTGATATGTGCTCCTGTCCAGCCAAGCCTCATTTGAGCTTCATTTCAGTTTTGCATTGAATTTTGGCTGTGAATGGGAGGGTGCCCCCTTGCCTCACCTGGGACAGGGTGGATGCAACCAGCTTTTGAGGGACTAGATACAGGTCTTGCTGCATGGGCTGTTGGTGTAGAGGAAAATAAGGTTTGTGGTCTTTGCAAATGGAGACTTGCATTGGTCAAACACCTCCATTGGCTTTAATGGCTCATTCTGCAAAAATGCTGAGTTTTGGGTTGAAGTGTATATGCTCTGTAATAATCCGCAAAACTATCCAGCTGTGGAAGTTTGTCAGTAAAAACTGGATTAGTTTCCTGGAAGAGTAATTTGTCTGCCTTCATTTTATATGATGGTTATGAGCTGTTATAACAACATTAGGAAAAAATCAATGCAAAAGAAGGTTTTTCATTCCTAAAAATGACCTTTCCATTTTTTTGTCCACTGGTCAGGCACTTGTCAGATGATGCCAGTAACTTCAATTCCTGAAATGCGTTTGCTGCTGACTTGTAAAAACCTCTGAAGCAAATGCTTATGGCACTGGCAACACACTCAGGCACCTTGTACAGCTGAGCTTTGTTCTATCTTGGTAAATGAAACCCAAAATCTCTAAAATTGCTGCCAGCGTGTGAACATCAATGTTTTTGAGATAACAGAAAGTTGGAACAATAGAAGGAGAGGCCATATGTTACTCTACAGCTTCATCAAATACAGTTTCATCAAGCCTTTCATTTTTTAATGCTATCAGGGGATGCTGCTGTGGGTATCACCTGGACCCCACCAGCCAGGGTCCAGCCAAGGCTGCCTGGAACATCCACTGTCTGCGCAGAAGAGGTTGTGGGTGTGCAGGGGCAGGAAGGGGAGGATATAAAACCATAGACAAGCTCATGTCAAAACCCACCAGAAACACGTGCATTGAATTCAATAGACTTTGGATGTAGAAGTAGTTTGCTGGGTTTTCTTTTTTCTATCATCTTCATATTTTCATTAAATTGCAATTTCAAAGGAATTGTGAAAATCTTAGCAGGAATGTATTAGCCCAGGTTTTTTCTCTGTCTTCCTGATCCTGTCCAGCAACTGAGAATTCACAGAGGCCCTCCAGAGGCAGTGAGGGACTGGCATGGCTGAAATTATGCGGGTCCAGACTTGAAGTGATGGAGCCTTGGAGAGCCAAAAGTAGGTCTTGATTGAATGTACTTCTGGGTGATGAAGTTAGCCTATATATTCTAGGCCTTCAAATAATTTTCCTATATTCAGTCCCATTTAAAAATCATTGAAAGATCTGTTAGAATGGCATACTCCTTTGCTTTTACTTTTTCTTCTTTTTTTTTCTGTATTGATGGGTTTTATTTGGGTGTAATTAATTTTTGGAGGATTTTGCAAATTTTAGTTGGCCATTTGCTAATTTTTACTGCATGAGTATATCACCAGGAATACATCAGAGGGATGATCATTAGGTCAGTAAAAAATTATTAACAGTAGTGTTATCATTGTCCTCAACATTTTTTATACTGCTTAAATATGCAGCAAGTTAAGGATATGGACAACTGATTATCTGGTTGGAAATTACGTTAGATTTCAAACCACATTTTTCATCCAACCTCTCTTTCCCATGAAATCTTGGACCAGATGATATTTTGAGGTCCCTTCTAACCTGGGCTGCTCTGTGTTTCTAACATCATAAGAAATGTATGTATTAACATCTTTAAACAGTCCTCTTTCCTGCTTATGAAGAAGTGTTGCCACTTATTAAGAAATTTTTAAAGTAACAGGGGTTTTCTACACCAATATGCAACCATTAGATTGTGCCATTGGAAGATGGTTTGGAAATAGTGATATTGAGCCATATCAAGGCAGTGGTTCTTGTTCTAAGCCATGTTCATGGTCCACCTGTACTCTGCTTGGATGATCCTGACACTGCCTGCTCCTTTGGCTCATTCCCTGTGAAGTATTGAAGCCTTGTGAGCCTGACATAGCCTCCAAACCTGGATAACAAACACAAAAAAAGCCCTCGCATCCTTAAATAACCTCTTTTAGCATCCCTAGGGAGAGTATGCAGGTACTTGTGCCAAGCAAGCTGTTGAGATATCAGTTTAATGGCAGTTTTCAGAGTTTTAGCCTGTTTGCAGAGGCTTCTGTGTGTGGCCATACACAACTGTGCCCTGAAGGAAGAAACCCTGTTGCTATCAATAATATTGATAGCATTATCCTCACATCCAAATAGTGAGGTATTACTTGCTGAGGGTATCACATTGATACAGGTACTAAAATCAAGACTGTATAGAAATATTATTTTTACTTAAATACTCTTTTTAAACTGAGGTGTAGCAAAGATTAAATGTTCTGGTTTAAGGATCTGGAAATCACAGCTAGCAGGCTGATCAGGTACTGGAGAGAGAATGGGAAGGGGGCATGGGAGAGAGAAGCCACACATAGTAGCAGGAGGTCTCTTGAAATCTTTTCTGATAAAATCATTCCTTAAAGTGTTTGAAATGGGGATGGCAAGTCATGCTCCCAGAAATGAGTGACAAAGGCATCTGCTGAGAAAATGCATGAAAGTTTAGTGTATCTGGGTGCAGGTTAGAGGGATTTGGTATGCATGTGCAATCTCCTTCTGTTCCTTGATTTATATTTACAAGGAAATTTGTAATCAAAAGGAAAAGGACACTTCAGCTCACAGAATTTCTCCCCCACAGATGGACCCATGTCATCAGTGCAGAAAGAATGTTTATAATGCTTTCTCGTGAAAACTGGGCATGAGAGTAGCCTGCAGAAAGCACTGTATTTCTCTGTACTCCTCCAGCTTAGGTCTGTGCTGTCAGAGCTGTGTTTGCTGTTGCTGCTAACCTGGGGTTCAGACTACAGACTGAAAGATGAAAGAATAATACCTTCGTACACTTCACGGAGCCATTCCTTCCTTCTAGGGTCGTCTAGCAAATGCTCCTGCTCCTTGCTGTTCTGGTGGGTTTTAATGGTGAATATGCATTTTCAAGCATTTGGGGTTATTTTATTTCTTCTTCTTAGTGGCCACAGCACATACAATCTCAAGACACTGTCAGCTGTCCTCATGTCCTTCAAAACTACTCCTGTGGTTGCATATTGTGCATATTCAAGAAGCTCTTTCATTTTGATTAGCTAAGGCGCTTTACATACTTAATTATCCCTAGTAGGCTTTTCTGATGAGCCCTGCGAAGGAGCTTGAATATAAGGCGGGGGGGAGGAATAAGGTTAAAGAGATATGATTCTCTCCAGCAGATAACCAGACAACAGCTATGGATGCATTCAGGGACCAGTGCCACCTTTCCTTGGGAAACAAAAGAAATTATGGGGCAAATCAAATCGAAAGCCAGCATTTAGGATTAAATAGTCCTAAGAACCCTGAGAAAGCAGTTTCCTGGAGTGAGAGACTGAATCAGTAATGTAGCTAGCTTGTTTTTTTTTTTTTCTGAAATTGCCTTTTTTCTATAGGTATTGACATGAGCACCCTTGATGCTGACTACTAGAGTCAAATCCAGCAAAGATACACTGGGATCACTGGTCCCGTATTTCCGTTTATTTCTGCTATTGACTGATTCTGTTCATATCCTGAAGGTTTCAGTGTAGACATCCTTAAGGGGCCATGTAGGATTGGTCTTCACAGGTGCATCTTCTACCCCAAGTGTCTCTTAAGGCTCCTTGAGCTTCTGGTATTGCTGAATTCAGCTGGGTCACTCAGGACTGGATCTATAAGCCCTGGATTTGAGTATGGTGCTGTTCTCACTGACACCAGGGATATTAATTAAAATTGATAGGTTTTAGGGGATGATTGGATTTCTTGGGACCCTTTTGCTATGGAGAAAGAAGTACCTCCAATGTGGGAAGACCCAAGTATGCAGAAGCTTCCCGGCAGCCCTAGGCATCCTAGGGTAGGAAGGAGAACACAATCCTGCCAGTTTCCCTTTGCCATCTGCATAACTGGGAATGAGGAGGTTTTGGCATGCTTGCCTGTCCCTGCTGGTGGTACTTATGAAAAAAAAAGGAGCAGCTCTTGAAACATGAGGCCTTTAGGCCTTTGGCTGGTCACAAGCAGGGTAATGATGGGCTATCATGTATGGAAGGCACATGTCATTTTTCCAGCTTGATCATTTCTCTGAGCGCTTTGCAGTAATGAGGAGGGAAGTAACTGGCAAGTAGACTAATAGGATGAAGGTGTTACAGAGATTTAATTTCCTGGAGAACAATTTTCCACAATTTTCCAAAGCTGTGTAAACCCCTTTGGTTTCTGTGGGTTTTGAGGAAAAGCCAAAATTTTCCAGTTGAACTCTGACTGACGTAAAGATTGCCTCTGTCTTCCTTTCTGAGAGCTTTAACAACCAATTGATATATAGCTTCCTCCAGTAAATTATATTGTGAAGGGTAACCTTTACTGCAAAATAGATAGAAACAAACACAAAACAACTTGGAGATGTGCACAGCAGGATTTTGCCATTTTTGAACAATTCATTCTTCATAGCAGTAGTTTAGTGGCTGAGTTGCTCTCTTCTGCTCTTACATGTATATATATATGTATAGATATATATGTATGTATGTATATATGTATGTGTGTGTATATATATATATATATACACACACATACTGTTGTGGTTTAGGAATGGTATTCTCCAATATAGTGTTCCCACTGAAAACGCTTCAAACCATGCACTGCTCACTCACTCCCCCTCCCCTTCCCCTTCCCCCTGCAATGGGTTGGAGAGGAAAATTGGAGGCACAAAAGGTAAAGATCACAGCTTGAGATAAGAACAATTTACTGGAGACAGCAATGATGTAAGAAAAGGAACAGTAAAAGCAACAATACTAATGACAGAGAGTACAAGAAAGAGGTGAATGACTCACACAGAAACCCCTCGGACAAGACCCAACCGCTCCCTCCACTCCACTATGCCACCTGGAAGGGAGCCCTTCCACTATCATAACCTCCAGCTCCTAGCCATGTTCTCCCCCACTGGCTACTGCAAAAATTATCCCTGTCCTGGCCAAAACCAGGACACATACTTCTCTGTGCATATTTGAATTGTGGTGCCTGCCATGCGTAGCCATATGTTGGAGACATTCAGTCCCACAATGAAGGTCCTTCCCCAAGTGATGAGGGATTCTCTGCAGATGCCAGGAGTTGCCAAGGATGTGGTTCGGTCTCTTGACTAAGTGGATTCCATGTTATTAATACTCTAAATGAGTCTTACACAATAAAGTAGTAGTTTGTAGAACCTGTTTTCATCCCAGGTGGTTTAAATAATAGCAGGACACAGCCTCTGCAAACTTTTCCCACTGGGATTTGTGCAGGTTGCTTCCCAGGTTATCTCCTCTGGTGACTTTACAGCTTCTGCTGTCAATAACCTCAGCACATAAATGAGCTGCAGATTAACCATCCAGACCAGGGTGTTTTGCTTTGCATTTGTAATCCCAGCGTGAGGAGCTTGGACTCTGGCTGCCTTCGCTACAGAGAGCATCAGGGAAGTTCAGACCTTTGAGCCACTTGTAGCACCAAATAGTGCCTTTTCAGAGGCTCCTCAGTCTTCAGGCATAATATTTCAAATAATTTTTGAGTCAAAGGTTAAATTTATGTTATCATCCCAAACATGGAGTGTATTAAGATGGGTCGATCATTCATATCGTTGACTTGTAAACTTGCTTTGTTTGTGTTAAAGGACATTGATTTTGTCATTACCCCAGAGGTAGCCACTGAGAACCCCGGGAATTTACTGCTTAATTGAAATCCAAATACTGAAAACTGTAGGAATGTGTCATTAGGAAGCCCTGTGACAGGCTCTGCCACCTAGTGACACCCACTAGAAAAAATGAAACATTTACAAAAACAAACCAAACCCCACATCTGAATATTTTGAAGTCTGCTTGCTGTGACTGGTAACCGGGTACAATGCCTTCAGGCATAGCAGTGTTCTCATTGTCTAATGGCACGAGTCAGCTCAGCTCAGCTTTGGTTTGGCACCCTTAGGCCTGCAAGGAGATCTGTGCAGATTAAAACCACCAAGTGTTTTCACTGTTTTGAGTATTTATTCTATCAAGAAGGCTGAAGCTTTGCCTGGCAATTATAGGGGCCCCGTTCTGTACACGTGAGAAGCAGGACTGAAGCGCAGTGCCCTGTCCATAGGAAGGCACACACCCAGTCAAATCCTCAAATGCACAGTCTTGAAAAATGTATGTGAAATCTCAAAATGCAGGTCTTATAGTTCATCCCATCACTTCTTTTAAAGCTGTTTCTTTCTTCTTCTTTGATTTTCTGAACGGCATTGTGGTGGGAATTTGTGGTGTGTTTGGGGTGGTTGTTTGCAACTCCTGGTTCTCCCCAGGGAGCAGCCTGGCCAGTCTTGTGGTGATGCAGGGAGCAGGACATTATCTTCACTGGAAGCTCTGGAGGTGAGAGTTAACCACTACATCAAATGCCAATGAAGTGTCTAGAAGGTTGGGGATGGGGAATCCTATAATTTGTTCACCCTGTGAAAATGCAGAAGCCTGTTTAGACTCAAAGGCTGGTCAAGTGCTGACCAAGTTTTGCCATCTCTTCTATTTCTTTTGTCCACCCTGTCAAAAATGTTTTCTTGGAAACCTTCCTTTTTTTTCTGTCCTTCTATATTCATGGTCTTTACAACCTAAAATTTCTCAATTTTTTTGAGTTCCTGTTTTTCCAAGATTGATGGCATCAAAATAATCTCCATTACTGACATTTTCCAAGTCTTTTGGCTCAGTTCAGGAATGAGGAAAAATACTCATGGAAAGTTATGGGGCATACAAATTGCTAAGCGCACACCAAATTGCAGGAGAAGGGCTTCATGCCCCCGTGTTTCTCCTCTCTTTGCTTCTGTCGGGTCTCATAGCCTCCATTCTGTCAGCCCTAACAGTATTTAAGAAGAGCAGTAATGACTCTATATCCTCAGTCACATCTGTGTGCAGTGAAGAAAACTATAACGCTTGTATAAGCTTCACTCATTTGGCAAAGCTTGAGGGCTTCAATCTTCATTTTCTTTTTCCTGCTCCAGCGATGATGATATCTCACTTAAATGTGAATAAATACAAAGACCTTCTCAGTCTCACAGTAGCAGACAGCCAAGAGGAGAGGGAAAAGGAAGGGGAAAAATCATACATATTTTAGATGATACTGAGGAGATGGATTTTGCTCTCTTTGAAGATGAAGCAGGAGCTAATCTGTATGAAGAACCAGTGTGGTATGACTAGAGCCCTTTACTCTGGGGTGGGCTGACAGGATCAAACTCAGTCTTTGTCCATACAGCAAACTTTTACAAAAGTTTAGCATTGGGAGGATTCTTTATAACTGTTTTAAAGGACAATGTTGTCTTGTGACGCAAGGGAATTGGGAGCTACATGGGTTGTAGATGCCCTTTCCCACCACCTCGTGTGTTATGCAGGCTGGGGCAAGGAGCATCTGGTCGGTATCCTCCACCTGAAAGCCTCCAATGCCTTTACACTGAACAAAAATTCATGCCAAATACTGACATCGTGGAGTTAGGAGCAAATTTAAATGAATCAAGATTTCACTCCCATCTTCCGATTTTATTGCTGAAGATTTGGTGTCATAGGCTCCAGGAGGTCCATCCTGTGGGCGATGACACTCTATGAGCAGAGATGCAGAGAGGCTGAGTTGATGCAAGAGGACACCTGGCTGTGTCTCTCGAAAGCATCAGGCCTGGTCAGGGTCGTTTGAAGAACCAGTGGTGGAAAATAGGGGGAACTCTGGTGGAAAAGGTGTTCGCTTTGATGTGGGCATCCAGTTGGATGGGCCTATGACCTAAATGGAGTGCAAAGACTGCAGGGAGGCGGCATTAGCACATGGAAATGGGGCAACCACAGGAGTACATTTGTCTTGCTGATGTCTTAATGTGGGTTTGTGAAAGCTGGCAGAGCTCGAAGCTGATGCTCCTGGAGATTGTCCACTGGCACTGCAGTGGCTGCTCTCTAATGGGAAACGTCTGTTTGTGTTGGCATCTGAACAGGTGCCAAAGTCTTGTGCAGTTTTAAGACATGACACTGCCATGTGCTATTTCTCCTGCTGCTGTGCTGTATTTTATGTAGCACTGCCTACCAGCATGCCTAGCATTAGAAAGCAACAAAAAGAAATTATTTAGGTGCATTGAAAATAGACAAATATCAGTTGCAAATAGATAATTTTCACCTTCAATTATTAAGGTCTTAGACATGTTCATTTTTTAGTGTTTAAACAGCAGCTATTAACCTTTTTGTCCCTCCCACTTATTCCTTCCTTACGTTCTTCTGCTTGTGAATTTTGCAGCTGAGATGAATATTGAATGACTGTTTTTAATAAATGTTTTGTTTTTCTTTCTGGAGTTTGAGTCAAGGAGCATCAGTGTTGATGCCCCCATTTGTATTAAGGAGATTGTAGATAATTAAGCACTTTTGAGAGTCTGGGGCAATCTGTTGATGTGTTTTTTAATTTTCTGGTGAGTGAGTGATGTTTGAAAAGCGGTCATTGGGGAAATCAGAGCTGTACTGAAGCATACCAGTGTTGTCTTCATTGTCATGTTCAGTGCAAATCCAGCAGTATTATGGCAGAGCTTATGGGCAGAGCTAATTATGCATGTCAGATGCACTGACAAATGCTCCTTGCATCCCTATGTTAAACTTGTAAAAATTTGTGTCAGCTGTTTGGATTTCAGGTTGTTTTCACAGTAGCATACATGTGAGGTGTAGATGCCTTTTGATCCATCTGTAATGTAAAACACAATCATCTGTAACACAAAATCAGAGTTGCCGGTGGGTTGACGGTAGCCAGATTCCCACCAAAGCCACTCTGTTGCTCCCTTCCTCAACTGGACAAGGGAGAGGAAATACAAGGAAAGGCTCCTGGGTCAAGATAAGGACGGGGAGAGATCACTCACCAATTACCACCTTGGGCAAACCAGACTCAGCTCAGGGAATAAATTTAATTTAAAACAAATTACATCAGCCTAGAGTAACAAGAAATAAAACCAAATCTTAAAACACCTTCCCCCCACCTCTCCCTTTTTCCTGGGCTCAACTTTGTTCGCGATTTTCTGTACCTTCTCCCTCCCAGTGGCACGGGGGGAGGGACAGGGGAGGGTCTGTGGTCAGTTCTTCACGCATCTCTCCAGCTCCTTCCTTCTCAGGGAGGACTCCTCAAGCTCTTCCCCTCCTCCAACCTGGGGTCCCTCCCAGAGGAGACAGTCCTCCACGAATTTACCCAATATGAGTCCTTCCCATGAGTTCTTCCTGAACTGCTCCAGCATGGATCTCTTCCACAGGGTGCAGTCCCTCAGGAACAGACTGTTCCAGGGTGGGTCCTCTGCAGGGTCACAAGTGCTGTCAGCAAACCTGCTCCAGTGTGGGCTCCTCTCTCCGTGGGCCCACAGGTCCTACCAGAAACCTTCTCCAGTGTGGGCTTCCCACAGGGTCACAGCCTCCTCCTGGCATCCACCTGCTCCAGTACGGGGTCCTTCACAGGCTGCAGGTGGATCTCTGCTCCACAGTGGACCTCCATGGGCTGCAGGGGCACAGCTGTCTCACCATGGGCTGTACCATGGGCTGCAGGGAGAGCTCTGCTCTGGCATCTGGAGCACCTCCTCCCCCTCCTTCTGCACTGACCTTGGCATCTGCAGGGCTGTTATTCTCACATATTCTCACTACCCTCTCCTGGCTCAATCATGCAGGTTTTGTTTTTTTTCTTCCTCCTCTTTAGATACGTTATCCCAGAAGCACTACCACCATTACTGATGGGCTTGGCTTTGGCCAGGGTGGGTCCATCTTGGAGTCGTCTGACATTGAATACATTGGACATGGGGGAACCTTTCAGCAGTGCCTCACAGAAGCCACCTCTGTAGATCCCCTGCTACCAAAACCTTGCCACACAAACCAAATACAAGAGTCAAAAACATAAGTCTGCCACAGTATGTGGAACTTAGCCAATACATTTTATAAGACAAGGATGGGATTTGATTTGCTTAAGGAATTAACCCTGTGCAGTGCATGGCTAACTTCCCTGTGTTGCTTTGAAAGCCTTGTGCATCCATTCCTTGAAGCGTTGCTTCTAATGCACTATGAGTGTGAAGGTGAAGGGGCCCAAGCTGTTAGCAAATGCAGAGGAAGTGAACCCCATTGTTTTGCAAATAGAAAGGGCTGGATTCTGGTTGTTCTCCCCTGTGTGAAGGGAAGAGGAACCCTCCTATGCACTTGAGGTTTACTGGTGGTCGGCTGTCCTTGCATTTGCTGCTAGGCCACAGTTCTTGCTTCCCCTAAGTTATGAGGGTTGCAAAAGCAAGTGCTCTGAAACGCCACTCATCTCTACTTAGCACACATTGCCAAGAGTCAAATTGTGGGCTGGTGCTCTCCAAATGCATGGACGGCAATGACCAAGTTTCTAATAGCTGACTCAGGGTGCAATCTCATCCCAATCAAAATTTCGTCTTATTTTGGTTAAGAAACATAGCTTTTTCCTCAGAGCAGTTTCCATGAGACCAGAGACAGGCTGCTCATTGCAAACAGAGAGATGCTCAAGCACAGGAACCTGCTTGAAAAGGACAATGCTGTTTAAAGCCTTGAGTTAATGAGAAGTCCACAGCACACATTTGATAAGCTTTGTCATGCTTTTGTCTGCAGATCATATACTCTGCATTTTAATTTACTATACATAATGCTTTCTTAATGAGTTCCAGTGAATAGCCATTGAAACATGGCACTGCAGCTGCCAGCGCGATTATGAAAAAGAGGCAGTTATTTGATTTACGTGATATTCTGTTATGGTAACTAATATTTGCAGACAGGGTACAATAGAGGACAAAAAAAACCTCCATTTAGATTTTGGTATCTCAGAACTAGGGTGCTAAATCATTTATTTTGCATGTACGTGGGCAAACTGCTAATTGAAAATTAATGGAATTATATTTGAGTCTTGAAAGTCTAGAAAGGCTCCTGTTTGCTTTGCACCACGAAGTTCAAGCAAACCCAGTAACACTACCAGGATTTTTAAAGTGCAAATGAGCTTCTCAGCATAGTATACAGAAGAATTTAAAGAAGAGGTCCCTCTCCTCTTCCCCGGTTTCAAAACAGAACGGAAAACTCCAGAACTCGGGAAACAGCAAAACTGTAGTACTATGGCAGAAGTGATGCATTGCTGCTGGTAAGTTTTATTTTGTAGGTAGTTACTTTCCTGGCCTCCTTTCCTTTTCTTCAGATGGGACCTGTAAGCAAGCCTTTCTCTGGAACTCTCGGCATGTGCTTCTCCTTTTTCCTAGGCATCCCTCCCTGCATAGCATCACACTAGTGTCTTCTCTCACAGAGGCACTATTTAAAGTGTTTATGGGGTTTTTCTGTTGTTCTTCCTGGGTTTGTCTTTGTTGTTGTTTTGGTTTTTTTAATAGGAACAGGAGCCAGAATGCCTTTGTGTGCTAGGCAATAAACACGTAGATAATTTCTTCTGTACTGATAATTTCAATTGAGTTTGTATGTGGCGAGGGAGCACATATGTTTAGGGTGGGATTGAACTGTGGGACCCATGTCTAGGAGCAGATGTAAATTCTGATGTCTAATACCAGACACAAACTGCTATAAAAAAAGAAAAAAAGAATTGGAGATGAGTTAAGTTTGGTCTGATGACAACTTCTAGTATTTTATAAGTTAAACTAATTGGCTTTGCAGTCATAATTCTTAGTGGTGATGATGATGATTATTACATATGCTTGGAAAGCCTCACAGGGCTAGCAGGGGGTAAGATCTCCCTGTGGGTTTTGCAGGTACTTGCTGACGCTCTGAAATGGTGAGTTTGAGATTTCCAGATTCTGGTCTCAGGCATGGAGAAAGGGGTTGTCACACGCCTTCACTCTTCATTGTCCCAGTCTCATTTGTCTGTCCTAGTCCATCTCTGTCTTCTCAAACCAGTGCTCCCAAGTTTTCCCTTTCCTGATCTAGCACTGGAACAGTCCACCCAAGGAATTGATTGAGTTACTATCCATGGAGGTATTTAAAAGATGTGTAGATGTGGCACCTGGTGATGTGGTTTAGTGGTAACTTGGCAGTGCTGGGTTAACAGTTGGACTTGATAATCCTAGAGGTCTTTTTCAACCTAAAGAGTTCTATGATTCTATGATCATACACCACTTAACATACCATATAAAAATACCACTGCTCTCCTATGCAATGATCAGCACTGCTGCAGCCAGAGCAGCAGTTACAGGGACATCTCACTGTGGATCTGCAGCTCATACACCATGAGCTTCTTGATGAGTCAAGCACAAATGCATATCTACTCATCCCATGAAAATTGAGATTTTCCTCACAACACTTACAAAGCAAAGTGTTCCATCAGAAAACTGGCTGGTTTTGCTCTGACCTAAAATAAAAAGTGTTGATAATTAATTTGATGATACAGATCTAAGTATGAAAGTTTAAATACTGAATCATTTAAGTTTGGCAAAGTGTGGAGGAGCAGAGTCCCGCAGCCAAAAGCTTGTACATTAATGGTGAATGGACTTGAAGTGCACATTTTCCGTCTGTAGTGTGTGAGCAAATGCATACGTCTGTGTGTGCACCGTACAAGGCTGAGTCATCAGTATCACCCTTTGCCAAGACATTGAGACTGAGAAAATGAGAAATGCATGTAAAAATACACCCATTTGCAAGATCAAAAGCATGCAGCACAGGGAAGCTGCAGCAAGGTGACAGTGACGCTCATATTCATCAAATGGCTTTTGTGCAAGAGGAAATGAAATGGATAGGGACTGTGGCATGTGGAGAGGTAACATATGGTGGAGATGCTAGAGACAGCATTTCCAAAATGGCAAAGAGAAGGTAGAAAGAAGCAATTTTTCACAGGTGTACCTGCTAAAAGGTTTAGGTGTGACAAATGAAATAACCAGGCAGCAAACAACGGGGGCCCATTTTCCCCAGCAGCATGTGTTGGAGTTGCCATTGCTCTGCACCCTTGGCTGCTCTGCCTGCCAGGGACCAAAGTGGGCTCACAAAAGGGCTACAGAAGGTCCTGGAAGAAGAGCCTTTGCAGAGCTATTACTTACTTACTAAGAAAGACTTATTCCTCATGGCTCAGGAATCCTCTAATTTTAGGTTGCCAGAAGCTTGTAAGGCCTGCCTGAGGAGGTCTCTCTGTACAAATGCCGTAGCCTTACATCTGGCTTCAAGCAGCAGCAAAAAAGAGCTCATGGTTTGGTTCAATCCAGACCTCCTTGTGCCTTTTGTTTTGCTGAGCTTTTAAATTAATCCTTTCTAATATTTTTAGAGGTTTCTGAGGAGACATTGCTTTAATAGAACTGTGATTAAAACCCAGAACTCTTTAAAACTCTAGAAGTAGGTCAGTTTGCACTTACTTGTCTGGAAGGGTTTTTTTTTTTTTCCCATGTCTTAGTTGTAGGCTGACTTACCATCTGCCTTTCGTTGGCAAAGCAAAGGAGCGGAAGATAAAATTTGTAAGATATAATTGGGCTAATATTAATCATTTATCTCACGTGAGATGAGTCACTGGCAATTACCCATGAGTATGTTTCTAAGTCCTCTTCATAGTCTTTTATGGTAGACTTCAAGCTCAGAAAACTTTTCTAGTAAAAACATCCCAAGTACAAAACTCAGGCTGCACAGAGATATTTTAAGATATTTTAAAACCATATGTGGAGAGCAGGATGTTTCTTGTAGTGTAGCAATTGGGTTTTGCACACTTGGGAGGTCATGGGCTGAGCCCAGTCAGGATGCAGGGATGGTGCTGCAGTTCCTGGGGGATTGCAGAGCGGCTTGGGCTGTCTTCCCCACTACTCTATTACACCAGGTTATTAGTAAGATGAAGCAGAACAGTTGCATATAGTACATGCAGTCTTCACCAGGTATGACTATTTATTATAATTTTAGCATAAGTCTCCATAGTCAATGTGTTGTAGATAATGTTTGTCAACCTATACACATAATCAAGTTTGATAATTTCCCCAATTTTGCAAACAATTTTCAATAAAAACATTAAAAAATACACATCTCCTAACACATCCCAAAAGCAATTCTGCTTTTGGTCCAGTCATTGAGTTTCTTTCCCTCCAGCAACTGAAGACTAAATGAGCAGCAACACCTTCCCTCCCCCAGGAAGCAAGACCAGAGGAAAATGCTGCCTCTAATATCTGCACAATCCCTTGAATTAATGGCTGCACCCAGCAGCTAGCAACTGCTAAGCCCTCTTTTTTTATAAATATATAAAGAATATGTATTTGAATCTAAGCTATCAAAAGAAAAAAATTAGGATGCTTTTTCCTTTGCTTTTGGTTGTTCCAAGCCTCCTGCCATATGTTTTTTCTGACTTTAATACAAACTGTGCTTATTGTAGCTATCACTTGAAAATGGTTTCTTTGTTTTGTGTGTGGTTTTCTTTGTTTCTGTGTGTGTGTGCGCGCATGTGCTTTTTAAAGCTTGCAGATGGTTTTTCCTCACATCAGCAATATAGCTAGCCGGAGTGGGGCTTTTTGGTTTGTTTTGGTTTGGATTTTGGGTGAAAAGTAAGGCCTGCAGGAGCAGGAGACTATTGTTCAGTTAAAGGAGGTAGGGAAATGGACCTCTGGAAGTAGGTGGCAGCATGAAGAGGTTTCAGCAACGGAGGGTCATAAAATAAATGCCTCAGACTGTAAAGGCTTTATGAAATAAGAGGCATGTATGATCACTACATTTGCAGCTTAAAAGGAAGCAACATGCTGTAAGTATAAATTTACCTTTGTTTCCCATCATCCTTCTCTACTGACAATTATTTTTATAGGATTCAACATTGAATATCTGTTATTTTTTGCACTTTTAGAGGTCAAATAAAGCAACTGACAGCAGTCCACTTTTCTTTTGCTTTCCCATGCGCTTCATAGCTGCTGGACACTGCAGTCTGCCAAGTTGGTTGGTGATTAAGGATCAAACAGGATAGTAAAGTTTACAAGCGTGAAGGCTGGAAGCACACAGAGTGGTAATGGGTGTATGGAAATGCTTCAGTCTTTCTGGCTCAAGCTGTAACGAGCATTTAAGCCCATTTAGTGTTTCTCTAGATCTGTACTTATATTTTGATTAGTTTATATTGTTCAGAACTGAATGTTTAAGTTTTGGGTAGGATGAAACCTTAATGAAATAATTTGTCTTTGACTGACAGCATAAGGAAAGAAGGAAAAAAAAATCAGTAAAATCTAATGTGATCCACAAAGACTAGAAGGGGATATCTGTGCCCCCAACTGAGTCAGAAGAGCTGGTAAGGAAACAGAAAAATGATGGAGTCGTAGAAGTAACAAGACTGTTTTTCAGTGAGAAATCTTAATATTGTAGAGTTTATTCTGCTTAGTTTATCTAAACAGGTGACGTAGTGATTGGTGAATGTGGTAAAAGCCTTCACCCCAGGACAGTGCCAGGTGATGTCAGACTCTTCAGTGCAGCACAGAAAGGGGGGGGAAAGAAATAGGCAAAAGAGGGGAGGTTGCAGCCAAATAACTGGTGATTGAATGTCAGAGTGTGAGCCACCACACCCTGGCAACCCACACCCCATCTCCATGTGTCTTCAGGAAAATAAGACTTACGTGAATATATAAGCAGCATAGCTGAGATTTTGAAGCTCAGTCTAGGGTCATATGAGTGAAATGATGTTGTCTGTGTTATATGAGAGGTCAGATTATGTGATCTAATGATTCTTTTTTACCTTTAAAGCTATTATTGTGTGCCATTTTGTGTTTTAGATATGCATAACCCACATCTGTTACACACAGTTCATGGTTATGATACTGTTTGGCTGGAGAAAAAAATGTCAAAATTAATAAACAGAATCAGAGTTTTATGTCTTTGTACCAAATTTCTTTGGGGAAATTTCCTGTGTTTTTTTATTTGCAGCATAGATAACAGGCTCTGGCTTCGGTGATTTGTCTTGCTGCCAGATAAAGTTTGTTGAAAGTAGTGTAGTGATTAATGGCAAGGACATTTTAAAATTCTTGTGAGATGGGCTACGAGTATTATTTTCATTTCTTCAGTTTTACCGTGTAATGCCTGCTGTCAGAAGATAAGGACTATGTGACTTAATCAGTACTTGGGGAGAGACCATTAGTGATGAATCCAGGTACTACAGGCGATTGTGTAGATGACTAAATAAATAGTGTTGTTTTTTCTGTACCAGTGTATTATACAAATACTGTGGTGTTGAGTTTAGATGCTGGAAGTAGAATAAATTTTATATATCAAGAGGAGAAGAAAACTGCATAGTAAGCAGATGGTATAAGCAGGTACAGTATAGTCTTAGTTTTCAGTGGAAGAAATTAGTTTGGTTAGATACTCTTAAGCTGTTGAAGTGAGGTAGGGACTTACTTAGCGACACAAAATAGACATGAGCGGGCACACTGAATAGTATTTCAACTTCTAAAGAGTCACAGAGTCAAAATAAACTTGAATTTTCTTTTTGTTCTGCAAAGGGATAATTTAAAACATATTACAAAATTGAAGTTTCATTAAAATTCACATAAGGATTAAGAGTATGTGAAAGTAATTTAGGGCTGAGCACATTACAAGGATATTGCAAATACTCCAAAATAAACTTAATGAATGGAGTGTATCTAGAATTAAGTTTAACATTAAAAGAAATCAAACATGTTCAGGAATGGAATGTACAATCAGTTCACCCTAAGAATCTTGACTCTGTTCTGTACTGAGGTCATGTAATATCTATATAAATATTGTGAGTGAGTAATAGGGTTTTATTCTTTCTAAAGTTCCGGAACAGATTAAAATAGTCTTTTAAATGCTGTTTTCCTCTTAAGTTGTGCCTGAGAGATGAAGATATGGTTAAAGTAGTATCTGAGGAAGGTTGCTACCAATTCATTTTCAATTGATTTTTTTTTTCATAAAATGACAAATGACCCTTTTTGTGAGTTCTGAAAAAATACTGTCTGAACTGTCTATTGTACAGGGAAGAGGTGTTACATCGTGTGTAGATAAGTCTTTGCTTTCAGTGTAGGACTCAAACTAGTTCAGTGGCACTTCTACAGAGAAAGATGTGTAAAATGTTAACATTTGAGGTAAAAAGTGACTAGGGGAGACTTTGAAGCTGAGAGTAATGTTATGGGCAGAATAACCAAGGTAATGGAATGAAACTAGGTATTTGCCTGAATGTGATATTGACTTGAACCCTGCAATAAGACTCAAAAAGGGGAAGGCAGGAAGAAGAGCTACATCATGAATTGGCCAGAGGAATTCAGTGATTTGCTTCTATCCTGAATGGAAATCCAAGCAAAGCTCATGCAGAGTGGTGACTCACACGGGACTGAGAGGAGTTGGCAAGTGAAGACAAGGAATTGAATATTAGCAGTTTTTTGGGTGGGTAGGGGATCCTGGCTACCACCCTGAGAGCAGCCAGTAAGACAGTACTGGAAAGAAACCATGGGAAACACCTCCTCAACTGCAACTGAGAGGATATCCCTCTGTAAAGAGACTTCTTCATGTTACTGAGCCCATACAAATCCATGTCTCTGGTGGATTCTGAGGTCTGTGAGTTGAGTAGTGTCCCAGACACCATGACAGTGATAAGTCTGCTGTGTAAAATGTGGGTCCAGTCATACATCCAGAGCCCAGCACATGCCAGGACAAAGAGAAAATGAGTGTCTCAGTGGTGGGACTGTCACTGTTTCACTGGAGCTGTTGCTGGAAATAAAGCACCTTTCCTTGGGATGAAAGGGGATTTTGGCTTTTTGTAATGCTGCTTTAGTGGATTTAAAGGCAGCAAGGCACTTCATAACCCTTCTGTAAGAGCAGAAACAGCACTGGATGCCGAGTCCACCATATGTTCATGTTTAATACAAGTTTGTAAGTCTGTGAATTTTGCCTACGGGATGTCTAAAGACTCTGGGGTCATGTAAATCGAAACAATGCAAAGTTTATTGTGCATTTAACTTAATTTAAATACCTAGAAACAAGCACAGGGGGATTCTTACCAGTTGCAGTTATTGGTTTTAATAAATACCATTGTAATTGAATGTGTTTTAATAAAAACAGTGTATTTCCAGCCTGTTGGAGGGGGTGCATGACTCCCTGAGGGAAAGACAACAGAAGGGGGTTAATCAGAATAACTTTTGACTCAATCAGTATTACTGAGCTACTCCAAGAAGATAGTGGGCATTTGGTTTCACTCACCCCAACTACAAACTCTGAGTTTAACCTTGGTGGTGGTGAAAAGGTCTGCATGGAGGGGGCTGCTACACTCTGCAGGTGCCCTGTGAAATGGCCCTTTGGTAGGAGGGAGGAGGCTACGTGTTGACCAATATCATAGTCTTTTTTGTAGGAATTAATTGAGGAGAAGGTGACTTTCCCAGTTGACCCTACTGTATTTCAGAGCTCAGAAGAAGCTGCCGACATGGCTGTGTGTCCACGGCTTTGCCCATCAGTCATCCTCTTTCTGTTTTATTCAGTTCAATGTAGTCTTTGATCTACTGTGATCTAATGTGATCTCATCTGACATAATCTATTTGTGTTCAAAATCCCTGTTGAAGTTAGTGGCAAGACTAGCATTAATTTCAGTAAACCAAAGATTTTTCCCGGTATGGATATCTGTGCACCTAAACACTTGCTGAGAATTAATGTAGTTAAAAATTCTCTTCCTGTTTATGGATTCTCAGGCAGATTATAAACCCGGAGACATGTGTTTGATTCCTGTGTGTTGTTTTAATAGCAAATTCCCTAAAGCCATCACCAGATTCAGCAAGTCTGTATTGCATTACTTTTATCCAGCTTGTTTTATTGAAAACACTTGTGTGAAACTAACAGTTATCTGGCTTCGATTTGATATTCAGCATCTAAAAAATATTCACTTATTTCTGTACTATTTAGGGATCAGAAAAAATGCTTTCAGCATAGCATCACTGCTGAGGAAATCAGTTTTTAAGGTATGATTCTAAAGTCACTAATAAATTCTGACTCTTAGAGATGTCACCAGACAAGCAAAAGGGGTCTCTGACACAGTATTTGAGATATTATTCTGCCTTGGATATTAAGTTGGAATATTTATTTAGCTTAAAATGAAGTAGGTGCATCAGAGATGGGCTTTATGTTCCGTATTATCAGGTGGTCCCTTATGCCTGTTATAGAATTGCAGCAAGAAATGGCATCCCTGTAATTGGGGTAGGGTTAGGAGAGATCTTTTAGTTCTGTGGCCATCATAATATTACCTTTTGCTCAGCTTTGGGAAGTCATGTGTTCAGTTCATAGAGTGTAACGGTAATTTCTTTGATGAGGGCTCCAATTACAGTGATTTTATCTTATGATGTTTGATTGTGTAGTCTTTAGAAAACCATTTAGACATGCTGAAGCATTAGCACCAGGTGTATGGTACCATGAAATCTGTTATAAAACAGCTGTTAGCAGTGCATTTGCCAAGTATCTCTAAATAATTGAAAGACCCAGTTAAGAAAATACTTGTTGTTTATGCAGTATCACCTTGTGAATGCTGTGTGTGTTAGCACAGCAGGAGTGGTGCAACCATCCTGTCAAGGCTTCAGTGAGAAGTCTAATATTCTCACAGGTAGGAAACGTTGATATTTGGTAATAATTTTAATAAAGTAATTCATTGGATCTGGTGACAGTGTTTCTTGGAGTTTGATAGCCAGTGAAATGGAAATGTGAAATACCACTGTGAAAGTGGTATTTTGTCATCACTGAAGCATGTGATCCTGCTGACACAGGTGGCAATCAATGATATAGCAGTATAGCCAATTATATAAAACTAAATCAAATATAATAATCAGTAAAATAATACCAGTGCTATAGAATGAATGATATGATGATAGCTTTAATAAGTGTGTCTGAGCCACCATGCTACAGTGAGGTCTGGGAGGTGCCTGTGTGCAGTTGTTCTCCTTTGTGTGCACTGACAGTGAACAAACAACTTGCCAGCCGCAAAGCATAAAAGCACAAAATTCGATCCAAGATTTGAAAACACCTCAGAACATGAATAGGAGAATATTTGATAATATCTTAATAAATGCTGTCCTTTGACAAAGCTCTTACCCCTTAGCTGGCCTGTGAATACTGTATTATCCTAGAACAAAAAGAAGATTCAAGATAAAAACCAAAGAAATAGGCTCTATTAACACTAAAGAGCCTCTGCAGGTTTCCATATCTGGGCCAGCTTCTTTGTATCTTCCTCCCTCAATGAGTTCTTGTCAGTTTATATTTCATCAGATGATATAAATTTAAGTCCTTACAACAGTCTCCCTCTCAATTCTCTCCTATCATTTATTATTTAACCCTCTAAAGGATTTTATGTCTTGTGAGGCGTCATAAAAAATAAAGTTGATTGGTATAAATATTGTATTACAAAGTTGCTACATTTGTAACCTGTTTTTGTTTCTCTACATCACTAGGATGCTAAATATTAGTTTAGGTTTAGTGCCATGTGGTGTAAAATTATGTACCTGTGTAGACCTAAACTCAACTATACGCCCGCTGAAATTAAATTTCTCAGTGTATAACTGTTGGTGCCTGTGCACTAATGTGTTTTGCAGTTGGACAGACTTTTTGTTTGCAGATTATTATTTCCCATGGCATCAGAAATTCTCCAGAGTGCTGAGATTTTTAATTTAAAAAGAAAAAAAACCCATATAGTTGAAAAAGTAGTTTTACAAAATCTCTCTACTTGGTTTCGTAGCTTTCAGTGGCAGCCGGTGCTCTATTTATCACTTGGCTTTTCTGTTTCAGTTAGTTAAAACAATAGAAACAAAGCATGAAATAACCTCAATTTGTGTAAAATTTATCGATTTCTTCTGGATGTCGGTTTTTACTGGGTTTGATCCCCAAACTGCTAGATTTATAATGTTTTATTTCTGGTATTTTACTGAGGCGTGGAAACCTGATGCAGTCATGCTTTCTGTCTTTCTGCCTTGAATATGGAAATATTTCATCCCTCTGCTTTTACACCAAGGGTGAGATGACCAGCATCAGTAAGAGAGAAGGTCCTTGTGATTGACATTAAACATGGTCTAGGCAGACTGTGCTATATGGGGACCTCTGTTATCTAAAGTGCCAGGTAGACAGAATTATGTATTTATAACTGAAAGCATAAAATGGATTATTCTGGAAAAATGTGGTGTGTAAGAGAGAGAGTAGAAAGTAGAGATTACTTTAGGTACTTGAAATGAATCTTTCATCAGAGCCCTGGAATGAAAATCCAAAGATTTAAAAGGTAGTATGGATTGAGGCCAATAACAACAGTTTATCAGTTTTAATGGTCTTAAATTAGTCTTAATGCAGACAGAGAATTCCCAGTAAATTAATCTTTAAAAAGAAGAAAACAACCTGGAACTATGGCTCACTTATTGTAAGATAAATAATAGGAAGGGAAGCATTTCTTCTGATAAGATGACAAGTATAGAATAATCCTAAAGATACCTTTATGCAGAGTACTTTGGTTAAGTAACCTAAATATTTATGGAAATCACAGGCAGTGGGACTTCTGTGCTACTTTATTTCCACATGAATGACATTTGAGTCATCAAAAGAAAACATTAAACAAGGGTGTTTTTTTAGAGAATTATTTTAAGCTGTTAGGTGACCACTGCATTCATGGGGTGGGTCTGAGGGACCATGAGTAGGGTGATTTTCCAGAGAATATTCCTTCTCAGAGGAAAATATCTTCAGTGGAAGTCAAAAAGTACTCTGTTCCTATGACCCTCTGTGAAATTCCATCCCACAGAACAGTGTTCTGTAGGTCTTTGCAAGCTTTTTCTTCCTTCAGAATTCCCACCTGTGCTGCATATGCACAAGGATTTGGGAGATGGCAGTAGAGATTGGCTTGGATGCCTTGGTTCCTCCCTATGTTCTGCATCATTGATAGATGGGACAAGTGGTTGAAAAATAAAAATTTTAAAAAAATAATCTTTCTGGTAGTTTTCCCCCAGGCCTCTTTTTGTTTTCTTCAGAAATGCCTGGTTTTAATCAGGCCATTTTTACTCATGGTGAGCACTCCTAGGTTTTCACAACAGTGATGTTGAAAGTGTTGCTCTTGGTGTTTAGAATACCTTCAGTTCAAATAAAGAGGGTAGTTTCATGACTCAGAGGTACAGCAGTCAGTTTTTTTCAAGCCGAGCCAGAAATTGCAAACTGGGGACATGCAGCCCAGGCTTGGAGTTTTTTATCAGGGTCATATATCTCAAGGAGGTCAGGGAAGTTTCCTTTCCTGCATCTTGAGGTTGCTTTCTGCATCCTTGTTGGGAAGTGCTTACCTCTTATTTTTTCTCCTAATCTGGAGATGGTTTCATCAAGAAAGCTCCTTTCTTTTGTGCAGGTTCTCTTTATCTTATGAATATTTCAACAGAATCTGTGCAAAAGAAAGGGGCTTTTTAGCTGAAAAGCATTCTTTGCTTTTCTAACTGTGCACTGTATTCCTACTGTCTGAACTGTAATTGTTCAGCACTGCTGTTGCTTAGGGAGCAGGTTGCACACTCAGCATCCTCAGTTACAGACCTCTCCTTTCTCTTCATTTCCCAGCAACTCAGCTTTTCTGATGCAGCTGATTTTTGACTACAGCAGAGACTATGATTTCAAAGCCACTTTGTCCACAAGATCTCTAGGACGGCAGAGCACATGATTTTGTGGTCATCTTATTTTTGCTGAAATATCCACGTGATAGAGTGTGTTTATGTGTGTTTGCGCATCCGCGTCTCTAGGGACTGTCTATTAAGAGAAAGTGTGGAAGAGCCAAAAAGAGGGACTGAGTATCTGTCATGTTTTCTCTAGAGATTTCCTCCTCTTCTATTAACCTTTCCACTACAACCACTTTTGTATTTCTGTTCTTAATTAGAATTTCGAGTGGAGCTATGGAAGGAGCGTGTCTATCCCCCAGTTGATTCCTCCATCTGATTTGGCATCTAGAAATATGTTTCTTAGGAATTAATTATAATTGCTTTTGATGGAAAGCCAACTTTTTTCATGTGTTAACTGTTAATTCTTAGCTTGTTTAACATGTGATTAAGTAATGATAATAAGCTTGAATGCAGGCTTTCTGTATGTTTATAATTTGAATGGTTGTGCTTTGTGTTGCAGGCTCGGTGTGGCTTGGTGGCTATGGCATATTAGTGGACAGCAGGGAGAGGCATGGTGGGTCAAGAAGACAAGACAGTACATAGAGCGGTTTTTAAAGCTGGAGGAGCTGAGGCATTGATTACTGAAAGGTTAAAACTACTATTTTTTTTTATTGCCTGGCTCATATTCAGTTCACTCTGTAGCCAGCTGTCTTCAGGTTAGTGTGGTCACTTCTCAATAGCTGCATATGGCTGATGTGGGGACATGAGCACCTCGTTCCTTGTGGGGTTTCTCTGTCCCACGGATGATGATTAAAACCCATGTCATGGGTCAGAGAAAGATGCTGTAGCCTCTGCTTTGGGGACGCATCATTACAGGCTTCCAGAGATGTGGGGGTTTGTTTATTTTTCTGTTTTTGTCTATATATCTTTTTGGTGTACCTGCTATTACTGGAAGAGTAACTCCTCATGCTGGTAACCATGTTTTTATTCCTTGTCCTTCTCATGACAACCAAAGATGTCATACAGGTTCTTCAAGAAAGGTTAAAACATCTTTTAGACACTTTGTAACTATGCTGCTGGAATTACTTGTGACTGTCAGTGAAAAGCCTTTACTGGGTGATTTTATTCTGAAAACTGACTTTGTAAATGGAGACTTGTAGCTGTCCAAGCACATTTCTTTGTCAAAATCACTGAGCTTGAAGTGGGGAAGTGCTTATCCTCCTGCTAGCTTTAACCCTTCCCAGTGCCAATCAATATGAGGATTGTTTTCAGTTGAGACAGACAGTTTGACAAAGTAGTGATGGTTGTGAGTAAAGATGACAAGAGCTTCTCTCTAGCTCAGTCAGTAGCACTGCATATAAGCTATACATCTGAGAAGGTAGGTTCCCCCCGCCAGCCTCATCATAAATGGGCAAAAAGTAGGTGGAAGATGTCCTGTTTATGTCAAACGTTCATTTGTGCTATTAATTTAGGCGATGGGTTTTGTAGAGACACCTTGCAGTGCACCATGAAATGTGGGAGTCCCAGAAATGCTGTGCAGGTAAGTGCTTTGTGCATGTATAAATTGCAGGTTATTAGGAGGAGATACTGCTGGGAGGCAGGTGATGAAGGCAGAATGCTGCACACCTCTGGAGCAACTGTGACAGGAGATCGTTTGCAGAAAGCTCCAGCTCAACCTCACAGACATAATTCAGCTGGCGCTTGGAGAGGGGTAGTGAAGGGCTGAGGAATTGTCGCTTTGACTTCATCTTTTTGGTCCAATGTGATGTATTTTCAGCTAGGAATAAAGCTATCTCGTTTATCTCACAGACACTAAGCAGCCAAAGGAAGAGCTAGTACATAAAGAAGAGCCTTAAATGAGTAGTGACATAGAAGAGGTTTTTAGACTTGCTTAGCAACTTCCAGGAAAGCCATAAAGTTAATAACGCTTTGAGTTTGCATTCCACGATCAGCCCTGCCAAAAAGGAGTAAAAATTATGGATTCTGAATAAAATAAGTATTAATAATAATTATTAATTCTCTAAACTTCATTATTCACTGGGAAATTCTGTCTACAGTGCCTGGGATCAGCCTCAACTTTAACCCTGACATGAGAGCTCCTGAACTCAAACTAGGGGTAGTGATACAGATGAGAGGTCTTTTTGTCTTGTGTTGCTATGGATTTGTGCCTAGGTTTTACTGAAATAAGGTGACCTGATTGTCTTTATCAACTTTCAACCTCTCCAGGCAAGAAGTGTGCTCTTTGTGGAAGAGGCGTGGCCTGGAATAGACTGGTGTGTTGTGCAGTGCTGCCAGCCACAAAAGGTGATGAGATGGCCAGGAACATTGTAGAGACTTTCAGTCAAGCTGAAAAGGCGAGTTAAGAGCTAGTAATAATAGCTAATGTATGAAAATAGCCATATTTCATGAGACCAACCTCAGAGATGTTTTACCGTGGCTGGTAGCACATACATAGGGAGGAATCCACATGTAGGGCAGAGGCCATCTTTGGTCTGTATTACCTATAAATGGTGGGACAAGGACCACATTGAAGGAGGAAGGTTTATGATTTTGCAAATATTTGTGCTTTTACAGTATTGTTTGAGAGCTGGTTAGAAAGCCATAGCAAATTACTGGAACCTAGGTGTGACTAATTGCCAAATTTCATTAAGCAGAAGTGGATTGATTTTTATGATCAGCAACCTGAACTAACTCAGTGTTTGCATAACTTTGCTGGTTATCTTCAAGTTGGTGAGAAAGGGAATTGAAAGCATCCTTTTTGTTCTGAATTTAAGCATTTGTCATTCTGTTATCTGCATGCAGCAGGTTAGCAGAGGAAGGGCTGTCCAGGGTAGCGCTTGCTTCTTCTGCCCACGATGGGAACAGCATCCCTGTTCCACCTGCAGGGCCCCTCGAGTTCAGGCCCTGTGGACTGATTATCGACTCTCCTGGCAGTTGCCGTATCTGCTGTGCACACTCTGTTAGATGCCTCATTTGCACATGTGCTACTGGTTTATTTATTGAGGTGTAATTGCTTGCTGTGTTTGTACTATTTTTCAAAGCTCACGTAAATGATCCTGCTCCACTCAGTCTGCCACGGTAAATACCTATTCCAGTGTATTGTCTCTCACCTTGAATGTCCTCTATCACTGAAGCAATTTGATTCCTGGCTCTGTTTTTCTTGATAATCTTAACCGCTTCAGCCCAGTGAGCCTTCCCCCTTTGGGAAGCCTCTCCTTTTTTTGCTTATCTGTACTTTACTCAATGTCCCGTGTCTCCTCTCCCCCAAGGAGAAAAACCTTTTCACCTCTCTGCCAATTCTGCCTTTTTTTTCACTTGTACTGCTTAAGAAAAAAAATATCTAAGTGGTCACGATGGTTGTATTTATCTCTATCTGTGGTCCCCATTCCTCTCCACCCAGTGCAAGAGAGACATTATGAATAAACCGCACATGTAAAATCATATTTTAAGAGTTACACTGCTGAGAGCATTGCTGATTCTGCTTTATTCATAATTTGAGCTGTACGACATCCTACCTCTCCTGGCTTACCAGCCCTGGGTCTCCCAGCTCTTTTCCACCATCTAAGCTGAGAAATCTCTGTTTTTTTTATCTCCTACTCTCCCATCATGTCTCTCTTTTCTGTCTGATTCCTGGTCTGATGACATACTCTCCTTCACCACTCTTACCCTGGGTTAAGGACTCTCACACCTTCAGCACATCGCTTCAAGTCCCTCAAGTAGGTTCTCTGAGGGATTTTCTTGGTTTCTTTTGTCTCCTTCTTGTCACTGAAGGTACTAGTCAGATCATTAAAATGACACTTCACTACATGATCTCACATAATATCTTGCCAATCTACCCAACATGTTCAACTCTTCCTGTTTGGACTTTGGAGTATTGTGTTCTCCTAGTTTATGGCTTATTTTTCCAAATCCGTTCATCATTCCCTATTGCCTAACCCGCTGTCATAATTGGCATTTTTCACATTCTCCTTTTCTAAAAGCATCTTTAAAAAAACTTTCTTTTATGTGCTCTCCCTCTGACTATCTTAGCTCCAGCTGTCATTTCTATAAGTGACTCCAAAGATCCTTTCAAAGTGTGTGTGGTCAGGGCTTGGTGCATCACAGCCTTGTCCTTGTTATTTGCTTTTTTTGCTATAAGAAGTGGACAAGGTACATAGGTGGTTTTTTTTCAGTGTAGGTATAAATTTTTTCAGAAGGCAAAGTATGGGTTTGTTTTTGGTTTTGGGGTTTTTTTTTGTCTGAGGCACACTGCATATGAAAGGAAAGGCACAGGCAGGGAAAAGATCAGTAATTTGCCACTAGAAAGTTGAGCTACAGCGTGCCGTAGTGATGGTTCTATCTGAAACAGTTTAATAACACAATAAAAGGCATTTTTGTTCTAAATGTCTTTTGGTGATAAGGAGATCATTTCTCTCAAGTTAATAAATTTTAATTAAAACTGCATACAGTGATGTAAAAATGGCATTTTACTCGTAATCATTGTCAACTCTAAATCAAGGAGAGGAATTTAGCTGGTAAAGATGGGATAGAATTTTTCTTTTGAGTCTCCAAATTCATTACATAAAAATTGAACTGAGACCTTTGGTGGAGGCTGATATGATGCAGTAAGGAATTACTGTAAAATTAAGAAAAGTCCAGCTTTCATTTGGCATCCTCCAGATAGGAGATACTTTTTATTGGCTTTTTCCTTTGGGAATGTGCTCATTACAGTAACCATCAAAATAGGAATCCTTCATCTGGAGGCACTGCTTATGTTTGCTATCTGGCTGTTTGGGGAATGAGATCTTTAATTAGTTCCGGATATAAAATATTACACAGAATTTCGCTCCAACTCTTCCTTTGTTGCTGGGGTCAGTAAGTGCAGCTTTGTTGTAATTGTGGTGTAATGGTGTCGTCCTTGTCTAATCATAACACTCTTTTCCCCCTTATAAACTGTCAGGACATATTTTTCCATTCTGTAAATAGCATAAGAAATTATATCCTGAAGTTGATAATAAATACATCAACTGAAAACAGTGATCTTGTTGGCACATATATTATATCACGACCAGTGGAGAAGTGTTATAGCTGTCCTTACAAGAGACTTTTAAAACCAGAGGGTGAGATCTGGATTTTTTCAGAGGGAATGAGAGAGTTAGCATTGGTGTGAATAGTGTAATGATTTCATGCAACATTTGCTTAGAGGTCATTGCTGTGGTCTTAGTGGAAGCTGAGGTAAATAGACTTCTTGGGACTGGTATGTATTATGCCCCTGTCAACGTAGTAAGTGCAGATGAAAGCAAGTCAAAGTCATTGCTCCTTATAGCCAGACAGAGCTTAAACTAGAAGGGATAGGATGATAAAATAAGAATATACTGTATCTTGTTGAACCTAGATGCTATATAAGTCTAGTTCATATTTTAAAACTAGAAAAAGAAGATGTGAAAGCATGCTGTCTCTCTTAGAGAAATTATGGTAACCCTTTTCCCAAACTGCAGGCACACACAATCCTTGGAGGACCAGCTAAGGAGGATGCAATAGGAGGGCACAGCTCTTCCCCATGGCCAAAGAGCAGCGACTGCTGGTGTTTTGGGATAGCAATTATTTTTTTAGCTCTTTCATGTGAGACCCATGATGGACAAACCTCATTCTTGACTTGCTCCTCTTTCAGTCCCTAGTGACCTTCATTCGCTGTTGTTCGTGCCACCTCACTTAACCCTATTTTCTTTCTTGGCATCACTTCAGCTTTCAGATCCTCCTTTGTGTCCCTGCACTGGGAAAACCTCACAATTCTCCAAGCATATCTGCTGCTGCCAGGCGCCCCTTCTCCTTTTCTCTCTTACCCAAGCTCCTTATTTCTCCTCTGTATTCTGGCTGCCTTCATTTTCACACTGCCAACTCTCCCTTTTCTTTCTGAGTTTCTTCCCTCTCTACTCCACTGAGATTGCAGTTGACTAAACCCACAAATTATCACCTCCTGGCCAAATCCCAAAGGGTCATGCCTGTCCTTGGCCTTGACTTGTTTTCATATTCACTGCAGTTGACCCCTCTATCTCCTTCAATTCACTCTTTTCTCTATAGCTCTCGGCAGCTACAATTACTTCAAAGAATGGCTGGTGTCTCCTACCTCTGAATTGTGTTGTTCAGTGACTACCTTGGCAGCTGCATCTTTTCATATCCTCCTCATTTTAGTATTTAGCAAGGCTGCAGCCTCAGTTGCTTTCCTTCTCTCTTTCTTGTCCCAATCAGAAAATTAGAAATTCCATGTTTTATTGCATCAGCTTCTCCTTCCATGCTGTCTGATCAGAAATAATACCCTTTAATATAGAAATTTCCATTCCGGTTGGAATGAAAATTGGTGTCTATTCCCAGACACCCCCTGCTAGTTCATTTGCAAGTTGCTGCAATCAGCTTGTGTATTATCCCTTCCTGAAATTCCGATTTTCTTCTCCTACATGGCAGGGGGAGGTGGAAACCAAACCCAACTCTTTTTCTTTGACTGAGAATAAATAGGTCATTAGGGATTACTGTAGGATTTTACTTCAGCACCACTTCCAAATGCCTTTGTGTATCTCCACCCTTGGTGACAGATTGACCTAATGATCTCCGGAGTTGATGTAGAATATCTTTTGTCCTTTTGCTTGGTTTCTGATTACCTCTTTCATACAAAATGCTGCTTGAAAATCAGGAAAAGAGCAAGGACATGAGAGGGTTCATTCAGGTTAAACACAGCCTCTGCTTGTAAGGTGTTACAGTAGAGAATTAAAAATTTAAAAAAAGATAGGTTTGAAGCAAGATAGACCTCAAGTTTGTGTAAAAGGGAAGGCAAAGATAAACAAAATTGATGAGATTATGTATTGAGGTGGGGCAGTTCAAGAAATGTCATCATACACATGTAGGCTAGGCTCTTTGCTCATTTAACGTGATTGGTTAAATCACGTTCGTGAAATGTTGCTGATGTAAAAAATGGTGTAAGAGCTGCCATAATTGAGTCCACGAACTGTATTCCTGCTCTGTTTTCAGGAGCCCATGGTGTTCAGCATATGAGATCATCTGAAGTTCTCCTTAAATACTTGATTTTGCTGAGGGTTCACCTCCATGGTGTTACTTACAGACTTCCATCAATGCTCAGAATCTAATCTTTTTACTGGTGCGGTAACAACACATATTGTAGAGATTGTTGGATAATAATGACAATAAAAAGTAATTTCAGTGTTGTGTTCAGTTTATGAATGGCTGTAACGTAGTAGCTTAATATTGCTTCTCTGCTGGAAACCATGTAAATGCCTGATTATGTATACCTATTAAAAAACCCCTGAATTATTTATAACAGAAATAAAAATAAAGCATCTGTTTGTCACTGGGGAAAACACACCCTGCATTGTGCTATAATAGGCCATGCATGTATTGAGATTTCTGCAGTCTCCAGTCCTTTAATCACCTGAGTTAATAGCCTGTGCCATTGGACTGTGTAAGCTCGAGGGAGGCTTCCCCGCAGTGGTGCAATGCTGTGCGGTGAGACGTTTACCCACTTTTGTAGAACTTGATCCATTTTTTCCCATTGAGCAGCTGAATATATGTTGTAGTAAATTTGCACAGTCAGTCTGTTAAACTGAACATACACTGGTTAATAATGTGGGAATTTTATGCAGTTCTTATGCTCAGTTGGGATGTCAGTGCCAAAGTTAGTCGCGTGTGTGTGCATGTTTGTTTTGCCTTTTTTTAGGCTTGTTTTGTCTGGCTGTTGAAAGAATTAGCAGATGTTTCATTTGATTCATGATGCTGGATGCCACCTCCTGGAACTGGTGTTTTAATTAGGTGGCACCAGATGCTTGTTTGGTAGTGAGGGAGTCAAGGCGTGCTCATCCTGGGAATGCCAACGTTGTCGCAGTGCCATTGCCACTCCCCCTCTAGTTTTGTCCTAGAAGTGGTGCTTTCTGCAACGAACATCCACAGTCTTTTCTCATTCTCAACCACTGCTTTACATCTACATTGTGCCTTCGAGTCCCTTGCAAGGACTGTTCCATCAGACCTTGATTTGTGTGCCCCAGTGCATTGCTTAAAAATTACTGACCAGCTGGAATAATGCTGTTGTGTTTTCCTAGGATCTTCTCCGGCAGCATTCAGGGTCAGAAACCTTGATAGCACAGCTCCTCTTGGCATTACAAATCGAGATTAAGGCACAGCCGGTGTTGCCTTTTAATGGCATGATCACAATGCCAGTTAAAAGAGATCCTTTCAGCTAACTTGTTCCCATGACAGCAGCTATACAGACGTAAGCTTTTAAGAGTCAATTTGGGCATGCAGGCAGTGGGTGACATGGTCTTGAAGGGATTCATTGTGGCCATCGGACATCCAGAAACAGGGAGACAGCAGGAGTAATTCCAGCATACTGTGCAGCTTATAAATGGCTGTAATATAAAGTTAAATATTCTGCTCAACTAGGAGCCACGCAGACACATGATTGTTGTTCTGTGTGCAAGTGGCACCTGTACATAGCAAAGTGGTCCTTGGATCTCTTTTTGGAGACTGTTGCAAAACAGGGAGAAGAGCTGGTTTGCCTGTCACCTTCTTTCAAAAAGTAAGACAGAGAAGCCCATATTTCTCATCCCTCACTGCCTCTGGGACATTACTTAAAATGTTTCAACCTCATTGGATACCTTTCTCCTCTTTGGACTGACCCTTGGGAGTGTTTGGGGAGATGCCTGGCAGTCGCTCATGCTGCAGCATGGCTGTGGTGCTGCTGGGCAGCCTTTGGGCATGGCCACCCTGCTGCCATCCAGTCCAGTTAGCCTTCTCCAGACCTAACTGGCACAACTATCAGTCTATCAGTACCAAACCTTAACCTTGAACTAAAGGTATCTGAATATGTCAGTGCCTTTTGCAGTTCACACCTCTGGAGTATGAAATGAAATAGGAGTGTGCTCCATTCAGGCATTTTGGCCATGGAGCTTTCCAGCCTAATCCCTGGTATGATGGTTTTGAATGACAAATTTTCCTCTTGTTCGCCTTCAGAATCCTAGTGAATTTGTGTTTTACTTAGTATCACTGGTGCAAATACTTAATCAATTAGAATAAGCATGAAGTGATTCATCTATTTATTTTGAGAGGTTGAATGCCTGACCACAGTATGTTTTCTTACATTTTACAATTTAGTAGTAGCCTGAGGTGCTGTATTAATTTTACTTTACTGCTCCAAGAGGCTAAGGTATGGCTGTTTGGTTCTCTCCTGCTTTAGTTTAGCAATGCTCTGTGAAATTATGATGACTGCTTGGTAGCTGGAGCTTTACTGTTGTATTTCTGACTGATGCTGGACTTACTCCTCCGTTAAATAGGTGCAGAAGCACCTGGCGGCTGGGAGTTTTATTAATGTTTATCAAGAGCTCCTGAAGTGCTGTTGTGTAAAGCCTAACTATTTTCTAAAGAATGCCATCCTTCAAAAATTCCTGAACACTGAGTCTTGAGGGAGAGAGTTTGATTACAAACCATCAAATTTAAAATTCTTCTGTTTGAAAGGAAAAAATGACTGCTGAAAGCTGCCTTATATGTTCTCTTCCCAGTGGCCCTGTGACCCTGTACTCTCTTGAGGTCAAGACAAATATAATTCCATCCTGTAGCTGAAAAAGCAAATAAACCCAAAGATATTATTATTTGTTATTAGAGTTTTGGTCCTCACCACAGTATGTTTATAAGGTAAACTCAAGTTTAATGGAACAGACTTACCTGTTAGAGAATCGGGTTTTGAATTACACTTTCCCAAGTAAGCTTTCCTGAAGAAGCCAGAATCTATCAAGCATGCTGTCAGAGTTTTAGTGCTCAGCACTGGACAAGCGGACATGTTACATCTCAATTAAGAATGGAAGATAAATGGATGGTAGTAAATGGAGGTCATGGGTTAGAGGCATTTAATGAAAGAAATGGAAATGAAAATTGGAAAACAATCTAAGGGATCTTGAGAAGATAAGAATGAAGGAAACTCAATTGGGGGAGCCATGCTTCTGCTCTTGGATCTGGGATAATTTCCTGGGTTTTGTTTAGTAGGGTTTATTGCTGTCACTATTGGCAAAGTTGCATTATAAATAAATTATTACATTCCATTTTATGATTTGCTCACACTGATGCATTTCAAACGGAGGAAATATAATCTCCATTTCAAATTTGTGTATAAATAGACAAATAGACTTTTTATAAGTGCAGCCTATTGATTAGCCCTAGGCAAAGCCCACACTGGTATTAGGAGTGTTTAAGAACTTGAAGCATAAAATACAAGTATATTTTAAAAAGCTAAAATATTCACAAGTGCAAATTCAAATGTTAAGTGTTTATGAAAGCTCCGAACTGCATACAATGATAGATTTGTAAGGCAATCCATGCAGAGAAAGCATACTATGTGTTTATGGTTTGGCCATTTACAGAAAATAAATAAAATCACCTTTCCTTTTCCCCTCTTTCATTTGAAATATGTGTCTGTGAGTGTATGTGCTGTGTTTTTATACATATCATACCTGTCTGTACATATACAACATTTCATCGTGATGATTAAGTGTGATAGAGAGATAGAAGTCTCTGTGGTGCATAATGAGCACATAAGTGTTGTGTCCACAGCAAAACCCTTATTTTCTGTGTCTTATTTCATTAGGGCTCATGCTGGTGGCTTCCCTCAAGGCATGATGCAGCGTATATTGGTACTGCAACATTTCATTATTTACTTTATCAAGATGCTCACTTTCCTTCCCTCTTTAGGGAGCTTAGTTTTCCTCATCATAAAACACTTTAAAATTGCACTGATGCACTTTGTTTGCATGTATATATACATATACACATACACAAGCTGGGGAAGGCAATACTTACTCCTACAGAGTGCATCTGAATCTTGCCCTGAATAAGCAAGGGAGCATCTGAGTGGATGCTGAAGTCTTGGCACCCCTTTGGTTCCAGGCTGCCTGCTTTGCTTCCCAGTGACTTAGGTAGAGCCATAATGTCTCCTGGAACTGTGGGCAGGCAAAGCTGGTAGAAACGGCTGTGAGTTTGGAAAACTCTAACAGGATAGGGGCTGGGCTGTCTTATATGAAAGGTTATACTTTGGAGAGCAGCAACTAGAGCACATTTATTTGCTTCTCTCTGTTCAGAGGGGAAAAGAAGCCCCCACAGAGTCACTGGCACTGTTCCCAATGATCACGATAGGGTTGTCTGTATCAACTCTTTTATTGTACTGCTCTGATTTGCCACAGTCCCTTGTGTATGTCAGCTTGCTACTCCCTTCTGTTTTCTTATCTGAAGAAGGGTATCCTACCTGTGGAAGACTTTTGAAGATAAATATAAGACTAGAGCTTCCCCAAGATGAAAAGAATCATGCTCTCCACCAGTATACTCCAGCATATTTCCATATACTCTTTGAACTTGGATTTATTATCACACAGAGTATGTAGAGTGAAACAGTAGTATAATTATGTTCTGCTTGTGCAGGGTCTGTGTGAGGTTTGGTGTTATAACTCCTGCTCCATTTCCTCTATGCAAGGCAGAAAATTAAACTTTTGACTATCTTAATGATCATGTGCAGTTTTTCCTGTGGAGGTACCGCGAGGTTGCTCAAGGGGATTTGGAAAAAATCCAACATGGAAATGAATTCTAGTTATTTCACTTTTTGCAATCACAGATATGGCTGTAGGTGAAGGGCCTCCCATGCAAGGCTTCTAGTTGTCTCTAAGACTTTCCTATTAGAAAGATGCGCAGAAGCATCTGGGATTGCACTTGGCAATTTTTTCCATACTAAGAGAGAGTCAGCTTAATTTTGAGAAGTCTTTGAAGACTGATGTCAACTTTTGGTGAAAGGTGTATGGCGTTGAGGTAGTTGTTGGGAAATCAGAAAAGGAGGTTCAAGAGAGTTGTGGGAGCATCCTATCATCTTCCACACAAAATAAGACCAATTGAAAAAAAAAGCCAACAACAAACCCAAACTTTTAAGGAAGGTGAGAGTATTCAAGTTACATTCAGGACAGGATTTTGAGGCCAGTCAAGTTGTGCAAGAAAGGACTTTGAAGCTGATGATTTCTAAGTCAGCAGCTCCCCAGCCTGCCCTTTTGGGCTTTTTTAAAGCCTTCTTTTAGAAGGACTAAACTCTGTAGTTGCTTCAATAGGACTACAGTTAAAATCAGCACGCAGTCAAGAAGTGGACTGTCCTGTCCTGTGCTTTTTGATAATTCGGAAGGTCTGCAAGGTCAGGTCTCAGTTAATGGAAGCACCAGACCCAGTTTCTTCAGTAGCCTTCTAGCTTGTGAGCTCAGATTAGGGCATCAGGAGTTTGCTGTGTGGTTTGTGGTATGAATTGGTGGGTATCAGCTTTTCAGCCATCAGTTACCAGCCATCCACAGCTGGTTGTGGCCCTCCTTGGTTAATTCCAGAATGACAGTGTGGGTGAAAGCATATGTGGTTCCCCTGCAGAGGTTCAGCATCTATCCAGTGTGTCTCATAGGGCCTGCTTTGTGGAGGGTCGTTCCCCAGTAGTGAAATAGATCTGGGGTATTAGGCCCATTCTTGTTATTATAAGCGCTACTAGAACCAGTCCTGTGTCTGTTCAACGGGGGAAACTGAACTGCTGTCCTTTCTGAAGCAAACACAGGAAATGTTCCTGATCTTCTTGATGCTGACAGATGATCTGAAGAAAACGTTGGCCTCTAGTCAACCCTCTTGCATTTTACATCCTCTGGACAAGAAGGATGAAAGGCGGGGAGTCTCTTCCTCAGCCTCTCTAGAGAATCACAGAATATGCTGAGTTGGAAGAGACCCACAAGGATGATTGAGTCCAACTCCTTGCCCTGCACAGGACCCTCCCCAAGAGTCACATCATGTGCCCAAGAATATTGTCCAAACACTTCTGGAACTCGGTCAGAAGAGAGGAGAAAGTACACCTAAAAGCATGCTTAAGAAAAAATGAAGGGCTTTGCTTCTGGGCAATTTAAAGCAGTAGTACCGATCCCAAACCAGTTACCTCCTTTTTGCCATGCTGACTGTTGAGTACCTTGGCCCCTGTACACAAAACCAATGTGATACAGAGGAAAAACTTCCATTTTCTGGACCTGAGGAGAGTCCTGCAAATGGCTCTAGATAAAACTTCAGGTTTCAGTGAATCCAGTCTGCACGTCACAGTGAAATGCAAGGTGTCTTCCTTGCAAAACAGGATTGTGAACAATACTGATCAAGTATATACTGCCTGGAGAGTCTTTATCCACTGGAAAATTCACTCAAAGAAACACAAGGGCAATTAATTGTTCTTACAAAGCCACAAAGTTGGCTGTCTGAGAGCATGTTCTAATCTAACACCAGGCCACTTCCTGCCACCCCTGCTGTGCATCCCTCCTGGTGCTCTTCCCGGACAAGAGCAATGCTCCGGGCTCACCAGTGGTCACTACCAGCACATGTGCTGCTTCTGATGACATGTGCACATCTCTAGAACAGGTCTTCAATTTCTTGTCTGCCCTCATACATGACAGCGAGAAGATACCAGGAGCTTTTTTTTTTTCATTAAGATGTGTTTTCTCCCCACCATGGCAATGAGGCTGTTGGGGCGAAAAAAAAAATGACCGTGGGAGTGGAGCTGGATATGTTTGGAGCGCTGCCACCCCTCAGAATCACCCAGTGAGTGTCCTCTCTCCAAGCTCCTTGGAGGAAACAGCTGGACACTGTTCACAGATCTGTAGTGCTTCGAACCAGGAAAGACCAGTTAATTTGATTTCATCCTTTTTTATATATCTGTCTATTATACATCACTTTTATACCTTTTTACTAAAAGATTTTTCTCTAACTAAAGCATAGCATGCATTTGCCATGAAATGTTTTCCCCTCAACAGTTTGTAGCTCTCATTTGCAGATGACTAGAGAATATTCCAGGAATTAATCATTTGCTTTAAAAAAAATAAATAATAAAGGGTATCAAGCTGATTGCTAATTTTATTTTTCCTGGCTTCAGTTTCCAATCATTAGATATTGCTCCACCTTATTTTGTTAGATTAAAGAGCCTTTTGCTTCCCAGTAATATTTCCCCATGAACCTTACATTGATTTTTCTAATCAAGTTGCCTCTTCATATTCTTTTTAATAAGCTTAGCAGATTGAAATCTTAAACTCCCTTACCATAAATCATTGTCTCTGCCCCTCAGACTGTTTGTGGAGCTCTTTTTTGTTAATCTTCTCCGATTTTTTTATGTGATTTGTAAAATAGACTCTGGAGTCATGCACGGTTCATCTTAGCAGAGGAAACATGGCTGTGCCTTGGAGGAGGGTTTAAATGGTGCTCCTGTGCTGGCTTTGTGCATCACACTCTCCTCTTCCCTGCAGTGTTCATGTTCGAGGGCAGCATGGCTATTAAACCCATTTCAGAGGTTCTCTTTCTCTCCTGTTTGACTGCTCCTCTAATGTTTGGATAGGAAGATAAAGGCAGATTCCATGGTTATTGTTATTGCTTTTTTCATAGGGTTGCTCATTTGCTGTGGGCCAGAAGAAACAGCCAGAAGAGGAAGAGGGTGAGGGAAGCAGGAAAGACAACTCTATTTCCAGTATAATTTATAATAATACTACTCTGTTTTCAGTATGATATGTATAACTAAAAAGTGAAAGACATTTACTACGTGGAATATTCCCAGTATATCCTTGTCTGCTCTGGCCAACCATCCTGGGCTGACACTCCTCAGTGCTGGGAACCATCAGAAGAGCCAGTGCCTGTCTGTGATGTACTTGAGGCTGGGTAAGGTCAGCATTGCAGTCCTCAGTGTGAGATCACTTGCTCTCAGGGCAGCCTCCCCCAGCAACCAGGCTACCCTGCAGAGCTGCCTGCACTTCCCTCCACCTCCCTCACCCCTGGCACAAAACAGCTGGAACAGATTGGCACAGATTTTGCAGAAGGGTTCCCAAAGCAATCTCTTGTACTGTAGGCAGTACAAAGGATGCAGATCTTCGTATAAAGGAAGAGGACCCTGCACAGAAGTCCCTTGTCAGGACTTTTATTGGAATCCTTTTGAACATCCTTTGCCTTTTTTCTCCATTTCTTCTTCCTGCTTCAGCTTTGCTGCACTTATGATCTTATTTCTAAAATAACCAGGAGCAAACCCTTCTTTTTAAAATAGCTTCCCAGTCCTGCAGGCAGAGGACAGATGAGTCGGACTTTGATCTCTCTATTAATCTACTAAACAGAATGTGCAGAAAATCTGGGTTACTCTGGGCGTTAGCCAGACCCTTTGAGAAAAAAATGCCTCCGTTCAAACAGATTATTGTTGAGGGTTAAGAGCTTTCATTGTTGGGTCTAGTAATGTGAGGATTTCTGCTAGTACCATTCCCACATCTGGTTTGGTTGGGAAGGCTGTGGAGGTGGGCACAAGGCACGCAAGAGTTTTGAGATCCCAGTGGTGCTCTGAAAATAAGACAGAACTTGTCATCTGCTGTAGGGACAAACAGATATAGATGGATAAATGCGTGCAGAGAGATTATAATATTGAAGAGAGTTCACAGGTTGTAATTCATGTGTGGCTAGAAATGCAGTAGCCACAAATGGTTAAAAAAACAAGGGGAAAAAAAGCATAATCAGTAGAGTGAAATTATACCATCAGCTGTTGTTCTTCTGAGTTGCATTAAGAGTGTATTCCCACAGTAGATCTTCCTGAAAGGTTTTGTAAAAGTTTGAGGTATCTGAATTTTACACGACACCTGCCACAGTCACGAAATTGCACTTTTCATTTGTTTTTTTTAGCCCTGTGGCTGAAAAGTTGAGCCTGTGCAACTCACAAGTAGGGAACATATTTTGCTGTGCCTGTGAGACCAAAGGGGAAGGTGAATCTGCCACCCCCAAAGAGATAGTGGTAGCATCCCATATTCAAAAAGTGGAACAATATGGCTCAATCTGTGAGGGCTGGCAGGACATCCCATTTGTCAGAGAAGCATCACAGTTTGTCCTGTTGTTCTCAAGCACTTGTAGTCAGTAGGGAACGGTGCGTGGCAGTGGTTTAGTCATCTCTGGAGCTTCATGACTCCTCTCAGCCTGGTTTTACTGCTGGATTTTATTGCACTGTTTGGCAGTGATGGAGTGAGTTAAGCTTTGACAGAGATTATTCATAAATTAGAGGTTTCATTATTGTATTCATGCTTTTGAAAGCAGTTTGTTTTTTCCAGAGCTGTCCATTGTGTATTTTTTGTTTATCCATATAAGGTTTTTTATTTTTTCCCCAAGCCAAAGATATTAAAGCAAGATGAATATGGATATTTCTTTCAGTTAGTAGAGGGGTGTAATGGAAGATACAGAAATGGTAATAAACCCTAGTCAGGTAAAAATGCTGGCACATCTTATTTCATTTAATTCATAAGCGGAAGAAGATAGAGAATTTATTTGACTAAGCCTCTGGTTCAGTGTCTTGATAATATGTTTGGAAAATTGCTCTGAAATTGATGTGTAAGTGACCTTGAAGGTGTCCTATTTAAGTGATAGCTCATTTTGATGTGAAGTTTTAAGCCTTCCTCCCCTGGCCCCAAATAAAGCAAGCAAAGGAAACCAGCACTGAATTTAAGTCATTTCAAGGTAAAGAAGGAAGAATCTCTCCTCAAAACTCAAAACATAAATAACCTGGAAGGTCAAGCGCCTAATCTGAGATGTGCCTCTATTTCAGTGCCATTAAGATGCTGCTTTATTGAGAAGTCTGCCCTCGTGGCAGCAGTCCCCCAGCCCTGGTGTCTGGGACACCTGAGGAGCTGTGATCAGACCCCTGAGAATACCTAGTCCCTATGGTGGGTGGCACTGCTAGTTCAGGATGCAGCATTCACCCTTTAAATCACGTCATTCATATATGCATGTATACACAGACTCCATATTTCTGATATTCACATACATATATACAATCTATTATGTATAAATACTAACAATTTCATAAATATTCATGTAGTCATATGTGGTTTTAAAAATATAAGATACATATATATTTATTTTTATTATTTTTGCTTGAGAGTGCAGTGACCAGACCTAACCTTGATTATCGCCTTTAATTAGTTGAATTTCTCCTCTACCTCTAGTAAATAAAGTTATGTTTATGTTTTGCAGCCTGAGGCAGGGCTGGCCAGGGTTCCTGCTCAGACAGGACACCATCCCCAGCCTGGTGTCAAGGTCATGCTCATATAAGTCATGCTGATGGGCTGTGCTTGATTTAATGGCCCTGACAGACCTGAACTACAATTGCACTGTGCATTTAAGTCACATGAGCATCCTTGACTTCAGCTGGGATGTTGGCTGGCCCAAGACCTCAGAGGTCGGAGGAATCATAGAATCGTTAAGGTTGGAAAAGATCTCTAAGGTCATTGAGTCATTAAAAATCAGAGTTTCCATATGTACCTGAGCTGAATTTCAAACCAATTGGCCAAGCTTGGTCTAAACCATTGCATGGTGCTGGTTTCTTCTACGAGCAGAAGGAGTTTACAGTCTGTACAGTGGTGCTGTGCTCACAGCAGCAGCAGTGGTCCCACCTTTGCAAAGGGCCAACAAAGAACTTAAACTTGCCTCTGAAATACGTGGTGGCATGTCATGTCTAGTAAGAATTGTAAAGCTGTACATTATCTACCTACTTATCTATTACATGCAGATATATTATGTTTATTAATATTGACTGACCTTGTCATGATTTTGGCTGGTCGTGATGGTCATGATATTGTGTGTGTAATATCATGGTAAAGGGTGTATTTGCAGTTAATTCAGTGTCAGTGAAAATAGCATTGCTGAGGATTAGTTTTCTAGTTCTCTTTACTGCTCTGGGAACACAGAAGCAATATTCACCAAAGAAATTGCAGTATGAGATAACAGTAAATTTATATATTCAAAACATCAGTAAAAGAGAGAAAATTAGAAGCTGAGCCCTAGACAGGAATGTTACCTGTCTTTCGTTGTCTGACAAGAATGGTTTGTTATATATGTTTTGTATTTGAACCAGACATAAGAATATTAGGAAGTTGTAGGTATGTATAGCCTTACAAAGTTAATATTGCTTTTGGACTTGTTTCTGGGTATGATCTAATCTCCATTTAATTCAATGGGATATTTCTTTTTGCTTCAATAGAAGCTGAGTTTGTGTTTTAATGTGCGTTAAAACCTACAAAATTTGTGCAATAAAATAAAAACAGGAGGCCACACTTTGCACAGTGGGGGGGCCTTAAAAGAAGGCATTGAAATAGTGTTTAATCACCAGAGTAAGGAGCCTGATTTTCAAAGCTGCCGGCTGCAAGCGGTGGGGGGGTGAGCAGTAGGTCTCCTTCATGCTTCGGTTGAGTTTGTGGCTGATGCGATACCGCCGTCCATATTCAGAACTGGCCCTGGTGATTTATGGCTTGAGAAGACTTTAAAAAAGGGTGAATATAATGTATGGTTTATTCTGATTCCCACTGGCTTTTGTGGTCCAAGTGTGCTGAATCGATCTGGCATTGGTGCTCAGGTTCACATCTTCATTACACTAAAACTGTTTAATCCTGTGGGTTATATTTACAGTTTACCACTAATGGAAATATTGAAGTAAATATCTCCCAAAAGATGTATACACTCTGCTTTTATATACAGAGAGCTGTTGTGTGTAAGACCTAAATAAAGAAAAAAAACATAGAAAGGGTTAGGCATAATGTTAGTTTTCTTGAAATCATAAATATTCTTCCTTAATTGGGTGTGAAATTCCTGTCTACAAATCATGCCGTTTTGGTTGATTTTATATTCGTTTCTTTGATGAATAATGGGCTTGCAGTATTTTTAAACTTCTCTTGCTTACGATAGCTCTCCACGAAGTGTCCTTCAAGAACCACATCTGTGCTTAATGCAAGGAATCTGAATTAGCTCTGACATTTGCATTTACACTCACAAATCTTTCCATGGCTCCCCTGTGCAACGATATGTGGAGGCAGGATCTGTCCAGAGCTCCGAAGCAGGAGCACAGATAGGCATATGGAAAGCCTTTGTCTTGGTGCAGCCAGAGGAGGTGCAGCCAGAAGAAGTTCTTTCTTCCCTCTCTACATTTTAGACAGAGAAAAAAATTTTAAAAATCATTAATCAACTGTTTTCTTTTAAAGCTACATTTTTTTTTCCCCCAGTAAGGCAATGCAAGTGAGGAGCTTTGGCTGACAGTTCGGTGACAACCAAGGTGTTGTGTTTACTGCCAGGAGACTCACAGGGTCTTTGATGAGGATCATGAATAATTAGTAGCATTTCGGAATCAGTGATTTTTCCATTTCTTCCTTTGAGGGATGTAACAGAGCTCTGAGTACTTCGCTGTTAGTCGGCATTCCCGATGGCCTCATTTCTGTCATTTTAATTAGGGGACAAACCAGCTTCTACTTGTAGCTGGTTTGCACTGAGCCCCTTTGTTTTGAAACTGGAGGAGGGAGAAGCAGACAAGGGCTCTAGAAATGGGTTTTTCAAAAATTTCACGTCAGAAGCTGATGTGGCCCTTGGACATATTGAGGAAGTTTGCTGGTTTCCTGAGGTCTGGAGTCAGGAAGGTGCATCCATTACCCGTAGTCCTTCAGTCACCCTAAAGTTCATATATTTTTATAGCAACTTTAACCACTAAAATTTCCATTTGCACGAGAAGGAGCTGGCTTTGGGTGAGAAGGGGCATGTTGCACTCTGACAGCTGGAAATATCTGGGAATGTGTTACTGGAGCATCACCTCCATCCCACACTGTAGCTCCTGCTGAGGGCATGTTCTGCCTTTACTGCCTCTCCTCTATGGCCACTCCTGGGTCAGGCTCTGGGAATAAGTAGGCCATTTACTTTATCTAACCTTTCCTGATTGCCCAGTCCAAGATGCATGTTTGTGCAATTAGCTCATACTCCTGAAAAAGGTTGAGAAGAACAAGCAGTATCATTGAGGCTGTTCCCAATTGTCAGCTGAGTTGATGGTATTAAGCAAAATGTAGCCCTGTGAAACCACTGCAGTATTTTGAAAAAGAGATAACTAAAGGTTTTTCTGTAGTATTTCTGCGTGATAGAAGTTTTTGAAAGAGTAGCAGATACTTCGTAGTCAGTCCTCTTTCCCCAAATCTTGTTCATCGTTTGCTGAGAGTATGACTACTTACATTGGGAACTTTTATCACATGGGCTACTGAGTCACTCAGCAAAATGGCGTGCTACATTATTTTTTGCAGCTAAGCCAATAACTTGGGTAGAAGAATAGGTTATATTGTAATGTCCCAGTACCAAGGTGCCAAATAATGGGAGATTCTGGCCTGTCCCTGACAAGCAGTTGCTCCTGCCAGATATCCTCTGTGTTGAGTATTTGCACTCTCCTTTTTCTGCCATTGACTTCCTGCCATCAGACCTCGGTTTGCTTTTCTCAGCTAGATTAAAGAGCTTTGTAACTCTCTTTTGACTTTTCCATGCAGAGCTTCTTAGAGACCACCAAGTTGTCTTTTAATCTTGCCTTGAAAAAACTAAACAGAATTGAACCCCTTTCAATGGTTGTGCTATTGAAGGTATTAATGAAGGATGATCTGACTTTTAGGAGGAACATATGTGTGTAGCAGATATCCATGGCGATTGGCACCTATGTAAACACCCGGGTTGACAGCTCCAGTAAACATTCTCTTAAAGAGCTGTGGCAGGTCCATCCATCACACTACCTATATACATAGTACTGTCAAATGTGTAAAGTAAACAAACAGGGGACAAAAAAGAGGTGATGAAAGAAATAATGCTTTTCTCTAATCCCTTTTTGTTTTAAGAGCCTCTCAGGTTTCTCATCACTATAGTAAATACATAACTTTCAGATAATTTTTGAGTGGACCATGTCATTTGAAGTGGTCTGCTGACAGATGTGCAGCAAATCAGTGGGAGAGGAAAGAGGGAAATCCAGTTTGCAGATTCTCTGTTCACTTTAAGAGCCACTAGTTTCTTGCCCCCCATTTTTTTTTTTTTTGCCTTCATCCTTAATAATGCAGTGTTTCGTTGTGTCCAATTGCAGGAGCCATACGGAAAAAATTATCCCATTATTTTCTCAGGGAAAGAGGGAAAACAAGCCTTAGAGAGAAACAAGCACACAACCTTCACATTGCTGGCACATTGCCAGCACATTGCCGAGCCCAAGGGCTGAACTTAATTTACATATAAATGTGCCCAGGATTTTAATCAGCAACTAATGCACTCTGTTGTTATTTTTCACTTACAGTGTTTGCAATGCATGTGGTGTCTGCTGAATTGCATAGGGCATGTGCACTTGAAGGAATGCAATGACAGGCATATTGGTGGCACCACTTTTTGGATTGACGGCTAGCTTCTTTTCTGAGGCTGCCCTGGGCCTTGAAGTAGTGCTGGCTCCAGACCTTCAGAGACTCTGCAAAATCTGACCAAGGGCAACATTAAGAGCTGTCTTGGTTGGTTTTCAGCTGTCTGATGTAGAAATGCAGTAGTGCCTCTGTGGTGTAGCATCTCAGTGGATGGGAACACCTGTTTTTTCTGTCTTGTTCAGAACTGTGTCTGCAAAATGTTGGAACTTTTTAGTCTTTAGCCACTTTGGAATTTTCAGGATTTCTGCTGGTGTTTCTTCTTACTTCTTGATTTGTTTAGCTCAGGTGTCATTATTTTGTTCATGTTTCTCTTCTAATTAGCAGGCAGCTGGAAAGAGTGCACCACAAAAGCTGTCCAAAAAAAGCCTTAGAGCTGCTCCCAAAGGCCTCTTCTCCCCTCTACTCTCCTGATCCTGAAAACAAAATTTTGTCTTTCTGTAGTATCTGTTAATATTTATAAGCTTTGAAGTAAGTGATGTGTTTTCTGAATTTATTGTGATCTTATCTGAAATTATTGTGATCCTATCCCATCTTATCCCAAAGGGTATTTCCATCCTTTCTCATACTTGCATTCAGCTAAAGTGAGTGAGAACGTACCTGTGGATTCCCGGGGAATTTTTTTCAGCTCCTGATGCTGACTCTATCAGCCTCTTCGCATTCATGCTATAGCAATGAAGAAGCAGTGCTGATGTTTAAGCATCATAATTAGTCTTAAGGGTTAACACCTCATATGAAGATGACATTTGACATCCATCTGGAAAGTGTCAGCCATACCTACGTGGAGAGATTGGTTAAATATTTGGGCAGCATGTGTATTCTTGTGGGTACTAGCTTTATACCCATATATGGGTATACAGCAAGGAGGCATTTTGTGCAGAACATTCAAGAGCGTGGTGGAAAGTGTTCCCAGGGTGATAGAAAGGTTTCCATGTGGAAAACCTGAAAGGGAACAAAAGCATTATTATTTATCAGGCTTCTGTGTGGTGTTGACAGGTGAAATGACAAGACTTATTGAGGAAAAGGAATTACTTTATATCTGGGACCTTTTAATAAATCTAAAGTAAAAAGAAGAACCAGTGTAGCAGACCTGTTTGTGGTTGCTAATGCTTATTCAATGATCCTTTCCTTCTGAAGTACAGAAATGAAAAGTAACTGTTGCCAGGAGTTATAAAATGAAGGGATGACTCAGAAGATAGATTTATTATCATCTCAGTATCAGTGCAATTCAGCTTCATAAACATAGTTTAATCTGCTAAAACCTTCTGTGCTCTCACTGAGGGAAGACCCTACTTATTTCAAATTTATTTTAAAGATCTAAAATCATTCATCTTGTCTTGTGAATAAATCATCATTTCTAAGATCACTGCTATTCATCCTTTTTGCCTTGTTCTTGACCATGCAGATTTTATTTTATTTATTTGTTTCAATGGGGTGTCATTTGTTATGGGCTCTTATCATGTCTGCGATATAATTTCTCTTCTGGACTTCTAGGCCTTTTCATCACAGTTCACTACATATTTCACCCATGTTTCTACAGAAGCTCATTACATAGCACAGGCTGCTGCTGACAAGAATATTTAGAATACACTCTGCTTTTGTCCTCCAGTGCTGCACTGCTCACCTTTGTTGGGTGAATAATACATCTGAGACAGAAAGACATGAATCTGAGGTTACTAAAAAAAAGACCTAAGCCCATACATGACCGGAATCAGTACTGCTCCTTTCCTCTTCCTCTCTTACATGGCTGATCAAAGTAGTATTAAAAGACATAATAAAAAAATCCAAAACTTGAAAAGTTTTAAAATTTTAAAAAAATATATCCTGTAAGACAAGGGCAATTACATGAGACATCTCTGTAGCTGTGTGGTGAGTTCTGTGCTGCCTTTAAAACTTCTCTAACACTTCAAGCTGTCATGGAAATAGTGCCATCTGATCCTTAAAAAAAAAACCAAATCCAAAAAGACATGCAAGTCCCTTATTAGTGCTGACCTTAGAGCATCTCTGTCCTTAATAATTAACTGACAATTTTGTTCTGAGTAGCATCAAACACATCTGAGACTAAATTCAGATTTCTTGTTTTCCTGTTTTGCTCTGCAGTTTCTCTGTCGTTTTCCACCTACTGTTGACATGACTTGATGATCTGCAGACTGTCCTTTTGAGTATTTCTCAAGCTTGACATCCACTGCATTACTGTGTCTTTCAAGATTTAATAATGCTGTATTAGGAGAGGAAAATGTTCTTGATATATGTGTCACAGAAGTGGTGACAAAGTGCATTTCCTTGTTTTGTGCTGGTGTGATTGTTTGTGTGGTGCTGGTGTATTCGGTCCTCTGTGCATTCATGTTCAGTGCTTAAGCCAGTGAAGGTTTGAACTGCACCAATACGAGCAGGTCTTATAGTAGCAGGAAGAGTTTCTGGTTTATCATAGAATCAGAATGGTTTGGGTTGGAAGGGACCTGAAAGGCCATCTGGTTCCAACCAGACACAAACCAGGTGTTCATGTCAGGAGGAGAAATGGATTTCTGTATCAGGCAGAAATGAGGTAGGTAGAAGTCCTTCATGGCAGGAACTGTGCAGGCACCGGGGTGGTACTTGGACCCCTCTCTGTGGCTCTGTTATACAAAGCACACTTTCTTTTGTGGTTTCTTAGAACCAGGTAGGAAACCAGCTGATATAATTGTATATGTAATACAAACATATACATGTAATGTATATATGTGTGTGTGTATATATATGTAATGTATATATGCAACATATATATGTAATATTTTCTTACATCGGTAGGTAAAGTGGCCACACTCTTCCTTCCCCTGTGATAAAAGAGGATATGCTCATTGTCTAAGGCCCAAGGTTTAAGGGCTACCATGTGAGCTTTTGATTGCTTGTTATCCAGGATTTTGGCATTGTGCAATGAGTAATCTCATTATTAAATTTACCATCTATTTTCTGAACTTGAATGGATTTATTTTAAACTGCCACCTAGGTTTTCTTGTTTAGCAATGGCATAGACAGGAGCTTGAAAAGAAAAGCTACTTTTTTTGTGCAATTCATTGTCAATAGTTGTATCTCTCCCTACCAAGGTTTATACAAGTTTGCATCACAAGCAGAAAATGATGGTGTTTCTTCTGTTACTCTGCCAGCTGCAGTTCTAGCAAGGAATTGGCATTAGGACATTTATGAAGAGCCATCTTTTTACCTTCCCTCCCTCAATTTCTGGGTACAAAATACTTGAGCTGGGTTCACAAAACAGTTCCTGAGCTCGTTTCTGTTTTTATTTTTTCCACAACCTGAATTTTTATAAGGGTGGAGCTTTTTATATATGCTGAACATTCATTGATTCTGTTCCTGACATCCTCTGCTTGCTGTTTTTCCACAGGAGTTATCTACACAGCAGATATTCTTGACCGGGAGACAACCAAATCCTACTGGTTGACAGTGTATGCGACTGATCATGGTGTTGTCCCACTCTACACTACCATTGAAGTCTACATTGAAGTGGAGGACGTGAATGACAATGCCCCTCTCACCTCTGAGCCTATCTATTACCCAGTCGTCATGGAAAACTCCCCAAAGGATGTATCTGTCATTCAGATCCAAGCCCAGGACCCTGACTCCAGCACTAATGAAAAACTGACTTACCGGATTACAAGTGGAAATCCCCAGAACTTCTTTGTGATCAATCCCAAAACAGGTAACAAAATCCTGCAGCCTCAGGGTGGTGGAGAATGCAATTTACATATTTATCACCTTGCTCCCCTTCAGAATCCACTGGTGTTGCATTGCTTTCCAAACCCCTGCTTTCTGGTTGCGTATGTGACTAAAGCATCTTGTATGTGTGTAAAGCATTCTCTTTTGCATTGGTACACAAAAGCACTGGCAGGTGATGTGCTGCAGATGTGCTGCTGCTGCGATTTCTCTTCCATGGGTCACTGGCTGTTGCCTCTTCCCTGCATCTGTAGGGATGAGACTTTTCTACACTGAGTCTGCAGAGTAATGCTAAGAAGCAGATCCAAGCTGCTGCAGGTTACAGAGCAGTGTTTCTTCCTTTATAAGCTGGTGTAGCACTGTTGAAGTGAGTGACATGATAGTTGTCCAACACATGCAATTAAGCTCCTCATTACAGTAGCTGAATGTAATTCTACAGCTTGTTTTATACAAAAAGACAGTTTAGATGACCCAGAAGTCCCTCTGGCCTTTTAAAAAAAAAAATCTGTGTGTTTCCATTGATTTTTAACAGCTGGGGATGTAGCCTGTGGGTGCAGTGTTGCAGATATGGTGATTGTTTTAAGTTAAAGTACTGTTGTTGCCTGGCAGTGGAGCATAGCGCCTGTGCACACCAGCTCTGCACATCTGTGCCCTTGGTGTGTTTGTTTAACAAGGCTGGTAAAGAAATTGCCTCAGGAGATGTAACCTGAGGTTGTGGGTGCTCTGTTGGGTGCCTACCTGGGCCTGGCAGCAAGTGTTTCTCACTCCAGCATGTACCCAGCTGTTCCTCACTTTCTGGGCTGGTGGGGACCCTCCAGCATGGTCTAGAGCTAAAAACTCAAGAGGGTCTTTCACAGCAATATGCTGATCTTTATGAAAGTAGTTCAGATGATTCACACAGTGCTCCAACTGGTTGTCATGCTCCTAGTTTTGATCTGGGGTTTTGATTTTATTTTTTTTTAAGTTTATTTATATCTGCTGCAAATTTCTAAGCAGCTAGAAAACCAGAAGGAATAGATCTGAGAGGAAACATTTTTAATTTCATGTAGGGAAATGATGTTCACTAAATAGCTTTTCAACATTTGGCTGGGCAATCCTATTGCAGTGTGTGGCATAAGAAGGGGTCAGGATCTTCTCAGGCATAAGCCCAGGTGAAGAATTATGGAGCACATATAATCACTATGTTCAATCTGCTGAGCCCTAAGGCAGACATCTCACTTATTTTTAACACTTGGAATGGCCGAAGATGCTCTTCCATCTGCACCCCTTCTCCCCCTCCCCACCCCATAAATCCCATCTGGGCAAAGTAGCATAGTTAAGACTCACAGTGTTTAATGCTTGTGCTTCCCTTCCATCGGCTCCTCCCACAGAGCAATCTGCTCAGCACAGCTCTGCTTATCTGCGTGGCAGTCAGGGTGAGCCCGTGACAAGGACCGGAGCTGGGCACGCTGCAGCCCTGCAGCATCCTAGCCTGGTGGCACACCCTGTGGATTGGCCCTTTGTCCCTCTGGAGAGCAGCAGGGATGCTTTTCTGTAACAATGAGATCTTCATTCTCACAGTTAACACTGAAGATGGTTAATCTTCATTTGCACCATGGAAATTGCTGTCTGAGAACTAATAAGCTTCAGGATGGGGAACTTTGCTGCTTAGGTAACTCCTGAAGGGCCCCCCTTGTGCTAGGTGAGCATCCTGGCTGGTGGCTGGCTGTGATTTGTCATGGAAGGGATAAACCATTCCCTTCTATCCAATTTGGTGCCAAACACAGCACGATGAGAATTGAGCAAGGTGGCCTATTTGAGTGTGTTTTTGCCTTTGAAAATGAGCCTGACAGAGTGTATGTGCACAGAGATGCCTTGTCCCAAAGAGAAGCGCCAGGCCTTGACATTAGGAGGCTTTCTCCTGATGGGATGTAGATGTCCAAAGGAAAAAGCATAATGGATTTTCCTAGAGAGTGCCCCTGGGGGTCTCTGGCCAGGCTCCTTTCAGCCATCTCCCTGCAGTTGCACTAGTTTTTCTAAGACAATAATTTCCGCTCCAGTTGTTTTGTACAGAAGACTTCTGCACACATGGGAGAGGTTCATAGTATGCCAGACCCGTATGCTTGCTGGGAATCAGCACAGCAGTAACTCGTGTAGAGCTTTGCACAGCAGCCCTAAATGCGACAGCACGCTGTATAATTAAGATGAAAAGGTTTAACATGAACCCAAATATGCTGCGATTGCTGTGTACGTAGGCTGAACGAGCAGGCTCCTGCTGTCGGGGGAGAACAGTCATTCGAGAAAGGGGATCTTCTATTTTCTTTGTCACTTGGGAAGTTTAAACACTGCCAGCAAAATGACATCTCACTCCTGCGAGTAATCCATTGCTGAGAGGCAACATGAAGGCGAAATCCTGCATTTTTTACATCCTCTGGTGGGAAGTGGCAGAAGTTGTTCTTGACTAGAGACAGGGAGTTTGCTGGAGCGTAGGGATGTTCTCAGTTGCCTTTGGAGCTCAGCAGTGACTGTGTTTGCCTTCCTTTGGAAGCTGCCTTATAGGTCATGCAGGTCAGGCAGGTTTCTGGAGGCACATGTACCACTGCATGTGTTGCCATCTGATCGAGACACCAGGCGGTAACATAGGGAGTCCAGGTTTTGTTCTCTGTTCTGATACAGGATCATAATTGTAGCCAAATCTTACACTCTTGATTGATTACCTGGGTCACAGAAGCAACAATACTCCTTGTATGCCATGTGTGTGTGTAGAAGAAACTTTTTAGTAGACAACTTGCCACTTCCTACATTTTTATAGACTGGCACAGCTCACGGTGGCTATTCTAGGTAGTCAAACTGCAAATGTATCATGTGCATTTGGATCTGTTTGAAGGCAGTCTTCAGACCTGTCACGATTATTACCTGCAATTTCCTCCGTGCGTTTGAGAGAGAGGAAGAGTTGCTCCTGCAGGAGTGAAAGGCTGCTAAAAAGCCACTAGTAACAAGACTTAGGCACCAAAGTCACCCTGGGCAGCTCATGCTCTCACTGGGGGCTGATTGCTTCAGCAGTACAAATGGGTGGCAAGGGATCTCCTCATCAGGCTTGGGGTTTATATGGGTGCTCTGAGGAGGAGGACTGGAACATGAGCCACCCTCCCGTGTGCCATTGGCTTTATATGGAAAGGCGGTGTGGGCAACCTCCCATGAAGGCCTTTTTTTTCTCGCCTTGATATTTTTTCTAAAATACAGCCAAGCATCAGTTTGCGCCTTGGTCTGCACTTTTATCTCATGAGCTGGTATTCATAGGTACAAGTATTAACTGAATAATGTAGCACATGAGTACGTGTGAAACCATAAATCATTCATGCTGGAGAACAAGGCAGCCTTGTTCTGCAGACTGGTGGAGACTGCTGCCTAAGTGTAGCAGGTCCAAGAGCAAACTGGGATTTTTCTTTATAGTGGGCAAGAGGAATATATTGCAAAGCACAGTTTTGTGAGAGGGGTAAGAAATATGTTTTTCAAATGGTTGAGATAACTCTAGGGGTTACATGACTACTGAGAAAGGCATTCCACTGTGCTTTTGTTTCCCAGCTCTGTGTACACATGACAGCAGTGGAGGCATTCCTGGACCTCAGCATCTTCAAAGCTGGGTGTCAGCCTAAACCCTGATGTGGCTGATGGGAGAGCCAGGGGTTTCCCCTCTTAGTTTGCCTTTTATGCCTGGTAGGGCTTAAGGTTGCTTTGACAGAGCACAGTGTCACAGGGCTGTGCTGCTTTGTGGGCAGTGTGAGATGGGGCTGAGGAGGAAGAAGGCAGAGCTGCTGGCAGAGCATCTGGGCTGGCCAGCTGCCAAGAGTGCCACAGTGGGCCAGAGCCAAGTGAGTTATTTCGTGGTGAGAGGCATGTGGAAAAAGGTAAATAAAACAGAAGATGGAGTTAATAAAAAAATTGATTGATTAGAGCTGTAAATTCTTACTTTTATTTCATGTATATGGGTGTTAATTTCACAGCACAGGGGTAATTTATTGCATTGATTTATTATGTTTCTGTGTTCTGAAGAAAAAAACAAATTTTAATTCAAACCATTGCATTATTTTGTCTAGTGTTAACATATTTTGAACAAACCCAGTAAGCTTCTCTTCAGTCTTTTGTAGATTACTTGAGATACTTCAACTAACCTGCCAACAGATCAAATTTCACTCTTGTGCACATTGTTATGAATTAATTTATACTACACTTATGCTAGTGTGTCTGGAAAATCCAGTTACACCTTGCTTAGTCTCTTGCTGTCACTATTATAACAGAGGCAGACTCGTGACACCCCTGAAACAGTATTTGCTGTAGTATATAAGGCAGGATGCACTAGTGGGTTTAGAAATAATGCATATAGGTCAGTACATCTTTCCAAAGCAGCAATTACTCTGCCTCTGGAAGTTGTCTCTGAACTGTCACATCTGCACCTAGATTTGGAAAGAGACTGGATATTTTCATGCTGAAGTAGTATTAATATTTATATAAGCTAATATGGGATTAGTGACTGTCAGAATTCAATTTTTATGAATGCTACTTTTCTCAGTGGGCTGGGCTTTGCTTTCTTTTGTGCTCACAAAGTCAGGTGGTCTAGGATCCTGGCTGAATGCCACATTTGTCATGCCATACTAAAATGGTGCTTCACCCTCCTGCTATACGTCCTGATTTTTATGGATGCTTTTGTTTGGTTTGTCCCAAGAAATCCCCACACATCTTTGCTCTCACAGACTGAGCCAAATCCATTGGTCTGCTGCTGCACTGTGTTCTGATGGCTGCCAGCAGCATAGCTTCTGGATACCCAGTGCCTCTTTTCAGCTCAGAAGTAATAGAATCATAGAATGATTTGAGTTGGAAGGGACCTTAAAAATCATCTAGTTCCAACCCCCTGCAATGGGCAGGGACACCTTCCACTAGACCAGGTTGCTCAAAAGCCCCATTCAACCTTGCCTTGAACACTTCCAGGGATGGGGCATCCACAGCTTCTCTGAGTAACCTGTTCCAGTGCCTCACCACCCTCACAGTAGAGAATTTCTTTCTAATATCTAATCTAAACCTACTCTCTGTCACTTTATAGCCATTACCCCTTTTCCTAGCACTACATGCCTTGTAAAGAGAAGAGGGACCTTGGGCTTCCTAAAACCTTCCACCATGTAATGATTAAAGGTAAATTATGGACCATCTAAAAAGATTAAATAAAATTACTTTTTGATGACATTTCTGAGGGACTTTGAGTCAACAATATTAAACTAAACTTAGTATTACTTTGGATCTGTTGTCACTCTGCTCTTGTAAGAGCCATTTAATGCTACTTTTTTTTTCTTTAAGTCTGTTCCTCAAGAATGGACAACTTTATATATTTATTCTTGACCAGTGATTCTCCCTCCTCTCACCCCAGCATGGAGGTCCAGCTGCGCTACTGACACTGTAATTGATTCTGTGCATGCTGCTAGTCTTAATAAGCTTCCTCTGAAATAAGATTTTCCATGTTTTGTAAATGAAGGCTTCTAGCTTTTTTTTGGTTTTGTAGTCTAACTTGCGATCTTCCTCCAGGGTGGTTTTAGCTACTATAGTGATCAAATCAGAAAATGTGTTTAGAATTTTGATGGTGTTGCAGATCATCTCCCACTGGGTGCTCTTTCTGAAGGGCAACTCCCACGTGTGTTGTCCACGAAGGCCTTTTTGGCAGCTCATATGTGTGATGTAAATCATCTCTGCAGATCATATGAATGAATAGCTCACTGCTATTCTGTCCAAGACCAGAGAAGACCTTGCAGAGGACAAAAACATTGATTGTAGGGCTCTCCAGTCAAAAGTGAATTTGAGGAATTGGTCTCCCTTTCCATCTGTGGTCTGAACAACTGCTGACTTCACCAAAAGTTGCAGAGTCCACCCCAATATATCCATCACTGATATGTAACCATCCATAACTAATACAGATTTTTACAATGTGATTCCCCTACTGCATTAGCTGGCTTCCATTCTCTGTAATTTATGTTGTATCAACATACGTTAAATGATCTACTTTCTTTTCTTTCATTTCTCTATTATTTAAAAGCGTGGCTCTAAATTACTTTTTTGTAATATATTCACTGTTAAAAATTGAGCTTTGGAGCATTTTAAGAGCTTTAATTTCTGCTTTGGGATGGCTCATTCTTTAATAGATACCATATTTCCAGTGGTTTGATCCCAGGGTTAGAAGCTAGGAAATCAGAGGACTATGGATATTGGAGTTACATACTTAATCACAGTGGGACCTAGAAGCCTGCTGGGCACTGTATAGCATGTTAGACAAAGTTCCTGCCTCAAGGAATTTGTCATAATAACAATAATAATAGTAATAATTAAGAAAAAAGAGGAGAAGAAAAAACCAGGGAGGAGTGGATGTAAATCATCAAGTCCATCTGCTTGCCAGGGCACGTTTATTCCACAGAGTAAATTTTCAATTAACTCCTGAGCTGCAGCAGAGAAGCGACATGAACTCTTCTTTTGACTTTGAGTGAGTCATCTCACCTAATTGTTTTTCTTTTTTTTTTGTGTAAGTGGAAATATTTTCTTACCTTGTGTGATTGTTCTGTAATTTAATTCATAGTAGACAGTTTGCAGATCAAATACTCTCTGGAAATGCAAGCTATTGATTTTTCAGGCATCTTTCAGCATCCATGCACAGTCATGTATTCATAGGCATACCAAAAAAAAAAAAAGAAGGGAGCAAGCATCACTTCCAAAATGGTAGGATGAAGAGCAATATAAAACCTCTTCAGACTAAGTAAGTATAGTCTAGTGGCCAGCCCACTGATTCCACTGAAAATGAGAGAATTTGGGCTCAGTCGGCATGTCTCTTCCCTCCTCCCCAGCAGTGATTCCCATTTTAATCTGTATATGTTATCTGTGGAGGGGATAAAGGTGTGAGCTGTGTCACCTTAGTTGAGAGACAGTAATGCAGCTATTAATAAAATAATAAATCCAGTTTTATCATTTCTCTTGAACAGATCTGGTTTCTGCTAGCAGTGCGTTTTTATTCATGAAGCTCTGAATATGGTTGAGATTGCTGGATTTCTCTGGTATCAAGTGCCTCTTTTAAAATGGCATTTAAAGATACAATATTTCTTATAAATGTCATTTCTTTGTAACCAGCAGATTTAAACTTGGCTTATAGAAATTTTAACCTTTCTTTAGATCTCCATGATGATGTTTTTAGACCTCTTTCACAGTAAGAAGCTTAAGGAGTATTCCCCTTGCCTTGACAGGACAACTGTGTCCTCACTTATTTAATGTAACACCAGTTTTTAACCTGAACCCCCGCTTTTGCTTCAGTGGAGACTTATGTCTGAAGAGCAGCAGCATGGCAAGGGCCAGTGACTCCATGTTTGCTGATGGAAAAAGTTACTGTCTGATAATGAATGAGACAGCTCCCTCCTGTCCTGCCCCAGCATCAGTTATGGAACAGCAACAATTTTTCCACTAATCTCATAAATAGACATTGTTGTAGATTACATTACATCAATTGTTGTAGATTACATCAATCATTTATTATTTTCAAAAACTTCAAAAGCATGTCTTCTGCCTATTCAGAAATATCTTTGCTATCCTGTGAAACTCATTTTTCTACCTTATCTGCCAGTCCAGTTTCTCAATTCACAGAAAATTTCTAGAAGTCACAGCTAGGCAGAACTGATGAAGAAATCACGTACCTTTTTAATATGTTGTACTGTTCCTTCACTGTTTTGTAACTGGGGATGTTCCATTCACTTCCAGGTAGCCTAATACTCTCATTAGAATGATTATTATGGCAGAAGCACAACTGAGCTTACTGGGTGAAACTGTACCAGAAGTACTGAGTCACAGCCCTGTTAAGTGTTTGCACAATGCATATGCTATTGGTACTTGTCATATCCTGCCCTAGGTCACTATGATAATATCAGTGAATGCCCCTGTGTTACAGTAACTGCTTGTGCTCCAAGTCTGAACTCTGTAAGGAAGAATTAATTGGTGAGTTAGGGATGCTGAGATGTGGAGCCTGTGAGCATTCTTACAGGGGTGTAGGGGTCTGGAGAAGGAGCTGCTAGGGAGGAAAATAAAGCTGTGATGTTAGCCCAGACGAGGTGAAGGCTTGGGATGGGGGAGTTGTTGGAGTTCCTTTTTCCTTTTTATTTCCTACTGCTTTTTAATCAATAAGGTAACTCACATTTGTCTTTTGCTCAACAGTCAGAGTTACTACATGTGTCTGTGACGCTGGACCTTGCAAATCACAAGTAGACAATATTGAATCAGCATTTTTCCCTTCTGCTCAGTTGCAATGAATACAGTCATATTGTCATCTTAGGACAGGCAATTTTTGTGGCTTGAATAGTGTTTCGCCTTGCTGTGTGAGCACTTTGCAATATCTCTTTATGGACTGGAAGTTAGAGGCAAGGACTGTAGTTACAGTTTGCTCTCAGTTAACATCCAATCCTTGTTACAAATAAAGAAAGATGGTGATATTTCCTGTTTATAGAATTAGATTGACCTGTGCTGCATGTGGATATTAAAAAAAAAAAAATAGCATAGCTGGGAAATGGAAATAAAAAGAGAAGGCAACTGGGAACTCAGGTGTGTTTTCATAAGCCATCATGATGTTAGTAATCACCGACTATTAATTCTTTGTCTTCCATCACATAGGAGGTTGTATCAGCACCTACTAAACCCCCAAGGTCTCATCACCTCACAGTGCATCTAAACTGGTCCGTTCAAAAAATTAAGCTTAACAGGGAATTTGTGTTATTTTTCCTCTTTTTTTCTCTTACTCTGTCTCCATCAGAGTTACGCTGTTATAACCAAAGATAATTACTTTCTGTGATATTACTCTCCCCTCTCTTTCCCTCTTCCCTTTATGTTAATCAGTGTTTTTCTTTCCCTGCGAAGACTGACACAACTTCTTTGAAGTTAGTAGTGTTGTTGCCAGTTAAATATGTGACCTTATCTGTATAATTGTACAGATCGTGCCGCCATATGTCTTGATGCACAGAGCTTAATTTAACCAGAGACATATACGCATAAAAATAAAGTAGTATCTGGGGGTTAAATATCAGAAGACCTCCCTAATCACAGCTTTCACATTATACAAAGCTTTCTGAAGAGCTCTAAGAGCTCTGAAGTTAGATCTTTAAAAAAGATTCTTACATAGGACTGTGCTCTTGTAACCTTGTTTTTATGTTGATCATTGTGTGGATTCTGCAATGCCTGTACTTCCTTGCTTGTTGTAGCTACTTGGTTTCGCCCCCTGTGATAGCTAAGTCTTTCACACTATTTGGTAAGATAGAGCAGCACCATTTTTATTTTTTTAAAAGCAGGGAACTGATGCAAAGGAAGCAGCTAACTCATCCTATGCCAGTAATAAAAAGTTTCTCTTAGCTTGCCTTCAAAGCCACTGGACACATGTAATGCAAAGCCTTACTGGCATGGATCCAGCCCATCTTGCCCTGATGAATGCAAGGCTGCCTTGACACCAGTGTTCTCTACCATTTGTGCATAAGTTACCTGGGCATGTGGGAACCCCTGTTAACTCTATTCCCTATCCTGTTTCCAACTAGCCCACCACTACCCATCCCAGCCCTTCAACCCTTCCTCGACTTTTTTTCTCTCTTGCCCAAGGGCAAGCCTGATTTGCCCACAGGAAAGAAAGAATTACCATTTGCACAGAGACAAGGAGTCTTGGGTGGCTCTGTTGAAACCTCCTGGGATATAAGGGCAGAACTGACTTGTCTTTTGAGTGGAGGAAGAAACCCCATTCTCCATCAGCCTAATGCAGGTGCATGTCTAAGCATTAGTGCTGACGCTGTTGTGAAGCAAGGACACAAACCCAGAGACCTAAGTCTGCCACTACCACTGATAATCATACCTTTCTTTCTCCATATTACATTTGCTTGTACTTTCTTGCAAGAGCATGTTTTCTCATTGCTTCCTGTGTATATAAGTCAATGTCATGACATGCTGTGGGTTTGTTGCCTTCTAAGAGAAATTTAATGTTTTTGTCAGATGAGTTGCGTGCAAGGAATCTGTGCTGCAGTGATCTATTTATATGGTAATTAACAAGTAGCTTTGCAGCTCTTGAAGGGATTTGGTTTGAAAACTAAGTATTAGTTCCTGAATTTTAACTTACCAACAGCATATGAACAGCAGTGCACATTCACATTTTTTTTAATGTAGCCACAATACCTAAAAGATAAATGTAAGTCTGCTCTGCAAGAGAATATTTTGGCTTTAATTAATTTTGCTTCCATTCACCATATGTGTGTATTTTCTGACCTTCATTTGAATCACAGACACTATGTAATAAAATGTGCAATATTAAAACAAAAGTTGCCTAAAGGAGCACAAGTGCTTATGGTACTGCATTTTCAGCTGAATTATATGTTTTGTGCTGCCTGAGAATTTGATCATCTTATCCTAAGCAGATATTGTTATGGAAAGGTGCTGTCATTGCTTAAAGATGTTGAAGTTATTTTCATTAACATGAGAACAAGATGTGTTTTTTTAAATCTTTGAAGAAATCTTATAATTCCATCATTTATATTACTCAGAGAGATCCTTTAGGAGAGGCAACCAGGGATGGAGAATTTTCTCTTTATCCTTATTATTCTATGTGTTTGAAGCAGTTCTTGAGATAGGACCTGAGAGGGCACTGCAAATGACACAAAAAAATAATTGCTGCTAAATTTATTTTATTGAGTAGGTGTGACTTAGATTGATTAAACAGAGAATAAACACATACAAGATTACCCAAAGTAGATGCAGGGATGGAAAAAATGTTAGACTGTATTAACAGCTTAGATATATGTGATGCTGAGATATTTTTAATGTAAGTCTATAATTTCCGAGGGGATTTCTTTCAGGTTTTTCATTTCTTTCTTGTAACACTTAATGTAATCCAAACTGATTAAGGAAATGTTATGTATTGAAGGGAAGAAAAATAAGGCAAACACATGCTTAGCATTAACTCTAGAGTAGTCTACTGAAATGAAGTGCAGCTTTGACTAAATAAGATGCACATGACCTGCATTTGTATGTGTGAAAACCCCTTGGTCTCACTTGGGCTCACTGGAGGACGGAATCCTTTACAGAAGGATGCACAGCTCAGTGTCAGAGAAGCAAAGAAGCAGGATTTAGATACAGTCCTTGTTTGGTCAGCTAGATGGAGAGGCTTCACCCCTTCACTCTTGAGCTTACCTCCAATCTGTTGGTGCATCCTCTCCTCCTGCTACCTAGTGTTGAGAAGGAAGGATCTCAAGGACTTTTTATTCATTCAGCCTAGAGGAACAGATTTCCTCTCCACCTCCAAAACTTCTGCTTGAAGTCATTGTGCAGAATATCTGGAATTTTACGAGCACCTCCCAAGGCAGCAGCCTAACCTCTTTACCTGACTGCTTTGTTAACAGCAGAAGTGCAGTACTGAGAAAGTAATTAAAGACTTAATGGGAAGACAAAAATGTCAGAGAAGAAGAAAGTCCTATGTAGAGAGAAATCATTTTTGCTTTTAAACAAACATGAGGAAAGGAGATGAAAACATGCAGAAAATACTATATAGTTGGTTGAACTGACTGTATAAAGAAAGTTGCATCGCACTGAAAACATTCTATGTTGAAGACTGTTTCACCCATATATGTGCATGGACTTGGCTTTTGTCATCATGAATGCTCACTCCCACCTTTGATATTGCCTTTGAGTAAGAAAAAAAGCAACCCACAATCATATCCTCAGGATACTTTAATTTTTGCACATTGAGTCCTGCAAGAAAAGTAAGAGGGACTGAGGGGTGTTGAGTTGGGGTGGATGTTTCTTGTTTTGTTTTGTTGGGGGTTTTCTGGTTTTGTTTTTTTGTTGGGGTTTGGCTTTTTGGGGGTTTTTTTGACTGCCGTGTGGGTTTTTTTGTTGGGTTTTTTTTAGTGCTTTTTTTTCCCTAATTATTTAATAATTAAAAATAATTCATAGCTAAGAACTCAGTCTGGAAAAGCAAAACCTGTGCTGTCTTTTGGTAAGCTGAAACGATGACTTATTTTTTTAATATTTCTTGCAATATTGTGGCACCTTTGTAGCTGCAGTCGCGAGGCAGCACCCTACTGTGCTTGGCAGGATAAGTGTAGTAAAAGATGGTTGCTACATCTAAAAAGCTCACAGCTGAATGGTAGCCTGAGACAACAGATGGGAAAAAGCAGATGGAGATGCGTCAGAAAAACTAAGGCGGTATTGATCAGCGCTAAGTTTGTTCCTAGGCACTCTTGGTGTGTGGAGGAGTGGAGACCAGGCTTTTAAAATCAAGGAGTGGGGCAGTTTGGTCCCTTGCTGGCAAGGTGCTGGTGTGCCCTTATATGCCATGGGCTTGGCCCTGGGGCTGCATCTCCCAGTGTCTTACAGAGCTGGAAGGGAGGGAGTGCAAGGGATTTGCTCTGAACAGTATAGAGGAGATATATATTCCTCATCTGTATCTATAAACAGATTTCCCTCCCTCTCTCTGAGGTCTGTATATTTTTTTTTTCCTAATATTTTTTTCAAGATTTCGCACAAATTCCCAAGGTTTGGGTTTGGTGGGGTTTGAGGGGCGGGTTTTTTGTGGGTTTTTTGGTTGGTTGATTTGGTTTGTTTTTTTTGTGGGTTTTTTTTTTTTTTAATTTAAGGATTTTTCAGCAAAAAAGATTCGAAGTGGATTGTTTTCTTTAATGGCATGTGTATAAGTTTAGGGCTTTTTCCCTACTCTCCTTCTCCATTTTCATGAGAAAAGAAAGACAGTGGCAGTCTTACAATAAAAGGGCTTAACTTTTATTGGATTGATATGAGGGCAGAGGCACCTAGGAGGGCTGATATTTTCAAACACGATGTTCAGCTGCGCTCCTGAAAGGTGAAATTCCTTTATATTCTGGAAAAGCTGGCTACTGGCCTCACCATACTTAAATAAAATATCTAATGGAGCATCCGCATCCCTTCCTCCTACACTGGAGCTCAAGGGGTTCTGCAGTGGGGATTTGTAGAAGACACCTATTGTCTACAGCCAGGGTAGGATCCAGGAAAGCCTCTGGGTACGTGAGTTCTCTTTGAAACGATGTGCCAATAGACATGTGTACCAGAGTTAAGATCCTACATTTTCTTCACCTGTCTCCCTGTGTGGGCAGTGGGACTCACTGTTAAATGATGGAGTCAGACATTTAGAGCAAGATTCTCATCTCTTTTTAAGCATGACTGGATCCTGTGTCAATCCATGTACTTAAAAGGATCACATCACTGGGTTTCTCAAATGCCTTTTTTTAAAACTAAAATTTGCACTGCCTTGCCATGAGGAGCTGAAGAAATTCAAGTCTGTGTAATTTGTCAAGCAAAATTTAAGAGGTTGTGCCTTCATTGTGTGTGCCTACATGGGGACAGGATTTCTGACAAAGGCTTTCTTTCATCTAACAGATAAAAGGCATAAAAGACAGTGGAAGGTGAAGTTAGATAAATTCAGACTAGAAATAGTCTTATATTTCTGGCTCAGGATAGTTTTAGCTGTAAAGGTGCTATTCCAAAGTTATAGTCCAGACACGAGAGGCTGAGCGGTGAAATTCCCTGACTGTTATTATCCAGGAGCACATAAGAGATGCTCTGATCTGGACTAAAAACCTATTAATGCACAACACTGTAACACAGTGTAAGCCAGAAAGGACCATAGCAGTAGACGGGCTTTATGACACAGTTCTGTTGTGCACAAAAAGCTGGGAAGAAAGGCCATGTCTCTTGTAGGAATGGATAATATATATTCAAATATGGTGTTCTGTGTTTTTCTCCTCTGAGCTTCTTGAATACCATTATTGCTTTGCAATGTTATAAATAAATCAACAAAAGAAAAATTTTGTTATGTATATTCCTTGTTGATTCTAACAGGATTAAAATAAGAAAACATTAACACCAACTTGCCTCATATGAGAAACATGATTTTGTTGTTCCATCACAGCTGAAACATTACAGACCATATTCCTTTTAGATCACTCTCTCACTAATAGCAGAGTGTAATGGAGCTTTTCAAACTCTTGTTACAAATTTTTGGATTAAAAAGTTTCCTATCTGTTACAAAACAGCAATAACCACATTCAGCGAGGTGTGGGGTAGGAGTGACTTGTTCTATTTCTGGGGGCATGTAATATTTTATCATCTTGCAGCCTTTCTGCAATTTGGTATGCTGAGAGAAATTAATTTGACTGTTTACAATATTTAATTTTCAATAATTATTCAAGCATATTTAATGAAAGGCATTTACAGTATGTAGTAAACAGATGGATTAGCAATTGTGCATGTAATTAGAAATTACCCTTAAAATACAAATGTGCATTTGAATATTCAGTTACCTTTAAAAAGAGAAAAAGTATAAATAAAACTCTGAGTGCCTTAGAAATTATTTATAGAGTCCATAAAGTGTCCTTCATAAGCGAGTCTTTGCCAAAAATATTAACTATAATGCAATTGTAAGTTGCAGATACTTTTTTTCCCCCTAAGATAAGACTAAATTGTTCAAATTTGGTAGTTTTTCCATGCTGTTGTGGTTTCAGAATCACTGCAGCATCACTTTTACCAGCCTCCAAACAGAGACATCCCCTCTCCATCACTGCATCCATGCTGTTAGTGGTGTGAAACTGGGCACACTGCAGGGTACTGGCTCCAACCTGGCCCCCAGTCCTCAGCCCTGCCTTTGCTAGAGGTCCACTTGAGTCGTGATACTTGAGAAATTATTTTGTTAGGACAAGATAAATCTTTCCCAGAAAATGTGGAACTGTCAGGATGTGAAAGTACTCTAAATGAATCTTATTGACCCTGATCTTATTACTTTAGAATTTATCCTTTCCCCACCTTGCATTGTGTTGCAATCTTTCATCCGATCAGAACTGATTTGTAGGATAGGTGACACAGCGACCCCAGCTAAAATCACTAAAAATGCCTGTGAATGATTTTAGAAGCAACTTTTGAGAATCCATTTTAGATGCCTTTGCAAGTACATACTTCCCAGATTTTAGTATGGTCTCCTAACGTAGCTCCTGGGTTGAATGCTTTAGTGATGTACACTTGGCACCTGCACCAGGCTGTTTAGGTGTACATCAGAGCTGGTGTAGAACAACTTCTTTTTCTCTGTTAATTTAATAGTTAAAAAATCTCCCAACAAACCCCACTCTTTTGTCTTGTGGAAACTTTGAAAAAAATGGCTATAAACAGTCTGTAACAACTTCAAGGAAAGAGTTTTATCTTGCTCTTAATGAAGTCAACGGGATTCCTGCCATTGCTGCAGATGCGTGTGGGATTGAACCCTTAGTGATTGTCTGAGTGTGAAATGAGAAAATATATTTAGCTGGGTTCATTTGAAAATTTTAGAGACAAATTCTCATCTAGGATAACACTTGGAGCTGATTTCCATGGCCTTTCAGCATACTGACCATCAGTCATGTCATGAGTATGAAATATGCCTTGTCCTCATATATATCTCCTCCCTTCAAAGGGATTATAATTTAATAGAGAAAAAATCAAATCTCTGCCCCTCAAAAGTTTACTGGATTTATGGAATTATTTTAACTTTAAGAAAAAAAATAATTCATTGAAAATTGTTCTTTCCCATTTTTTTTACTATATTGTGTTACAATTTTTGATACTATTATTCTATTCACTGTTATAATGCTGTTCTATGTATTTATTTGTTGGTGAAAGTGATTTTTTTTCCTAGACCTTTCCTACTGTTGCCTGCTAGACCTCAGAGAGGTCCTGCTTGTGATATTTTCTGGTTTTGAGATGGAAGCAGAGTTTTTGCAGTGTGATACTGAATGAACAGATTCATAGTCCGAAGGTCAGAGGATTATTAGATCACCTGCTCTGACCCTCTTCATAGTACATGGTAGAAATTCACCTAATTACTCCTACACTGGGATGTCTAACTGGTGTTTGACTAAAGCCTGTATTCAAGGAAGATACCGATTTAAAGGCTACAAGACCTTTTTTATCCTGATGCTTCTCTCTTGCATCCTTTGAAATATCGTAGATTATTTTTCATTGAAATTTGTCTGCCTCTTCTGTCCAGCCATTGGATTCCATCATACCTTTCTCTCTGCTGGAATAAAAAGCCCTTTGCTCCCTAGTAAGTTCTTCCTGTGCAGTATAGTTTTTAATGCAGAGAGAAAGAGAAGCACTGACTTAATTAGTACTTATTGTCATTGACTTTTATGTAGGAAAACACAGGCTGTTCTGCCTCCGTAAAGCCATTCATGGTCACAGTCTAAATGTGACTTTCAAAGCCTTTCCTCCTCAAGTCTCCAGCCTGCAGGAAAAAACAGGATCAAGTGCAGATATGGGAGGTATGAAGTAGCTCCAACAACCTTCTCAACATGAGCAACAGCGGCTGCTGATGCAGCAAAGAAGATGTGCCAGGTTATCATTCACAAAAATTATTGCTTGTGGTTCTGGCTTCCATGGTAAGATGATAGCTGCTTAATCTCTTTTTCTTGTAGATAGGAAGTGAATGCATGTGGCTTAGCCATTTGTCATCCACCATGGCTATCCTTCCCTTCTTCAAGGACAAATTACTCTATTGGTTTTATGGCTAGAGATGGAATTTTTTTGGCTTGGGCACAGTTACCCCTTTTCCTGCTTCCTTTACTGTCAAAAGATGGAAAATATGGTATTGTGTCTAAACACATATGAAGCATTTTGGGGGTAAGGAACCTAGACAGATGTTAGCTTTTTAAACACCAAAATATATATTTAAAGGAAAAAATATGATGAAGACCAGTACTAGTCGTGTAGTCCAAGACTCAGCAATTCAGTACATCACACAGCAACTGGTGAAGTATGAACTGGATATTGCCCCCACTTTGGGAGAAACCCTTAAGGCCATACAGCAGGTGAAAATTGGCAAGGCAGCTGGGGTTGATGGAATTCCACCTGAAGTCTGGAAACATGGGGGCCTTGCACTCCATACTAAATTTCACGAATTTGTGGTGCACTGTTGGGAACTAGGCGAGCTACCATCAGACCTTCGTGATGCAGTCTCATCACTTTGTACAAGAAGAAAGGAGTTAAATCAGACTGCTCAAATTATCGAGGTATTACTCTGCTCTCCATTGCGGGCAAAATCCTGGCAAGAATACTTTTGAACAGACTAATACCTGCTATAGCAGAAGGAATTCTACCTGAAAGCCAGTGTGGTTTCAGAGCCAACAGGAGTACCACAGACATGGTATTTGTTCTCAGACAACTGCAAGAGAAGTGTAGGGAACAGAACAAAGGTCTCTATGTAACCTTTGTTGACCTCACCAAGTCTTTCGATACTGTGAGCAGAGAAGGTCTATGGCAGATTTTGGATAGTTTAGGATGCCCCCCCAAATTCCTTAAATTATCATCTCACTCCATGAGGAACTTGCCACCAGCTGCCGCAAGAGAGGAGCCCCGAAGAGAAGATACGAGGACTCCCTGAAACAACATCTCAGCCTTGGCCATATTGATCATCAGAACTGGTCTACTCTGGCCTCAAATCGGGAGGCCTGGAGACACACTATCTATAACGCTGCTGATGCCTTTGAGAAAGCACGCAGGATCACCCTTGAGGAGAAAAGACAACGCAGAAAGAATCATGTCTTGCGGAATTTACCACCTGAGGAGTCTTTCTGCTGTGCCTTTTGCAACTGGATGTGCCTGTCTCGTATTGGCCTTTTTAGGCACCAGCACGCTTGTAACAAATGTGGGTAAAGCCCTTCCCAAATCTTCGTTTGCGAAGCCTAGCCATGATGATGATGATGAGGATGATGATAAAGACCCAAGTTTTGATATTTCCAGAATATACAGCAGATTTGTTTAGAAACTCCCATTTGTTTCCACTCTGCTACCAATGATTTCAGATTTGTGCACACTGCAAGCCAACAGATGTGGGTTTATTGTTGCAGATGATGAGAAATGTACAGGGCAGAAGAGAAACAGTCCAGTGTGATCCATCACCTTAGCACTGCAGTCAGCACTGGTGTCTATGCTGTCACTTGGTGCTCTCCCATCCAATCATGGGTCCTGTCCTATATACAGGATGGTGCCTGCTTCCTTACCTGCTGGCAAAAACTTGCTAATGGCACAAAAGCCAATGTAATAAATCATAGGGAGTTGTCTTTTTGGAAAACAGGCATCGCGGGTGAGGAGTTGGCTTTAGGTGATGGAGGAAAGCGGGGGGAGAGCCATGAGTTAGAACTTGGCTCCTCTGAACTCCAGCTACAAGTCAGAACTGCAAGATGTTGCATGGTGTTTGCTCTAGCAAGTTGACAGTTAACTCATTTGTGTATTAACAATTTTTCGTGAAATGTGCGGTAATTAAGACCTGGATTCCCTCCTTAGCTCTGCCATAAGGCTCTTGCACAATCTGGAAATGTCTCTTGGAGTGGCTTCCCCTGTGCAGAGGTCAGGACTTTGCCCCTGCCAGCTGACTTCACATCAGTGGTGCAGGGCTGGTGCCCACACAGGGACAGAAATCCTGACTCAGGCCCCAAGAAGATATTGCAACTCCTTAAGAGAATGGGAATATCAGAAGCACAAAAAGAAAATACGTTTTTGTTGTTTTCATTTGCCTTCTGGTTTAGGGCAGATTGAACAGATTTCAGATTTCAGATCCACAAATATAGCTTTTTTCTGGGGATTGTTTTCATTTTGTTTCTTGTAAATGAAAGCTGAGTCTCTTGCAATTACAAGAATCTCAAGACTTTGGATAAGACAACATTAGGAAAGTAATGATAAATCCTTGACAGGACTGTACCTGACTTCAATGAAGTTAAGTATATGGTGACACTTGTGTGCTTGGTCCTTGCAATGAAATTCTCTGTCTGAAAGCATGACTTTATGACTGTGAACAGCAGCAGTAATGATCCCCTTCTTCCTCACAATGCTCTTGTGTGAGTTATTTCATTACTGCCTATAATGTGCTTTGAGACCTTGGATTGAAGAGCAGGGTGATTATTATGGTAGTTTAATAATATTGTTTAGAAGGGTGTAATATGCTGCAGCACTGGGATTCATGGAAACACGGTCTGCATTCAGTGTAAATGCTCTCCATCACCGAAGTCAAGTCACAAAGTCAAAGTCACACTTGGCATTGCTGCTGCTCCATTTTCAGCGGCTCTTGGGGAGCTCAAGGTGCAGCATGGTGATCTTCCAGTCCCCAGCTCTGTGGCAGGACACAGCTTCAGCCCTGGTTGCTCTCCCCCTTCCTCTGTTCTCACTGAGATCTTTGCATTCAGGGTTCCCTGTTTTGGGACAAGGGGATTTGCCTCAGGGTACCGCACCTATCTTTGTCCTCCATTTTCCAGCAGTGTCTGGTTTTTTACCACTCCATGCCAAGATGCTACTGTAATGCTATTTGCATTATCTCTGAAGCTTACTCCAGTAATGTGCAGATTTTTGTGACTGCTTTCAGAGGTTTCACTGTGACTTTACTTTTAGGTGGTGATTGCCTATTGCATCTTGGTCTGCTGGCTGTTTGAGAAGGAACCTGCTGCCATAGGCTTCCACACCAGGAAGAGCTGTTGTGGTTTGAGACAACCAGTCAGGGAAAAAAGCAGTTTCCCTGTTTTGGAAGGGAGCATGGTGATTTGCCTGCTCAGAGTCCAAACCACAGGACTGATTCCCTGGTACTGGCAGCTGCACTGCTAGCTCTGAGACAACTTCTGCTCTTTCTGGGGACATGAGGTCTGGGTGCTGTGCCAGCTCCCAGGCCTTTCTATGTCTGTGCCCCTGCCAGTCTGCCCAAAGACCTGAGCTCATACCCTGTCACAGAGAGTTTTGCAGATGCTGAAGTATTGCTCAGTATTTGGAGAAGAAGAAATTTCACAATATCCTTTTTCCATCCAGTTCTATGACCTTTTACATATTTTGCCACTTTAAAGACTATTGTACTCTTGTAGCTGTTATCTCTTTTCTTTTTTTAACAAAGGCAGATGTAAGGTTATTGAAAAAATACCATTTTCCACATAAATTGGTGCCTGACTTAATGTAGTGTCTGTACTGTAGCATCTTGCAGTTTGTTCTATTGTATTCAGATTTTTACATGAATCTTTAATGCCACAGCATCTAAATACCTTTCAAAAATGCATTAACCAGTCCATTAAACATTTCCAATAAGATACAGACTTGTTCTATATAAGAACTACTATTAATATACTGTTCAATACTCAAGTTGCATTAGAGCATATATAAACCACAAGCATAAAAATACCCCTTCAGAATGCCTGTTTAATGAAAGCACAGAGAGAAACCCCACCAGAGGGCAGTTCTTCTGGCTTTAGTTGGAGGGTGTGAAGTTCTTTGAAGGTAGCAGAAAAAGACTTTGGGGTAGGAATTGCCACAACTTTTTCTCTATTGTCCTCCTCCTAACTCCAATCTCCCACCACTTCTGGGCATCACAGGACAATTAGCATGAGAAATCCCTTGACTCTCCCTTTCTTTTTCCCTTCTAGCCCCAGTTTAGCAACACTTTCAGTAAAGAGAGAGGAAAGAGAGGTGTGAAATGATGTATATATTTTGACATACAGCTTGTTTTCATTTTTGCTTGCCCTGGGGTCTGGAACAATTAGTCTTGGTCCACACTGGGGCCTCCAAGGGCTGTCATAGTATAAATTATGAATAGAGAAAAGCTGGTCACTCCCACCAAAAAAGTCATGAAGGTTTTTTCCCTTACTTGATCACAGAAAATGAGAAATGATAAGAAGCTTTCAGATTTGGCTTTTCAGATCGATTCCTGACCGTATATGTCATGTGAGACAGATAAATGCAGTTTAATGATAAATTCCAAAGGGAAAGGAAAAATTAGGAGGGATGTGTCTGAAAATCCAACATCTTTGCCAGCCAACTACATGCTAGAATATAATTTCTGACTGATTATCATCTAGTAACAATTAAACATCTTTAACCTTTTCAACCTCCTGCATTAATGAAAAATGTAAAACAGAATGTGCATCTTTCTGAAGAGGTTACACAGAGAAAAAAGATGTTGAGTGAAACTTATTAAGGTTTAATTTACATAGCAAATCTGGTTATTACTTAAATTGTCTTTCGGAAGACAGTGTCCAGAGAAATAATATTCTTCTGATGCTATATAATGATTAGATTTCAAAACTGAGAGGAATACACATACAGGAATTGGCTGGTTTTTGGTTTGGGGTTTTTTTTTTCCTTTTCCTGTGTGTTAAAAGAATACTAATATAATTTTAACATGCCATTTTAATAACCACTTCTTACTTTTATCACACTAGCCTTAATATATATAGTTGTATTTTTTAGAGGTAAACAGGCAATTTCATATTTGTAAGGGCATCAAAAAATTACACTTCATTTTCTTCATTCTGGACTGGTTTTCCTTGTTCTCAGTTAAAAAAAAACCCCAAAACAAAACAACTTGCCATGTGGCTGAAAAGTGATCTGCAGTGACTAATTGATTGCAAACATATACCACTCGGGTATTGAACCAGATAAAATTGCCAGTCATTTTTTAAACCAGGGTCTCAACATTTTTTCATCCCAGATGCTCTGGGCTCTAGCAAGTGCTCCCCATTCAGAAGTCCCTGAAGAGGAATACGTAGCCATCTTGAAGAACAGATTGATCAGTTTAAGCTCTTTCTTTAACAGTAAACAAAAAGGGCTGTACTTTTTGTATATTACAATGATCTCCTGAAATGAGGCTGTGCTGTTTTCCTGAGTCTGCAAGTGTTCAGTTTGCTTTGCCTCTGCTACAGCTGTCAGTGTATAAATAGGCTGTGTGGGCTTCTCCGGGAGTCTGTGCTGCTGAGAGTCTCATAGATCATGTTGGCTTCAGCCTTTGGCAGTTGTGGGGTGTTTTTCCAGGGGATGCATGGCTGGGGCAGGCAGCAGAGCTGGAGTCAGGTGGCCACATGCAGCAGGCAAGAGCAGAAAGGAGGGAGGTGGTGGAGACCTTTCACACAAGCAGCAGCCAGAGCTTTAGAAGAGGAACCATAAAGTCCATTGGCTTTTGCAGTAGGTGATGATCAACTGGATTCTCTAATGCCTCCACAGTGGGGACCTATCTAACAAGGGAGAATCTCTGTACCAGCCCAAGGAGGCACCATATATACAACTTCAGTCCTGCTTGGCACTTTTCTTCCATATTAGCCTCAGCTTTGTCGGACATCTCACAGTAGTTTTCTAACAACAAAACAAATAACTTCATGATATATTTGCCATCTTAACTTCTGGGTTATAGCCACGTGATGTAGCTTCCGCCATTCTTACATAAAGTGCATATCAAAATTTTGAATCAGACACTGCTAAAACTCATCCAGCCAGTCAGCACTTAACTACCACTATGGGGAGCATTGCAGAGCCTGGATAAATGGCTGTGTAGGTGTAGGCATAAGGTATGGGCTGAAATCCAAACACTGCACAAACTACTGTTTTTCAGGCTCCTGGAACCACAGCTTAAGATTTTCAGAAGTATCACACAGCAAGTGCCTCAGCTTGGAGAGAAGGCCAGGGGATGGGACATGGGCGGGAAGACTTGGTGGTGGGGAAGGTTTGTTGTGGGAGGGAAGGGGAAGCTTTTTAATCTTACAAACCATACACAAACATCATGGTAGCATGCACTTACCAGCACTGTGGATTTGTAATGGACACAGTGCAAGAGATCCACACCAGGCTCAGTTCCTCCCCATTCTGGTGCAGGAAGAGGTTAGTGATGGAGAGGGGCCTGAAGAAGGGGGATGGGGAACATCTGCTGAAATTCTTCATGTTGTGAGGTTGGAGGGTTGTAATCAAAAGTCATTCAAAAGGAGAAGACAGCTTATCTGCCTGCCCTATCTGTTTTGTTGCTAACATTTGTTTATAAATTTCATTCTGGTTAGAGTAACCTCAGTTTCTGAATTCTGCAGGTTGGCAGTGCTGGTAACAGTGAAGCAGTGTCCTTTTGGGTTTTCACCTGCTCTGCCTTGGCATGCTGAGAACAATCCTTTCATGCTATTAAAACCTAAATTGACTGTCTAGATCTGGAGTCCCAGCATCGTACTTCTATTGATCAGAATTACTTCTGGGGTATAAAGAACAAAGTGCACAGCTTCAGAGCACCCTGGGTAGCTTTCCTCAGTGCCACAGTAACTTGTTAGGAGGTGGATTAATGATGAACGCTACAGCTTTGCATAGTACTTTTGAACAAGATATATAGAGAGACAATAAAACACAAGAAAGAAAACTCTGTGAGTCGTTGGTAATTTTTTATACTGTCAAGTACCTTCGTACAAATCATATACAGTTTGAGCTTCCTTCTGAACAGCCCTTGGATATAATTGGTGAAGATGTTTCCCAAGGCAAGTTTGACAAAAGGGCAAACTTCTCATTTTCCCAGCATTGACACTGACCAAAACATCCTAAAGTCCTTGCAGAGGAGCAGAGCCTGATTAATGTCTCAACAACAAGGTGAAGGATGTGCACAGCAGAGGCTGCAGTTGCTTCTCAGTCTGTCAGTGGGGTGCCTTGCCACACATGCGCACACCACAAAGAGCTCACCAACATGGTTTTGCTCCACTTTAAGTATGTGTTTGAGGTTTTTTTCTGCTAGGAGGTCTGGAAGTGAGGATCTTTGCAGTTGTATTAGCAGGACACAGTAGTTCGTGCTCTTTGTAACAGAAGAGATAAATGTATGTGTGGAGGGGGCGGGAGGGCAACTGTCAAAACATTTCTCCTCTTATATTCCTCATAACAGAAGGAAAACTCAATCTCTAGGACATTTTAATTAAAAATAATTTATTTCTGGACAGTCTTTTGACACCCAGTGTAAATCTTAGTGTTCTGTAATAAAACAGAATTTCTTTGTTTAGTGTTCTGTTACAAACTCTGAGTGAGAGTGAGAGAAAATAAGTGATTTCATTGTTAAAAGGCGTTGATTTTGTGAAAAGTCCGCAATGTCAGAGACACAGAATTTTTTAGCTTGGAAAAGTCTTTAAGATCATTGAGTCCAACCCTTCGTACTCAAAAAGATCATTATGTCACAACATACATAGTACTTTTCCTATTTGCTGCCTGTTTTTGATGAATGCTGTAGCTCTGTGGCCATCTAGGTTTAGAGAGCAAACTTTCTATAGGTCATTGCTTTTACAGAACAAACTAATTATGTGACACTTCAGTTCTGAAATGCTAGGATTCTGGATACGAATATAGATGAGATTTAATGCAGAAAATATAGCATGCATGAAACGTATGTCATATATTAAATTATTTAATTTATTCTTACCAGAAAAAAAAAAGAAAAAAGAAGGATTTTTGCAAGCATAAGATGAAAGGTTAGAATTATTTTATGTTAAAGGTAACCTGGTAATCTGATGCTGAAATGTCACTAGGGAACAGGTTTTAGCAGTTGTAGTTGCATTTTGTTAGAAACAGCTTTGTAAAATTTTTTCTTCAGTGAGACCTCCGAATAGTAGATTACTTTTATATGGAGAAAGAGACACTATACTCTGAATTCACTGCCATACACACTGAAAAGGCATATGCACACCTTTTCTTATTTGTTGTTATTTTAATCCCTCTTCTTAAATTTATCTAGGTTCTCTATTTTTACTTTTATTAACTGTTACAAGGCAGCAACTGAAGAAACACTCTATAGTTCAGTTGTTGAGCTGTTCAAGGAGAGGCACACACTCTTCAATTTAAAAGGAATGTCTAAATCTAAGAGATAGTTTGCCTGAGGCTTCCAAAATATTATCCAGGTGCCAGCACATAGAAAGAGCCAGCAACTCCTGGAGAGACACGTACATTGGAAAGAGTACAAATGTGCATTATTCTCATCTCAAGTTTGCATGAAGATAAAGAAGAGAAGGATCCAATAAAAACAGTCGGGTGAATAAACCAGAGTCTGTTGCTGTAGGTAAGTTTCTTTGGAAAGGAGTGCAGTGTGCTGGGTGCAAGAAGCTGGGTTACACAGGTGACATTTCTTGTGCAGGCGGCACCATGAGGAAAGTAGGGCATTTTGAGCGTATGAAAAACAGAGGTGTGCTGAACTTCATTATGAATTCCAGTCACTTCTTCAGTACAAGACAAGATAGACAATGAATTTTGCATGTTAAGTCAATTTACTTATTCCCTGTATATTCCACACATAGGTTAAATGTCTTTATTTTTTTCTTCAAATAAAGGTGGGCATCTGTGCAAGACAGTGATATCTCTGAGACTGTATTTTAACAAGGTAGCTACATGGTGGAATTATTTTAGATTCGCTTTGGGTTCTGATTTAAGGGAAGTCTTTCCACCTACAGCATCTTTTTCTGTGCTAATGTTATTGGACTATTTGAACCAAAATATATTAATGCGTTTACTCTCAAAGGTAGTCAACCAGAAGTAGTGTTTATAGCTTTTCCCACTGTTGTACATGGTATGTTTTTTACAAGCCTCAGTATCACAAACTTTTTAATTTATTTTTTTTTAATAAGACTACTCCTCCAACTCAGAATTCAGTTCTGTATAACCTAGAGTGTTCAGCAGCACTCTTCAAAAACATCTCAAAAGATGGTTCCAGGAATTTCAGGCAGGTAAACCCAACACAACAATCAGTGAAGCTTTTGTAAAGGATACCAGTGTCCCCAAACATACTGGATTTTCTACAAATGAATTGGATAAATCCAGTTGATAGACCATATTGGCTATAACCTCATTTCAGGTCATTGTAGTGAGAGAGAAGGTCACCTCTGAGCCTCCTTTTCTCCAGGCTAAACACCCCCAGCTCCCTCAGCTGCTTCTCATCAGACTTGTGCTCCAGACCATTTTCCAGTTCCATTGCCCTTCTCTGGACATGTTCCAGTATCTTAGTGTCTTTCTTGTAGTGAGGGGCCCAGAATTGAACACAGGATTTGAGGTACAGCCTAACCAGTGCTGAGTACGGGGGGCAATCTCTGCCCTGGTCTTGCTGGCCATATATGTATGAACCTTACCATGGTCTTTTTTTTTTCGTAAGGTAGAAAGAGAAATTGGAAGGCGTCTGAGAAAAAATGGGAATAACATATTCTTTGGCAGATTTCTGTCTCATGTAGTATTTTGTTTGTGTTTAGAATGTATGGATATATAATTCTTAATGTATGCAAAAAACCTTCCATATGTCTGTACTTTACATTATAAATACAATTCCCTTAATAATGCAGAATGTTCTATAGAAAGTGCAGATTGTAGAGAACATTGGTAAGTATATTAATAACTGAAGATAAGTGTAACTTAAATATTTTCCTTTATTAAAACTCAGAGTTACCATCTCGAGAGTGACTTTTGAATTAGTGGAACCAACCCCTTCTGTTTTATCTAGTGCTGTCCATATTTTGAGCTGAAAATAGGTGATGACATTAAGATCCTAAAAGCAGCAGCAGTGTTCCAGCGTGCTACCATTTCCCTTGTGGTTTATGGTTTGCAATCCATCCAGAGATTTAGAGACAACACAATTAAAAAAGTTGAGTAGTCCACTCCAGAATGAGAGGTGGCAATTACTATTGACTTTCAGAATGTCTCCAATTATGATATTCTAGTATTACAATTATTAGATGTGTTCCTGAGCACAATTTGTTACTTCTTCCAAAGAGCTGTTACAGCATGGGATCATGCTTAAAAACCCCAGAGACTGCTGTTTGTGCCTTCTGACTGCATTGCTTCTGCACACACTTAATTAATACGTTAGTAGGCAGAGAACAGTATGAAATCTTTATTTTGAGGTGATGTTCTGCAACTGTACTTTATTTTGTTTGGTTGGGTTTTTTTACAGCACAGTTCCAAACTTGGAGCAGAATCTATCTTTCATGAAACATCAAATCATTAAATCCCGTTACTATGTTGTTGTTTTCCTCACATCAGTCATTTTCTCTGCAGCAGCTAAAGGTGTAGTTTGTGTCTTCTCTTACTAATGACTGTAGAGCTGTTTTGAATCCTAGCCCATTGCATAATATAGTAAAAACCTTATGCATACATGTCAAAAAAAAAAAGACCCACTTGAAATTTCCAACATACAACTAATGTGTGAATGAGAATGGGCTGTGGTTTTTTTCATAGTAAAGTAGTTAATTCTTTTGGTAGCTATAATTATGTCACATTTGTTCAGTAACACATATTAAGTAAGACTGTGTAACCTTTGTGCCCCTTCACATGTTTCACTGCTTGTATTTTCTGAGGGCTCAGAGCCGGGGCATAAAATACTAAGTACATTGAACTCAAATGGTAAATATTCAAACTGAAGTATGCTGCATCATTAATTAAAATTAATGACATTTGCATTTTAAATGGCTCCATTTGTGTGTCAGTGCTGTTTGGCCATTAGGAGGATGTTCTCTGACTGAACACAGCCCCTTGCTGCACATTGGAGGAGGCTGGGGGCAGTACCCTGGGCTGCATCTTGCCCTGTATTGACAATGTATTTGTTCCTTGCTGATGCTGTCTTTGAACCAAGATACACTGAGTGCAAGCAAGAATAAATTTGTGCAAGTGATATACTTTATACACAATGTCACTCTAATGTTCAGCATGATCCCAGTCTATTTATAAGCCATGAAACTGATATAGTGATATTCAATACTGCATGGATTCAGCCAGCTTCTTGTAAGATGAGTAATAAATTTCCATGATGTTCTTTAACATCCCTCTTTACAAATGCCTGAAAACCAGTATCTTACCTACTATGCCTTATGTGGAAGCACAGTCACAAAAGGACAATTATTTCTGGAATAATGTATTTGTTTATACACTGATCTCACTGCCAGTTTCTTCTTACTGTCTCCTAGAGCAATACAGTAATGTTTGTATGGTGGCAGACCTTTTGAAATAGTGATTCTTGTATGAATTTATTAGGAAACCGAATTAGTTCATTCATCCCAAATCTACCAAAACTTGTGGTGGGCCTCTTGCTCAGGCACTAGGAAGTTCACAAAATCTGCAGTTTTCACGTAGTGACTAGAAACCAGCAGTTCAGTTCTCTGACTAGCATTACTAGCATTAATTTAATAAATCAGTATTATATTTTTCCTCTACTTAATCTGTCATTTCACAGTAAATAATATGTAATTTAAAAATATTATTTATGAACTCTGTAATTGAATTCTAGTTAGCCTCCGAGTGCAATTCAATGCAGGAATAAAATGTAAAATACAAAATGAAATAATAAAAGCAATCCAAAAGTAACCCACCACAAATCTAGCATAGCAATGCATAGAACTGCTTTAAAGTGTGTGCAGATTTAATGTACGGTCCTGGTTAGAAAAAAGTTTCCAATTTAGTGTATAGTTTCAGTTTAGTCACAATTCAGTGTGTTTTAATGATTACCAACCACTGGACTGAAACTTACTGTAGGGAAATACCTAAAAAGTAAAGCTGCAAAGCAAGATTAGAATTGATTATTTAAATTAATGTTTCCTGCTTGCTGATTTAAATAATGATTAAAATGGGTGATTTAAGTCACTTTTATTTATATCATTTTGTGCAGTTTGGAGACTTGCAATCCAAGTTCAGAGACATTATTTCCTATTCCAGAATCACAGAACTGCCTCTAGTAAACCACAATTAAATTTTGGAGTCCTCTTGTCTTCAATAGTTACTCAAGAATTTTTTTCTCCCTCTGCTTAAACAAAGTACATTTATATCACAAGTTATCTAATTCTTGTTTCCGTTGTCTTTTTTTAACGTGGACATCACAAAAAAAAAAAAAGAATTAATTGTCCCACAATTTTGTTTTATTTTTAACAGTGATTCTTAGCAGAGTCTGAACCTCAGTCACTTGCTTTTCCAAATATCAGTATTAAGTATCAGCAGCCTTCCTTCTTATGTTGGGAGATTTGATGGAATATGACTTAAAAGGCATGGTTTACTCTTAGGTCCCTGTACTACAGTTTCAAAGAGCCATGTGCAGAAATTCTGATGATGTGAAATAGAATTATTTTTTTTAAAAAAGGGTATTTGTTGTTACAATCACTGTTACACTTGTTAAGATAAAAATGACAATACCAGGTTTTATGCTTTAGAGAGGAAGGGAAGGTACATGCTTCTGATACAAAGTTAAGAAGACTGTTTTCTTCCATGGAGGCAAGTCTTCCATCTACAAGTACCTTGCCTCTCTGTTGGAAGCACTCAGCACTAGGCATTGCTGGAAGTATAATACCAGATTACACTTAATGAACCACTCATTTCTTTCAAATAACACTATTATTGTCTTAAAATTATACGAGGGAGATAATATCCAGCAAAGGAGGTAAACTGAGAAAAAAAATATGAAAGGTAAAATATGTGTTATTTAAGTTAAAAGTGGACATAATTTGGAATGCAAGTCTCATTGTTTATTATAAATACATACATCCTCATGGCTTTTGGCTGTGGATATTTATCAATCCTTGGGGCTCACTCCCGACAGAGATCACAAAAGCCATAGTTTGTGAAATAGGAACAAGATGCATAGAAGAGATTTTTTTTTTCTTAATCCGGCATTAATGTTGGAAGTTCTAACCTTACAGCATGGACTTTCCAGTTGTGTTCATAATAGATCTATCAGAGTAGCTGTAATTTCCCCGTAGCAGTGGCTAATATTCAGCATACAAGAATAGTGGACAGGAATGTATATGTTCACCCTGCTCTTTCATTAAGGATTGTCTTTTTATTTATGCCTAATCTCAGCGTGTCTCCATTTTGATTATAGTCAGCAGTTCAAGCAAGAGAAAGAAAGCTGCAGAAACCTGAGAGCCAGACAGAGTTTTGTTTGCCTGTTGGTGGAGAAACTTGGTTGTCTATATGTTTATTTAATGGTACCAGTGGCAGAAAATGAACTGTGCTGGCCTTAAAACATCAATTTGCCTCTGTTCATTACTTCTCTGTTGCATGTGCTTGGAGCTCTTAAAATGTGAAGAGTAGAAATGAATGTTCCTGTGAGTAGAGATTCTGATTTGTGTATTATTTTTTAAGTGCTATAGAATACTTCAAGATGAAAGATGATATGTGAATAGCCAGATGAGATTGATTGTTAACCTTAAGCATCAAGCCAAAAACACCTTGATTTCCTGGAACCGCAGATGTAAGTCTTGGCAGAATCACCTTAGTGTTTATCCTTTCCTGTTACGTGAATTAAAGACTACCCATTTTATAGTGTTTTCTTCACTTGGAATAAGGTCATAATGACTGAGATCCCATCTGATATATGTAGCCATTACACTCCATTACCACTTTCTGTAAGAGTAGAAATTTGCCAAATCACTTTAGAGAGAATTCTGTCGTGCACAATGTACTGTTTACTAATTGCCTACAGCCTTCAATGCTGTAGTAGCTATCCATCAGAGAAATGCCTCTTTGGCAGCACATATCTCATTGGGTGACACTGAGTTTCTGATCATCATAACAGTCTCTCTTTTTGCTGAAGGACATGCTTGAAGATATCAGGACTACATATTGTTTCTAAGCTTTCTGGATTCCTCTGCCATATATGGATTCATCATTTTGACTTATTTCTAGTATTACATTATTGAGAGATTTCCTGAGGGAAGATCAAGGAAATGTTCCTAGGGAGTCAAAGATTTTGCCTAATTAGGAAAACTTACTTTCTAGAGTGTCTAGGAAGTTGTTGGGCTTGCCACACTTCACCTCAATGTGATGCATTAGAGGCAATTTTGGGGAAAAAAAAGGTATATAAAAGGACCCCTAGCATGCTGTTCTTACATGACTGCCTAATCATATCCCTTGTAGTATCCAGCAAAGTTCCTCAGTGAATGTTGTATTCCTAAGTCATTGTCTCTGAGACCTTGAAAGTTTTAGTGTGGGGTTTTTTTCCCTTTTTTTTAAGTAGAGAAAATAACCACGTTTGCATCTCTGTGACTTAACCCCTTTAGCCTTGCTATTTCAGACTGTCAATGTATGATTTTTAAGCTACTGGGTTTTTTCCTAGGGCTAGTTCAGGTCATCTTTAATGAGATTGATTTTCTAATAGTTTGCTTCAAAGGTCAGAGATAGCCATCAGTGTGTCTTTTCATTTGATACTTTCTGACAAAGGACAGAGTAATTTTCACTATTTGCTCAAAGTGGTCTCCAACAGTAAAGCTCCTGTTAGAATATTATTTATGGAACACAAAAGTATTACAAAGTCCAACCTGATTAACTAAAGTGGCTCTTCTCTGTAATCCATTACTCTAAGCTGATGCTTGATAGATGGATGGTTATTACCATGTTTGTATTTAAAGCGGTTATTTCTCCAGTTATAAATTTGCTGTCAGAGTTATTTCCAGCTGTCTAAAAAGCTAGTGAAACCTTTTTAGAAAACTCCTGAGTGTTTTGAAATGTAAAAATATGAAATGCATTCTATGGTCATAAAGAGAATAAGAAAAATTAATATGAAAAATAACAGTTCTGCTTAATATCTTTATTGACAACCTGGATGGCAGAATTGAGTGCACCCTCAGTCAGTTTACAGATGACAGCAAGTCGGGCAGGAGTGTTGTTGTGATGGAGGTAGGAAGGCTCTACAGAGGGATCTGGACAGGCTGGATCGATGGACCAAAGCCAGCTGTATGAGGTTCCACAAGGCCAAGTGCCGGGTCCTGCACTTGGGTCACAACAACCCCATACAGTGCTACAGGCTCAGGGAAGAGTTGCTGGAAAACTGCCTGATGGAAAAGGACCTGGGAGTGCTGGTCAACAGCAGCTTAACATGAGCCAGCAGTGAGTCCAGGTGGACAAGAAGTTCAGTGGCATCATGGCTTGTAGCAGAAATAGTGTGGCCAGTAGGACCAGGGTACTGATTGTCCCCTGTACTGGTGAGGCCATCCCTCAAGTCCTGTGTTCAGTTTTGGCCCCCTCACTGCAAGACAGACATTGAGGTGCTGGAGCATGTCCAGAGAAAGGCAACAGAGCTGGGGAAGGGTCTGGAGTACAAGTCTGATGAAGAGCGGCCGAGACAGCTGGGGGTGTTTAGCTGGAAAAAAGGAGGCTCGGGGAGACCTTCTCACTCTCCACAACAACCTTAAGGGAGGTTGTGGCCAGGTGGGAGTTGGTCTCTTCTCCCAAGTAACAAGTGGTGGAACTATAAGAAATAGCCTCAAGTTGTGCCAGGGGCAGTTTGAACTGGAAATTAGGAAGAATTTCTTCACAGAAAGGGTTGTCAAGCTCTGGAACAGGCCTCCCAGGAAAGTAATTAAGTCACCATTCCCAGAGGGATTTAAAATATGTGTAGATGTGGTACTTAGGGACATGGTTTAATGGTGGACTCGGTAGCCATGGGTTAATGGTTGGACTCAATGATCCTAGAGGTCTTTTCCAGCTGAAGCAATTCTATGATTCTACATACAGCCAAAATCTTCCCTAACCACTGAATGTAGAGGGGCAGCTGTGTGTCACTGGCTATCCTTACTGTAGTTGAAGTATCACTACAGTAGTGACAGTAGAGTGGTATTATTGTTGGTTGCTGTTTGTCCTCTCAGAGAGATGTTTGCTGTAAGGAGTAGCGTGAATCAGATGTGTCCTTGAAATTCATTTTGCTTGCACCCCATTTCTGTATGGGAAATTGTTTTTCAGACCTCTGCAAGAATGACAAATGCTTTTATTTTTTTATTTTATCGTTTGATTTTCCTCTGAAGAGCAAATACCACTACCCACCAAATCTACTGAAGACACGACTTTAGGGCCTGGTAGCAGTATTTAGAAAGCTACATATAGTACACAACTAAAGAACAGAATGCTTGGTATCACTCCTCTGTACTGCATGAATTTCTTTGCCATCTCTGCAAGCTAGGGAGATGTTTATAAAGCACAGTTTCTTCAGAGAAGTAGAAAAAAGAAGTGTCTTAGAAATTTTCTCCTCTCCTTCTGAGACCACTTCAATGTCTTATAAATGTTATCGTCCCAAAACTACGTGTCCTAGTCTATGAAGCTGCTAAATTCATAATGTTTGCTGCCCAGTGTTTTAGATTCCTCTTTACTCACTTTTTGTTTTATCCCTCACAGTCCCAAGCATCCTTGCACAGCTTTGTTCAGTGCAGCAAAGCTGACTGTTCTTGTCTAGCACAGGACTTCTTACGCTGCCTTTAGTGGGGCTACTTGCAAACCGAAGCACCTGCGTGAACTGGGGTCTCAGGGCAACCCTGAGCAAAGGCTTTGCAAAGCCTCCACCTCCTATCCAAGAAAACTGGACTTACACTTCTGCTGTGGTTAACACAATATTCCTTGTCTTTCTGTCAGTTACTACATTTAGTAACTGGAGAAGTATACTTCTAGCCATGGAAGACAACTGCAGGAACTTTGACATCTACACTTATTAAGGAGTTCTTCAGATTTCATATTTCTAAAGCAGTGTTGAATTTTGTTTTAAAAATCTTTTTTAATTTTAATTTGAAAGTCTAGTTGCCTCACTGATAGGCAACCTTGTAGTAGTGGACTCTTCAAGGAAACTGTAATGTTACTTTAATTGACCTTTTGGCATCAAATGTGCATGACTACCAAACTGAAATGGGGATGGGGTTTGTATTCAGCATTTCTAGAAATCAAACCATTTACCTAAATGTCTAGATAGGGCTTAAAATGCTTGGATTCTAGCCAGGCAACCCAATTAAAAGAGGCTAATCTGAGCATCCTTGTGGAGACAGACATTCACAGAAGACACGTGTATCTAGATGTCTGCTTAGCTTCTAAAGAACTTGTAAAGCCTTGCAATTACAGATTCTGATTTTTGCCTGTCTGGAAGCCTGGTGGTGAATTGCACCATTCTGTTGTCTTTATAAAATTGAAATACATGTATTTCACTTTGCAGTGGTAAATCTGATAATAAAATCCTAATTGGAAAAAAGCAATTTATTGGAGCAGCAATTAGCAGTGGAACAACTGCTCTGTTAACTTACAGATGCTGGGTAATGGTTTCTGAATCAAATGGGACTTGGTGAACTCTCTGGTGAAGAGGCTCCTCCTGACACTATTA
>NW_016690256.1:347744-371355 GCF_001604755.1 Lepidothrix coronata | reverse complement strand
ACACATTTTCCTTTTTCCAAGCGTTGTTTTCTGTTGCTTATGATCTTTACTTGTTTTAATACAATGTTATTCAAATGTCTCTGATATTCCTTCTCAATATTATCCAAGCTTTTTCTGTGTAAAGTCAGAAGCAATTACATAGCTCATATTCAGCTGATTTACTGTGTCAAACTCAGTCAGCTGCTCTGATGTCTGAATTCAAGAGCCTGATTAAAAATTCAAGTAGTCTGTTGAGCAAGGCTGCTGATCCATGGGTTTGTGCTGAGAGCTGTATTCAAACCCCCGTTCTGAAAGCTTCTCTCAGGTGGTGTGCCCAAGGATTGTCCCTGGGCTGTGCAGGTAACTGTTGTCTGGCACTCTTGGACTATAGCAGGTCTCAGTCATCGCTTTCCAAATTTTATGCCATTGCAGGTAGGTACCACTATCATTTCTGTTGAAATTCCTTCGCAAGCTAAAGTCCTAAGTGGATGTCACAGAGTCTTTGACAGTTTTCCTTTTTCCTAGTAAAAACTCCTCTTGGGAACAGATTTGCAGTTGAAGGTTTGTTTTTTTTTTTTAAATTAAAAATGATGGGGAAACCTGTAGTCCCACCGGGAAACTCTTTTGCCTGTCTGTGAATACTAGACTACAAGGTTCAGTTTTCAGTTACAGTGCTGAGTAGCCTGTAAATGGCCTTTGCAAGAGCTTAAACCTCAGCTATCCAGCACCGCTGAAATCAGTCCACCTTCTAGGGACCTGCAGTGGAAAGGCTGGGTCAGTCTTACCACATGTAAAGACATTTCCTCTGTAGCAGACATTTGATATTATTTGAATGTAGAAACAGCTGCATGGTTTTTGAGTTTCTCCTTTCCAGCTGATATATCATTTAGTCCTTTGGGTTTCTTCTCTCTTGAAATCTCTTTCCCAGATGTGTGGGAACACTGAAATCACTGGTTCCTTAATATGATTAGGGTAACAATACATGTTTTTTTTCATGAAGGCAGTAATACCAGTAGAGATTCGTAGTGAAAATCATTGAAATCAGAACATGAATATTTGATAGCATGTTTACCATAACTTCATCGTTATTGTAAGGTGGTGTCATGTTGTGGTGTCCACCAGACAGCCTTCTGAACAGGGCAAGGTATTAATTTTAAAATTGGTAATGCCTTCCCAGCAGAGATTTCCCTCTTGCAGTCCAGTACTATGCTCAGCTAAAGGAGTGGTGAGTAGAAATCTCAGGAAAACCTAAAATACACATTTTCAAAGGTGTTATTTGTTTCTTAAAGATGCAGTCTTATGCACTTGACTGACATACTCAGTTTAATGCGTTTGAATATCGTATTACGTCTGTTTGGATATTCAGAGACATAAATACATCTGAAAGTCAACTCATATCCTAAGTGGCATATTCACTAGGGCAGTACCTAAGATATCTACATGACTTTATGGGGTTTGGAGGTTCTTATAAGTATTATTGTAATTGTTATTTCTGTCATAAATGTTATTTCTTGGCATTGTTTAATGTCACCCCTAGATAACGGAGTTGAAAGAAATAAGGAAAACAATTCTGAGTATTCATTATTGGAATTAATGCCTGGTGTATTATTTTCAAACAAAAGTGTCTGGCTTTCAGAGCCCTTTTAATCCCAAAGTAAAAAGATGAGAGTATTGGCATCAGCTTTCTATGTCCTAAATTAGTAAGCAGTTTAAGCCTGACTTACCACAGAGCCCAGAAGTTTGTAGTCATGACTTTGTGAAATGAGCACAATGTGCTCTTCATTTGCAATGATAAATACCCCGTTTTCACTGTCTTCTTTGACTACAGGGTGCAGAGCAACTGGAAGTCCAGGCCTTAATGCTTGCTTACGCAACAAGTGTATTTCTGGAGTGCTGTTTTTCTGCAACTGTAAATACTCAAAGAAAAAGATCATGATCAGTTGTTGTGAAATGCAGGTATCTTCTATTGTAATATTATATTTGCTTTCAGGATTAACACGCTCTGGAGATCCCTGCTTAAATAGAAAGTGGTGCTTGGAAAGATGTTTCTAAATACACCCAAACCTCTATATTAAAGAAATATCATGGCAACATTTGAAAGGGAGTCGTATTCTCTTCCTCTCTCAAATTAGCAATGTCTGCCTTTCCATCAAAAGGTTTGATAGGAAGGACATAAATCAAAAACATTTCCACCACACAGTGATTTTTTTTTTTTATAGCTTGACTTATTCTGTGCTCTGATTTGCTTCTTGGTTTCTGTGGCTGAATGTACCCCCAGTATTCTTTTTTTTTTTTTTAAATTCATTGACTAGCTCCAACCTTAGCAATAAGATAGACGTCTTAAAGATGATGAAGTTCTTTCAGGTGACATAAAGATAAGTAGTGACAGGAGCAAAGAACAGACAGAGGCAAGTCCTGCGAATTTATGACTGGCTGGACACCGGAAAAGTTGCATGATGGACAATCAGGTCAAAAGGTGGAAGAGTGCAAAGCAGATGGGGTTTGGGATATTGTGACCAAGGCCATTTTGGCAGGTTTTCATCCTCTTAGAATGCAACATGAATCTATCACAAGACATGAAACCTGAGGGAACTTAGTTCTGGTACTCCTGGATCTAGCTGTTAAGTATGCAAAACAGTGCCACAGGCACGTAGCATCATTGTAACCCATCATAGTGTTGGTGATACATTTCTGGGTGCTGTCATATCTCACCTCTGCTCTCAGAGCACCCAGCACAGTCTCCTGAGCTGGGTCCAGTCCAGCTCAGGAGACTGTGACAGTACAGGTCACAGAAGGGTAACACCAACAGTGGTTGTCAATATGGACATAGACATTTCATCTAAAATGTATACAGCTCAGGGCTACATGACCATTATTTTTTGGATGATAATGAAGCACGTCAGAGTGATGATGACATTATTGATTTCTATAAATAGCAGCTTAATTTCATGTTGTTTCTAACAGGCTCAGGACTCAATCAGCAGCACGTTGCCACTTTTTGTACTTAGCAGTAAGGGCTAGAGGAATTTATTCTCTCACCTTTTATTAGATTTGAAATTCAATCAGTCTTCCTAGCAATGTGTGGGGCGAGGCCACGCTCACGCTTGTGATTCCACCCTAATATCATCTGCGAGGCAGCCTGCTTACTGCAATTACTTTGGCTGTGACGTGCCAGCTTTAATAAAAGGTAGCAATTTCAGACACATGGTGATAATAGCTTTTGCTTGTGGGCTCTGAGGAGGCATTAAGTGGTGAGGTTTTGGTCTTTTCTTACAGCAAGAAACAATTGTTTCTTAAAAATAACTCCAATAGCAGACACTGGTGAAGTGCAAAGCCAGCTTTCAGCAGACTTCAGAATGTGGACTGCTGGTAGCTACAACTTTTCAATACCACAAAAATATTTGAAATGCAATGTCATAGTTATATCTCAAGGGCAGGAATTAACTTCTTGACACACACTTCCCTGGTAAGAGTAGGAAAGTGAATGTGATAGGAAGTGTGTTATCAGAAGAGTGCATGATTGTTGGTGCTTGGCTTGGAGCTCCATGTGGCTGTGGTTGGGGCAGTTCACCAGAGCATGCGAGAGAAGATGCTGCAAACCTATGCTGCATTGGTAGGAGTATGAAGGAGACACCAGGCCATCTCCACTGACACAAAGTCAGATGTATTATTTTATTTTTCCCCAGAGACAGCTACCATACAGTGTTTGCTTTGCTCTAAAATCATCAGTGGTGACAACTTCCCTGCTCTTCTCCTTAGCACACTAACCAGCAATCATCCTCCATACCTCCACCATAGCCAAAAGGCCTTGTCATAAATTTGTTTCTACACTGAGTTAAATTACACACGTTGTCCTGCAGATAAAATATATGCCTTTCTGGCTGAATATCACTGGTGCTCAGTGCAGGGTTTCCCTGGGGACAGCTTTGAAAAGGTTCGAGGGTATGAACTGGGGGCGAGGGGTGAGCAGTGTAGCATGAATGACTTTTTTTGGTGATTTGCATCCTACCCTCAGTCTCAGTTCCCAGCCTTCTCTGCTGCTAAACCCAACAGAAATTGTCTTCTGGAGCCCTGATGGCTATTGCATTGTCAGGTCTGCAGGCTTTCATCTCTCCATGCCTCTCAACACCATTAGTCAGTGGTGAAAGGTGACATTAATTGATGTGCAAATTGTCTTCAACACCTCTCAAAGCCTGGGCTCACCACCAAAACTGACACCACAGGCTGCTGAAGTCAACGCATTAGAAATTTTCCCTCTCTTGGGCTGTCAGTGTGAGCCCTTGGAAAGGCTCAAATGACAGCACTGAGAGCCAAGCTGTTCTTGTGAAATCTAGCAGCCAAATACCCAGGGACACTGCTCTCTCCTTGGTTTTCTTTGAAGTCATCAGTGATGTCAGGTTCCTCCGGAGAGCACCATGCTGCCTTGCACTCCTGCAGTAGCACTGGAGGCATCTCTCCAGCACTGTCCCCTAAGCTCTGCCCAAGGTTATCACGTCTGACTGTGTGTGGAGGCCTCCCATTCCCACTCTTGCAGGACCCCTGGAGCTGTTACAGCAGTTGGGAAGGGGAGAACAGATATTAGGAGGAACCTTTGAGTATTCACTGCCTGGCCCCATGCAGAGAGCTGCAGCACAAAGGAGCACCATCTGACCAGGGGGGTGCCTGTGCAGAAGTGTGAAATTCCTCTTCCTTAGGAGCCCAATCTGTTCCTGAGATGATTATCAGCCTTTCACACTCCCTTTGGTCTTGGCTGCTCACAAATGGGGTGGGGAGATCCCAAAGCAGGTGTGTGCCTACTGACCTGATCCCTTGAAGTTGACTCTCCATCTCACTGATGGGAGGTTTGCTCCAGCTCTGCTTGGGCAGAGGAGATCAGGAGTCCTCCAGCACAGCAGGTGACCTCTTCCAGGAGGGAGGTGAATTTTAAAAAGGTCGGGCTTTCAATCTAAACTGTGGTTAATAAATAAAATACATCTGAAACTACTTAAGACTGTCAGGGTAGCTTCATTCTACTCCATAGCCTGGGAAAGCCATTTGACTTTTCACTTCTTGTCAACTGGGCAGTGTGTGGCATCTCTATGTTCCTCTCATTATGTTGCATATCTGCCAAAGGCATTTCTCACTCCTCCTTTGGTGGCAACTGGTACGTTAGCTAAATTCGCTCTTTCCAGCAGATGGTGATGCTTCTGCCCCGTCTGTAAGTGTGTTCTGCCTCAACAGCTCCTATCACTCCTGCTCTTCACTTTTACTTGATATTCAGGCTGGAGGCTTCCAAGGGATTTTCTTACATCAATTTTTATATGACACCTTTTCACTGGACTTGTGATCAAAAGAAAATGTCAGACTCATTTTCTCAGCAAGTGTCATGGTAATGTGAGAGATCCAGGCTAAACTTTAGGGGAAACTTTTTTACCGTAGGGATAGCTAAGCTGTCCTTTTCAGTGATGAAACATGAAGTGCCATGAAACATCCTCCGGAGTCGTAGAGTAAGAGAATATCTGTAGTAAGAGTAGTAAAGAGAATATCTGTTGGAAATCAGATATTGCTGATCTGTCTTTGTTGTCCTAAGATGGGCAAAACTTCTGAAAGTCCTTCTGGTCCTGTCTTCATATTCTCTTATTAAATTTTTTGATTAATGGGTTGTTCTGAACATAACTGTTCATTCTGGATGTGGATGTCTGAGCCATGAAATATGTAATATAAAGGAGGGCATCGTAAGGTATGTTTTAAGAGGCAGTGATGACTTCCCAAATATCAGATCAGGGAGGGTGGGCTCTCTCTCTCTCTCTCTCTCTCGGCTCAGTAGCATAAGACAGTGTGCACATCAAACCTGAAACTATGATGCAGATGCAAGGTCTTTTACTCTGCCTGATGTTAGGGAAGAGGAATTTTTAGGATGACTGAGACAATACCTGACCTAAGCTGTGTATGAATCTGTGACTTTTCAAAGACAAGAGTTACTGGAATGGGGAGTCTATAAAGGTGGTACTAATAGACCTTTGAGAAAGACACTAGAGATTTCCAAGGAGAAATGGCCATTTTCATTAGTCAAGAAACTCCTGGGAAGACTTAAAAGGGAGAGAATCCAGCCTTGCCAGCATTTCTAAAACCTGGTTGAAAGAAAGAAGCATTGCTACTGACTCGCTTGCTGCCAAACACTGCATCTCTTTTATTTCTCCCTGGCCCAGCAAACAGGGCATCTTTAGTTTTTCTGTGGTAAGGAGTGAGTGCAGACATTCTGAAGTGCAGCATGTAAGTTAATAACTCCTACCCAGCTAGCAAGGTTCTCTTTGTTAAATACAGAGATCAGTAGAGTAAATAACAAATATTTTTGAGCATGGAGCATTTGTAGGCAACTGAGTATCAGCAGTCATGCCGATACTGTGTAAGTATCTGATCCTTTGTAAGTATTAAATTTGCTGGTTCTATTCTTGATATAAATGAATACTCAAGTGCATTATTAAATTTGCTTTTATTCCTAGGAAACCCTCTCTGGTTTTATAATCAGTGTTTTTTCTGCATTTATGTTGAAGTGCTCCTGGCTAGAATTTACAAAGAATATTCAAGAGTGACAGGGGTATCTTTGTTTAGTTATGTTAATTTTTAATATTATTTACTGATACTTTAATTTATTTTTGTGTTATGTTTATGCATAAATATATAGTCAAATTATATAAATACAAATAAAACTGTATATCTCTGTGGTGAGACTTTTTCTTCCTTTATACCGATGTCTGGATCTGGAAAATTGCTTATGTAAATAAGATAACTTTTCACAATCCCAAAAGGGGAAATTTCCTCATCATCCGTCTGTAAGGATGTATGTTCTGCACCACAGATAGTTTGTTGAAATGCTGACCTTCATTTACATGCTTTTTTTCCTAAAAAAATAGGGTAGTTTCAGTGTCACTAAAAAACTAGCATGAGATGGCCATCCCAGATGACAAGTTTCTTGTCTTAATGTGTCTGTTTTGCATTACTGAAGATAGCACAAGCCATATGAGAAGTTTGAGTAAGAGTAAAGCCCTTGGACCTGACCTTGAAAAATTGCTACTGCTGCACCAGGATGCTCATAGCTTGGGGGCCTATGCATCCTGTAATGTTTTTCTGCAGTCTTGGCCCCTTTTGTAGGGATCCTGGATCAGTTTGCTTGCTATGTGTAGACACTGGAAGTTGCTATGGGCTGCCTAGTGTTAGACTGAGTTCAGCTGCTTGGGCAGTCTTCCGCCTGGTTGTCTGCTCTGTAAGGCTCAGTTTCCATTCAGGTCCTGCTGGGACACAAACATATGTCCTTGCCACTTTCCAGATGTTACCTCTGTTTTCATCTGCCCATGGTCTTGGTTTGGATATAAAATTAATTTGGGCTCAAGAAAAGGTTTGATGCCCCATTTTGACACAGCTCTCAAGCAGTTGCAGGTGACAAGTTTGTTGTGACAGCATTCACAGCTCTCAAGTTTTAACTAGGATGGAAGAAGCATGTGACAAAGTTAATCAGATCAGTGGTTTGAAGGTATTGACAGATTACCAGTACTCAAATCATTATATCCAGGCTGTATGTCCGGATCAATAACAGTGAGAGTGATAAAATCTGCATATCATGTGGTCATGCCTTGTGATAAGGTTGTGCTCTTAGCATCTGGTTATATACTTTGAGTTTTAGCAGTTGGATAAATTTTGCTTTATCACATTAAAGTTTTATTTTATATTTTCTTGATTTACATAAACATTCTCATTACTCCTGGGAATTTTATTAGGTAAGAATCTGCTATTGTAACTACCACTGAACAGAGATTATAAAAGGCCTTAAATTTTAGAATTCACTGACATTTCCAAAAAATTACTCCTAGTTAGAAACAGTTTCCAGACTTTGTATCTAACAGCTTCTCAAGCATCTGTTTTCAAAACAGCTACACTGCTGAGCTGTTTAAGACTACTTAGTGGAATTTATGTCACCTAGTATTTAAAAGCAGTAATAATGATAATTGCATTTGAGCTTGTTCCTCAGCATTCCCTAAATGCTTACTGAAAACAAATAAGACCCAATTCAGGCATCTCTATGAGCCTGAAGAATATTCCTCATTGACTGCAAGTTTGTGTTGGGGTGCTAAGCAAGGTGTAGAGAGCTGCACCTGTATATGCCTCTTTTGGTTAGAGGGCTTCTGCCCTCTATCACTCTCTGTGAACCATAGATGCAAACCTTGTGCTTGCAGGCCTGCATCTCATTTGAGCTACCTTTCTAACTCTGCTCTTCTAAAATATCTTCACTGTTCCACTTCACTTTGGATACTGTCTGAGGAACAGCTTTCTTCCTTCTCTGTATCCTGAGCCCTATCTTTCTGCCTGTGTAATTTCTAGCTTTCTCCCCAGTATCACATTTGTCCTTTAATTTGGAGCTATAGCAGTGAGAGGAACTCATATTGTGTTTGGAAAAATGTGAGAAAAGGCTACTCTGAACAAATAGTCTTTGTAGACCCTGTCTGCACCAAATGTTCTGTGATTCTTTGTTCCCAGTGCAGTACTTGGGATTGTACAGTCACAAGCACACGGTTTTTGAAGGCACGTGAGGATGAAACCACAGGAGGGTATTGCCAAAGTCACAATAAGCAGTTTCTTAATGCTAACCTTGTTGGTTAGGAAAATAGAAGCATGACTGTTCCCTTTGAAAATGTAGGTCATCAGCAGAATTCTTCAGTATGTTTTTCACAGTTCCCTCGGAGTTGTCAGTGGCTTTTTATAAGTGAACTGCAAGTAGTCTATAGTATTAAATATTTAATCACAGTTAGGTACAGTATATTCATCAGTTTGTAGAGTGAGCTTGTCAAAAGGCTCCTTGTTTTTGTGTTCAAGTCAAGTCACATATTTTTAATGCAAATCTGTTGGGTCTGTTATGTGGACTTAAATTGCTGCTTTGCTTTCAAAAATAGAAAACGAAGAAACTAAAGCTGTTAGGGCTATAAATGATTTTGAATACCTTCAGAAAGGATGTAGGATGTTTAGTGAAAAACATAAGAATGTAAAAGCCTGTGTTTGGCTTGTAAGGCATCTTCATTGATCATAATAAGCTTTATTCCACCTTTGGTACTTTATTCCTTGTGGAAAAGGTGGCTTTATTTCCCATTAGAAGCACCCTTAGCAATTCTCACATCATAAGGGCTTTTAGAAGTTTTTACTGTTCATTTTTGCAAGCACCGAACAATCAGAATTAAAAGTAATGTGAGATAATGAGTCTGTGCTGCTTGTGGCCTCAAGGTATGGAACTTGATAGGAAACCAGCTAATGAGAATATCCACAGTTGTACTAAGAAGGATAAGGAGAAAAATACCCAAGAATTGTAAACCCTCATGCTTCAGAGCCAGCCTTAATTGGAAGGGAGGTATGAAAAAACTTCCACAGTGCACAGCATACCTATTTTGATGGCTTCTTGTAACTTCTTTAGGAACGTCTGGTACTCGTCACTGTTAAAGTGAAGGTGGTGGAGTTAAGAATTGCTCATAGCACTAGTCAGATATCATAAATTTAAAGATGAAAATGCCGATTGCACATTATTTGGCAGCTATATGGAGCATTAGATTTCTGTGTGGATATGAGTTTTCTTAATTAGTCAGTGGAGGAATGATTCCCCTTCCCTGGGGTAAAAAATGTATAAAAAAGAGATGGTTTAGGATGGGAAGCAGAAAGTCAGATGTAGGCTTGAAAACATGGATGTAATAGTGATCAGGATATGTATATATAAAATAGGAAGCAGAAATCACAAAGAAAGGTGTAATAAAACCAGCTGTATCATATATTGTTAAATTACCCCAGTGGTTTAGGATTTCAGCTCACCATTATGTCTCCATAGATCATGACTGCTATTACTCCATAATTGTATAAAGTCTTGAGGTTGGCTGGAATGTATTTTAAAAGATTTTTTACCTTGAAGCCTTCTGAAGCAATTTGTCTCGTCCCTGAAAGCTAGGAATGCCTGCTGCTTTCTGTCTAACCCATGACATGGTTATCTTCATAAAACTGGAGCTAGGGTTTAGCTCAGCCTGTCCTTTACTGCTTATTTCTATTACTGTTTCTAAAGCAGAAGCAAGCTGATGGTTTTTATTCACTTTAGATAAACCTGTAGTGAGTTGATAGCAGCAGTGTGCGTATTAATTGGGGATTAAAGCATTGGTAAAATGGGCACATTTGGCCAGCCTGAATAAGTCCTTCAGCATAGTATCTCTATAGTAATTTTAGTAATCACTCACAGGGGCAAGAGGTGGCCAAGAACAAACCTGCAGAGGATTGTAACTATTGTTACGTTGCCCTCTGAACAACATGAAACAACAGGGGAAATGAAAGACTTGATTTTACCTTGCGATAGAAAATTGTGGCTAGAGCTGGGGGCTGACCATCTGGTCCTCTGCTACATAGCCTAATAATGAATTGAGAATGCACTCGTTGACCTTTTTTCGAATGAAATTTGTCCCACAATCACAAAGACTTCTTTTCACCTTAATCTGTCTTTTTAAAAGAAATTTTATAACCTTATGGCTTCAGGAGGAAAAGGAAAATAGTCTATTAATTGGGAAAGTTTTCCCTTAACTGTTCTTTGCTGGCAACCCTCAGAAGCCTCTTTTGACTGCTTATAAAGAGTGTTCATCTTTGCTTGATGATAATAGTTACAGTGAGAATGAGATTGATGCGACAGTAAAAATTAAGAGCATTGAAAGGGTCAGCACTGAAAGTGTCATTAAGATTTTTTGTTTAACTAGCATCTCTTTTGGTTGTAACTCTTATAAGTAACATAAAGTCAGAAATAGACTCTTAGTTTATATATTTCAGGTGGAGTAAGGGCTAGATTCAGAGCTTTGCTGTTTTTCAGAACAGCTCTGAACTGATTGGTTTGGTCCCTTTTTTCTATAAAAGCAGTTCTTGCCGCCTTCTTTGTCCTGTATCATCTCTTCTAAGAAGGAGAAGTGATCTTGGCAGCACAAATTATAGTGAAATATTTTTAAGCAATGGAAAAAATATAATTCCTTATTGTCCACTTTAAAAAAATGTATTAACTCTGGGATTTGTGGGATCACTTTCACAGATATATTATGGACTTTATCTGTGGCTGTTCATCGCAGTGTACAGATCTTCCAGCAATTCATTTGGTCTGATTTACTTTAAATTCATGAATCAACCTTTTGATAGTTTCCACACCTGCACTCCTGTGTAATAAAAGTCTTCTCTAAATCATTATATGTGTATATATGCACATGCATGTTTTTACATATAGAATTCCAGATGTTTTCCTACAAATTACAGGCAACCAAAGAACACGTCTAATGCAAGAACGTAAGAATCATATTTTTTAAAAAAATTCTAATTAATGTCTTTTCAGTCTAATCAAATGCAGTAACTGCTTATCATTAGACCAATTATAACAAGAATCTACATCACCAAATTTCTGTAAAGGATCATTAGTAGTACAGTAAAATTATGTTCCCAAGTATCTGTCCTTTCCTCCGATTACATTTCCATCCTTTAATTAGTAGGGTAAGCTGTCAGCATCACAGCATCATCCTCAGAGAAGAGGATGATATTGATGAGGAGGATTTCCTTCTCCTGAGTTTTTGATTCACTCAAAATGATTTTTTTCTCTGTGGTTCAAAATTGCAGTAGTTCATAGATTATGCTCTCCTGTTGATTCAGAGTTAGTTGTACCACAATTACCTACTTTTGCTAATCTTCTGTACAAACTATGATTTCTGTTTTGGAGCAGGAAAAGAATCTGCAATTGCACAAAGCTAAGGAGAACTAAAGTTAAGTAAATTAGGTAACGATGCAATTAAGACCATTTCAAAACCACAAGGCAGTCAACAGGCAAACAAACACAGGCAAATTTCACTTTACAGCTGGTCAAATGAGGCAGTAGGCATCTAAATGTAGAGGAAGCAGCAAACACCGCAAAAGTCAAACTCTTCTTGACTTATGTAGGTACAGCAAAAACCAAGCTAAAACATGTTCAAGACCAGACAAGGTCTAACAAGGGTTGGAGTCATGTATAACTCATACAGCTAATCATTGTTGTAAAACTTTGAGGTGTGGTACAAGCACCAGCGTTTATCAACAAGGCTCTGGCTGGGCCAGAGGGGTCCTGTCTGTGTGTGGTAGTTTGAGCCCTACCTTTCTCAGGATTGCAGGAAGGTGAGCTTGGGAAGCAAAGCAACAAAAAACAGTTGCAAAAGGGAGATGACAGTATTACCCCTCTGCAGTATGATTTACTGATGCTTGAAGAAATCCTCCCAAAGGGAGAACCAGGTTCAGTTGCCTCCTGCTCCTGCAAGGCCTCTGACCCAGCTGTCCTGGCTTCCTTGGAAGCATCCTGGCCACCAAGCTGTTTCTCACTTTAGTCGATGGCTCTCGCTGTGCTAAATCCAGAGTTTTGTTACCACCGCAGAGTTTTGTTACCACCCAAACTTCCCACAGCCAATGGTGTGGGAAGGCTCCTCCACCGCAGAGTTTTGTTACCACCCAAACTTCCCACAGCCAATGGTGCTTGGTGTGCAATAGCTTTCCCACCGGCAGCAGGGCCTCAGTTTCTGAGGATTTGAATTTTAACAGCTCACATCCCTCTCTTCCCTCAGGGCATAAAGAAGCTTGCAACAGACTGCAATATGTGTTATGGGGGTCTTGATGGAAATGAAGGCATGGTGAAACACAAATGTTCAAAGAAACGTCCTTCCCTGGCTCTAAAAGAGACTGGCAATGAAACAGAAAGGGTAATAGAAAGGATTATGGCCCCTTTCCATGGATATATTGACATACATTCTGTGGTGTTTTAACAGATTGAAAGCTTCTGAAGCTGGAATGCAGACAACATGTTCTCAGTAGCAGGCTACCCATGGTTGTATGCATTCATGTTTGGAGCACTTGCAAATAAAAAGGTCTATTGCCTTCAAGTTGTTGCACACCAGTTACAATATAATCTAATAAAATGCAGATGTTCATTTGAGATGACAGTGTCATGGAACAGCAGGACCATTAGGAACCTTAATTTTTTGACAGCCCCTGGTTCTGTCTTAGACAATTCCCTCTTGAAAATCTTTTCACATTATACTTTCATGCTTGAAGCACACGGTGTTACTTCGCTGTTCTGGGCTTGACTGCATATTGCCAGGCATTTTTAGTGGAAAATGTTTGGAGGTAGTTGTGTAGCCCTAGTCCTCTTTTTGTCTTTTGGCTTTGACTTAAGGGACACCTCCTGCTTCCTTTGAGGGAGCAAGAGAGACAGTCTGCAGGGAGGGAAGGAGCACAGGCAGCCTCATCCTTCCAGTTCACGTTCCAGGACCAATATGAAAAGCGGGTGGTTGTTGACAGGGTGTAGATGGTCATAAAATATCATAAAACCAGAGGCTAACTGGAGAATCGAAATAAAACTGCTCTCAGACCAGTGGCAGCAGATGCCATCAAGCTTGTAACAGCTGGAAGGGAGTATGAGCTGAGGGAAGAGGAATATTAGAGATGCTTCCCTTCTGACCAGAGCTGTATAGTTGATCTGCTCTATTACAGCTTGGTTTGATGAGCAATTGCACTGAAGCAGAGCTGATTTCTGCCTGTCAAAGCTCTGGCCTTAGCACTAATTTCAAATTCCAGAGGAAACTGAAATAAGTAGGCAAGTGGTAGATTGACATATGAATGGAAAAGCCTGGAGAATTGACATAGTCACATAACATCAAGTATCCTTTGTTGAAGTATCAAGAACCCATTGGTTAGGCAAAAATGACAAAGTGGGATATGTTATGTTTTGTGTAGAGAGCAGTGACTGAACCAAAGCATTTCTATTAATACAATAGCTTATGTGCTGCTCTGGCTCCTGTATCAATACTCTATTCCCTTTTAATTTGCTTTAAATATCTCATTTTTAATTTGTTGAGAAGCAGCTGTGCTGTGAACTACTAGAAAGCCAGCAGTGGCAGTTTTGGATTAGCAGCATGCCCAATTTGATGTATGCCTTTGTCTCTGTCTTCTCTCTAGCTCAAAGTCCTGTGGAAACTCCACTGAGTTTCTCTCTGTCATCTTTCTGAAGCAAATCAGCTTGGCAAAAGAAGCTATATTATTTGTAATAATTTTGCCATCATCTCTCCTCCAAAGAGATCTCTTGGGGCAAATGCTTGTGAATATATCATTTGGCATACAGACCCAGTTTTTTCCTGAAGAACTACAGGAGCCAGTAGGGCATGCATTAACTTTATCCCTTAGTATTGATAGAAGGAAACTGTTTAAGGTCATTTTAAGATTCTGCTTACATCTGATCCATTTGTTGGGCTGTGGGTGCAAATATTTTGAGGTTGGACAGAGTATTGCAGACTGCACCTTGCTGCACTCCCGTGTTTGAATGAGTCGGGTACTGTCACAAGACATAAGTCTTGAAGTACATGGAAGAGCTGACTCAGCTCTATGCCAGAATCAAGAGCACATGCTGGGGGTTTGCCCAGGGGCCTCTTCCCAGCTTGCAGGCTTAAATACATTTCCAGTCCAAAAGGGCCATAAGACTGCAAACATCATCTGGGAACTTGCTTCTTGGGAGAGATTTCCTAAAAAAAGGATATGTACAGGAGAGATCCATAACCTGAGGGAGATTCTCCTCATTCATTGCTGTCAGTTGGGTGCATTTACCCTGTTTGTGTATTTGGTCCTGCTGGCTACAGGTACATATAACCAAGCTATTGATATTCCTTAACAAAAATTGACACACATGAGCCAGTGTGATACTAGTGATGTTTGGCAGCAGTTTGTAAGAAAAGTGTGCTGTTTAAGAGTGATGATGAGAAGTTATAATTATTAATATTTTTTTTACTTTTTTTTTTCCCTGGCCATGCTTGTTAGAAGTTGGCAACCTTACAAAAATATTAATAAAAGTCATATTTAAAAACAACTAAGGAGTCTTTTAAAATGAAGTTTGGAAAACAGAATGTTCTCTCTATATACATCTCTAAAGTTCCCCTCTTTTACCTTTCCGTTCTTAGAGTATTCTGACAGTGACACATAGGCTCCTACATAACTGTGGAGAATAACTGACAGGATTTTGGAAGTGAACTGAAAGGATATTTTTCTCATTTTTCTAGCTGTCCCTCCGCCATGCTTAGTTAATACTGCCCAAAAAGGGTAAAGGATGCCGCAAGCGCATGAAACATGACTGTGCATTCTGTGGTCTTCGGGGAAGGAAAATAATCTGGTGGTGTTGGTGCCTGATGAGTTGCTTGTTCCCTATGAGTCATATGTTCATATTTCCCTTTTGTATGTGTGGATTCTCTGATCACCACTAAGTCAGCTGAAGTCATGCCACAGCTTGAGCACAGTGGCATGCATTGAGGGAGGCAATAACATGGCCTGCCATCCTTCAGTCGGCTGCTTGTTTTTATCAGACCCACAGAAACTCAGAGAATTCTCTCTTCCTGTCAAGTAAAGGTTAAAATCAGCTAAGAGAGAAAAAAATGTTATTGGGAGAGAATGACAGGCACACATAATGTGTTCACTTAACTCAGTTCTTTGGAAACAGGGACTGTCTGAGGTTTGCAGCATGTCAGCAGGTGTAGCTTCTGATGGGGGAAGCTGTATTTCACGATTATTCATGAAGTATCATTAAGATGTACATATTTAGGAACTCCCTGACTGCTCTCAGTCTTTGCACCTCATGAAGCTTTTATCCTAAGTAACTTAGTTCACCACATCAGGAGAGCGTGATGATTGCTTTTTTTTTTATAAGGGGAAGAAGGGTTGCTTCCCAAGTGATATCAAGTATACATGGTATTAGAAGGTCTACTATCACTCCTGAAGGTTCACTTAGGAGCCATTTGGCATCCAGCAGAGATCGCAAGAGAGAGGTGTAATGAGCCATATGGGTGGTAAGAATTTTTTTGGGTGAGCTGCTACATGGCTAAGCAGTTATGCCAGCCTGCATTGAGACACATCACAAAGCAGTTTGAGAAGGCATTTAAGCACACTTCTAAAGCTATGCATGTTCTTGAAAACAAGGAAACTAAACCATATGCACAGTGTGTTTCCCTGAATAAAAGCTTGGGAAAAAATCTGAAAACCAATGACTGCAAAGGTTTAAAAATAATCACCAACTTTAAGAGAGCTATGGAAAAGACACATGTAATATTCTTTATATGTGTTGTGTTTCCCTCTTGTTAGAAATTCATCCAAAGTCCAGAGGAGGCAGGAGTTTGAGCAAAGGCATCACAGACCACAGGATTTTCAGTGACTCAATGAATTCAGAGTCACCTGTCACTCATGGGTCTGAGTCCTATCTGTTTGACCCATTTTCCCACTCTTGCACTGTATTAAATTTTGCAGCACTAGTTTCCAAACCCATGACCAAAGCAATTTTTTGCCACAGCTGTGGCTCTCAGGTCATGGTGCTGTGATCACAAATCCGCCTGTCATCCAGAAAAACTGGCAAGCTGGCAAAATGCAGCAGCATCAGTACTAATATCTGATCAAATTTGATATTTCAACCTCCAGTGAAAAAATGGACTGTCAACTCAATTATTGTTTGGAGCAAAACACAACAGTACTGTTGGCTGCAAGCCATGCCATTACTGGGACAATTGAGTTTTATGCTGAGGAATAAAATATTGTTATCCTTAAGAGTGCCTGTCTGTGTGTACACTGCGCTCCAGACCTCCACACACCTCCAGCACATAAGTGACAAGACTGTTTTCCTTAGTGTGTCGTCTGTCATGTGCATATCCAGATGCTTTAAGGACCCCATGCAAAGGGGGCATGAATGATACTGTGTAATTACTGCTCTCCTCAACTCCTGTTATTCAAGAGACAGCATTCACACCCTACATATGTCCCATGGATGAGTTTCTTTCTATTATTTTAATCTCTTTTCTTTTTTCCTCTTTTTTTCTTTTTAATTTCTTTGTTTTCATCTAAGAAATCATGGAAAAGTTTATATTGAAAGGGACCATGGAGGTCATCTAGCCCAACTCATGCTGAAAGCTGGGGCACCTAAGTCAGCTTCAGTTCAGGTGTGATTTGCTTCCACCAGGTACCAAGGGGCTTCTGTAAATAAGGGTGCCTCCATCCTTTCCTAACTGACTCAAGCACTCCTTTGGTCACTGTCATGGCTCTCCCGAGGTCACCATGGTTAAGAGGCTTATGAGTCCGTGTCTGTGGAAATTGTGCTGTCTGTTTATTGTCCACTCTTAGGTCAGGAAAGAGCATGTTGAGAGCTGATTCTAGTTTTCCTAGTAGAGTCGTTCCCTGCTCCCATAGCAGAGGACTGAGCTACATTCAGTAACTTCAGCTGGTGCAAACTTGTAGTGAAATCCAAGGCCAGAGCATGGTTTCAGAGAGACAAATTGTCTGACACAAGCGTGGCTTTGTAGCCTTGCACTGTGAATATTGATTTTCCATACTTGTAGGCTTCTTTTTGCATTTCTCCATCAGTATTGATGGATCTGGAGGTGTCACTTCATTTCACAGAACTGTGGTCATGAATGATGGAACTGCAATTGCACCACTGAGATTTCATGATAGTCCAGAAGCATTTTAACCATGTTAAACTCATCTTTCCAATTCTAGTTGGAAACTGTTCCTGGTTTCTGCTTCATTGGCATTGCCTGCAAAGATGGGTTTTCCAGGCTCTCCCTATGATGCACCTCTCACAGAAGCCATGGGAGCCTTCTGAAAAAAAGAGTCCTGAGTCTTTGAGCCTGTCTACCGCCAGCTCACCCTTCCTAGTGTTTTAGCTCTGGAGACATCCTCTGCCTTAAAATTACTTCTTTGGCTGTGTGCCCTCTTCCACTGAAGAGTTGACTCCATAAGGACACATGACATCACCAAGGATGTATTGGTTTTACATCATAAGCCCTACGTCGCTTGATTTCTATGTTCCATCACTGCAGCGTAAGAAGCGTTTTCTGATTTGATCGCCAGGTTCTCTGATTCATCTCCCTCCTTTGATGAATAATCATCACCCCATCAATGAGTGAATATCTTTGGAGGTATGCAGGAAGGCATGCAGAGGAAGTCCAGTTTTACAGATTCCTGTAAAGGAATTGGAGAAGCTTACATGTGAACTCAGGGATACATACATTTGCACCAGTCAGCCCTCATCCAATTAGTCCCACCCATCCTCTTGCTAGAGAACAAGGACAGGAATAGATGTCTGCCACTGATATCTTGCACAAGCCCAAGGCTGGCAAGCCCCTTACGAGGCTGTGGTCCTCTTTCTCACCACCTACCTTTTCCTTCAGTGGTTCCCATGGCCAAATGAAAGGTAAGACTGTGTTGCACTCTTGAGATAAGGATGAGACCAGAAGACCTGGGAAAAAAGGGCAGGAAAACAAACAAAAAACCCATGAAACAACCACAACACAATCCTCTGTTGATTTTGTTTGATTTGCGTTGCCAAGATACCAGGAGATTCACTTCAGGTCTTTTGAGATTACAGATCCTGCATGTGCTGGACATGTGCTATTGGGAAGTCATGATGGTCAGAAAGATTATTGTTTGCACTACCTGGGGAAGAACAGTTGGAGCTGTATTCCCCTCACATCTGCAGTCTATGTATCCTTGTCACTCCAGGCTTACAGTTTGCAATACAGGAAATTCCAGATATAGATCAGAAAAAACTTTTTCACCCTGAGGATGGTCAGACACCACAGCAGATACTCAGAGAGGCTGGAGTTTTCATCTTGGGAGATATTCAAAATTCAGCCAGTCCTTGAGCCACCGGATCTTTTCCCCTGATTTGTGCAGTGAATTGATCTATATGTCCTTCACATGTCTCCTACTACCTGAATTATACTGTATTTCTCTGACCCTTTAATCATTACAAAAAAATAGGCCATTCTAAGGCAGGGCCTTGTCTGTTTAACAGATGTATCATCTAGGGAAAGATGAAGGTCTGCCAGAAATGTTTTATTTTGGTTTCGGGTTTTTTTGTCTTAATTGAAGATTAGTAAATCAGTAATGTATTTCTCTCACTATGGCAGAAAAGATTTTATGCACATAAGCAGTTTCTGTTCCTGCCTGCAAACACAGAGAAATTGTCTGATGAAGTAAGAGAGTCAGAGATGAGAATTACTTCCCAGGGTACTGGCTGTTTTTACCATTTTTTTCTTTTGCTTTTAATATTATCTGTGATATTTCTTCACATTAATATCTGTAAAGATTTTTTTTTCAGACTCCACAATATTCAAATAGCAAATAGCTCTGTTGTCATGGAAATCATTACAGAATTAGGCCACAAAGAATGACAGTGACTCAGTAGCCAGGTGATACAGGCACTCAACTGGGAAAAGAGAAATCTATTTTTCAGCCCCTGCTCCCATGAACATACAATTATTTTTCCCTAATGAAATGGATGCACTGGGAGGGGATGTCTCAGAAGCCTCCTGTCAGGTAACTGCAGTATTCCTTCTGGCCTGGATTCAGATCTCTTGTCCTTACAGGGCAAGAGAAAGGAATTTCGGTTTCGCATATATTAGCAGAAGGAATTAATCTCTCAGTGAGGAGGTGGGAGAGGCAAGATGGCCACACTTGCCTGTCCTTGCCCAGGTGCTTAGGCAAGCTATAAGCATACTTACCCATCACTGCTGCAGCTAAATGAGGTGATAGACAAATGGGTGCCTAATTTTAGTCACATCAAAATTCAGCCAAGCGTGAAACTGTTTCCTCAACATACGACAGATGTAGGCTAAGGAATGCAGGCATTCATGGGAATTTGTCTGGATGGAAACAGAACAGGAGCACTGGGGATCTCTCTGTATCAGCATAGGAGCCTATGTTTATCTTCTGAGTTCAATGCTTCAAGGATTGGTTTGCAAAAAGAAAAATTTGAATAAAAATTGAAATTGTGAGCGTTTTTTGTACAATGAATTGAACTTCAAGAGGATGAGCAGTCCCGTAGCAAATGAGACAAAATGGACTTCCTGAAGTTCCTTCCAGCCTAAACTACCCTGTGATCCTGTCTTAAATATCTGGCACAGAATCAGGGGGGTTAAAAATGCTTAAACCCATTGTTCACAAAACAGTCAAATTTAAGTGGTTTTCTGCTGTAAGCAGTTCACATGAGAAAGAAGGTCATGTCTGGAGAAGTCTGTCTGAAGAAACCACTGTTATTACTATCAGAAAACGAATTCTGCTTGAAACATAAGAGCGTTTACTCTGATTTTAGTACTGATTCTGATACTCTGTTTATTATTGATTTTCACAGAAGCAGTAGAATAAAATAAAAACATTCCATCAGGAAAATAGGAATTTACATCAAAACTTTGACCACCCTAGTAAGTCCTCCCTTAGTCATCAGAATTCTTATTTTTTTTTAGCATCAGCTTTTAGCGCAGTACTTTCTTTCTTGCAAGAGGAAATGGCAGTGCAGTTCTGTAACCTATAATCATTTGTCGGGGATGGGGTGGAAGAAGATTAGCTTATAACACTGTAATCTCATCTGCTATCTGTTTTTGGACAGATTTTGATTAATTCCCCATTAAGCAAATTCAGTGGTGTGCATTATTATAGTGTCATGCCTTTCTGTAGCATGCTACCTGTGCCATGTGATGAGCTGTCCTGAGGGCAAGAAACCAATAAAAATGACATTCTTGCTTATTATTTGCACCACTACCCTTTCATAGCCCATCATCAGCCGATGTTGCCTAAGTCAAAAGTTAATTAGAATGACTGCCACTTCGTGTCATATGAAAGATGATTATTGTATGTACAAGAGAAGTTATATGTCTCCTTTTATGTGTTTGTCAGCAGCTCTCCCAGTTGTGCCTCATTCTTTGTTTTAGTGATTGCTGTCAATAGGAATATGGGACAGTCAACAACCGTGAAGGTGCCAGGATTAAATGCTCAGGAAATTCAGCAACCTGTTCACCAAGAATGAGATGTTTCTCCGGAAGGCTTTAACTCCACTAATCAAAAACTCTTCTTTGTACAAAATCATCCTTTTTAAAATTATTTTAAGCTCTTCCATTTTATTTACATCCATCACTGGAAGAAGATTTGTGAAAAGATAGCAAAGAACAATTCTTAAAATACGTGGATATAAACTGTAAGATAAAAAACTTAATTGCAGTTTAGACTTTAGATTTATTTGAAATGGGGATAATGATAGTAATTACCCAGTTTGAGTTTTGTACAAGGCTAATTAGATCCCAAAAGCATTTGTATGCACAAGGCAAACCATAAATACAAAAGACCATCTGGTCCTTATCAGCTTACAACACTAACACTGTCTGTAATTATTTTTTCTATATTGTTTTGATGTTGACATTTTATGATGCAATACATCTAGCCATGGTTAGGGAATAACCTGTAAATGCTTTCTGGTTGTTGATGGGTTTGGGCTTTTCTCCTGGGTTTGAAGACATTGGCTAACTAGGAGTGTAGGGAAGCAGTCCGGAGTTCAATCACTTACACTACAAATGGATCAGTATTTTAAACTGAGTTTGATTGTGGGGTTTTAATCTAAATTGTTCCATCTGCTTTTTTCAGCATTCTGGGGTTCAAAAATAATTTATGAATATAATGATAAGGCTTTATCAGGCAGCAAAGTAGTTTTAAGTAGTTCCACAGTAATACAGGGACGACTATTGATGCCCTTGATCAGGGTTTAGAGCTTGCCGTCTAGAGCTGCCTGTGGTTTTGCTCCAACATGAAGTCTTTGTGTGGCCATGTAAAAGTTCCATGTTAGCACTGTGAAGTTACATGTTTAGTTACATGTTTAGTCCCTTCTCTGCTGTAGGGACGGCTCTTCATACCTCTGTCCCATGAGCCCAAGCAGGTGGATGTCCCAGCAGGACCTCTTCCAGGCTGCACATGGGTGCTGTGCTGCAGAAGAAATTGCAGCAGACCCCATGGAAAGGGTTAATCAAGCCCTACAAAACATGGGGAGGCAAGACTGGCTCTGAGTCTTAGAGACTTGTTGAACATGATCAAGTCTGAGTGATTTACCAGAGCTACACAGAGAGACAGTGCCAGCTGTGTTCTGTGGCATCTTGTGGGTTCTCTAAATTTTTCTCTAAGAGGAAAATTCTTGTGCATAATTTTAATCAATTTCTTATTTATGAAAATTGTCACTGACTTGATGGCTTCTGACAGCTTCTCTCAGTAGCAAAGACTAAGTAGTCAGTCCTGCTGGTGCTGCCCAAGGACCCATGCAGGCTTCAGGGATCTGCCTATACAAATCCAAGTGCAAATCAGAGAGTTATCCTGAAGTTTAGGAACTATTCCACTGAAATTAGAAGTGTTTTAATCCAGTCCTAATTCACTTCATTCCAGATGTCTCCTTATCCATTGACTATCTAAATGTTGTCTGGGACCCTGCATCAGTCCAAATCTCTAAATCTGGCAAAAGTTATGTGCTTAAAGTAACAAATTGTCCTGAAATTGAATTTTGTATAAAAAATTTATTTGATGCAGATGCCTTTATTTCTCTTTGTGCAAGGGGCAGGATATTCTTTTCAAATATTTTTCTGTTACTTTCAGTGTTTGGAATCTAACATCTCTAGTGCTTTAGGGTCTGTGTTTTTGTAAGGACAAGCACAAAACAGATAAACAGCCCTAGGAAGTCACCCAGAGTCTGTAGCTAGAGGCTGTCACTGGGAGAAATAACAATTTTATGGCAGAGAAGCATGTGAGTTCTCAAACCTAGACTTCATACGGCCCTGTCCCCATCCAAGGCATCCAAAAGGTTAAGCTGCACAGTAGGAGCCACAAAGGGTGAGTCTGCTTTATAATGTAGACTGTCAGGGAAAAAAATAACATTGTTTTACTACTAAAATTGCTTTGGAGAATTTTGTGGAATCATCTTGTTTGAGTTTTATAACTGTGTGTAGGAAATTTCTTGGGATTAATCTTGAGAGCAGTGTTTTGCATGTGACACCAGTGGACCTGCTGTATGCAAGGGCGAGCAAAGTACGTGCAGTGTGCTGAAGGCTAGCACTGGTGTGGGGAAGGATCATTCAAGATGTGACAAAACCTTCCCTTTTGTTGTCCCCTTCTTCCTCTTCCTGTGGTGATTCCAGCTCTCCCAGCAAGTATCTGAGCATCCACCACCTGCTTCCCCCTCAGCATAATCCCCAGATCTGCCTGCACTTCCTCCAGGCCATGGCAAATGTGGCTTAGTTTTGGCTTTTTGCATGTGAAATTAACACCTGGTAGGGGATTGCTTAGCTGAATGGGGACCTCTAAAACATCAGCATTTCTGGAGCCAAGTTCTGTAGGCTGTGAGGGGACACTCGGGTGGTTACTCTGGTGAAACATCATTATTATACACTTAGGCAACAGGAAATCTACTTCTGCTAACTAGTCACCAGGGGCCAGATCCAGAAAACATCGATTGCCTAAAATGAGGCTTAGAATTTAAAGATATAAATCTAATATTGCAGTCCCAAAGTCATAATTACTTACACACAACCCTGATGTCTCTTCGGCTTTTCAGTGTATTTGCGTTAACAGTGAACACTTACCCCTCTCCAGGGTCCTGGGCTTCTTTGTGGTCTAAACAGGACTGATCAGCCTGGATTGCAAATCACGTATAGAACTGGATGAGCTTGATCCATGGACGGTTTCTCTGAGCGTAAGGAATGCCTGTTGGGTGGGTTGGGCTCCCTGCACCTTATCACTGCCAAGCTATATTTGA
>NW_016690256.1:175140-343817 GCF_001604755.1 Lepidothrix coronata | reverse complement strand
TGATTCTATGATTCTATGATTCTATATATTTCCCACAAGACCTATAAAGGTTGCAGCCTCAGAGCTCTATTATTGCATTCATTATATGTATGTGTATACAGATGTGTTCATATTTTTCTTGTCTGGATTCCTCCCTTTTCTACCCAAAGACGAACAACAATTTTAGATGTTCTGCCCCACTCTGCTTCATTTTATACGCTTTCCAAGTTGTCTAAAGAGCAGCAGCAACCAGACTCTTATATCACCTCAATGTCTGTAAGGATCACTGAGGAACCTTCAACTTTGGTATCTCCTTGTCCTCCAGCAGCCATGAATTTACTTCCATTTTTTCATTGCCTGCAGAGGTGAACACTCTTGCCCAGACCTCTCACAGGACGATTCAGAAGCACTAGGTATGAACAAGTGGCTTGAGCAGTCAGTCTGCTCTTCTGTAGCAGATGGCTTTCAGCTTTATAGTCCTTCCCTGTGAACCAGAGATCTCTAGCCAGAGATGTAACCACATGGTTGCAAAGCGTAGAAGCATCTAATCATAGAATCATTTAGGTTGGAGAAGACCTCTAAGATCATTGAGTCATCAGACAGAAAGCCCAAATTTACATTCAGTGGTTGATGGGAGGGACACTGTGCATGGTAAAATCTGTACCTGACCTTAGCATGAAAAGGGCAGTTCAGCAGATACAACTGACTTCTAAGAGTTGTGCCCATGTGCCAGATTTAAATACAGAAGTATTTCCTTCCCTATTTTAGAGTCATTAGTTAAATTCAGACTGATTATAAAAACAGATCATTATGGAATAGTTACTTCAGTTTAGGGGCACCCAAAATGAAATAATGATGGAATCATTATGATGAAATCAGCAATCTGATTTCAGAAGATGCAGTTTTTAAGTCTTCTAAAACTTGACTTTTTTAAGGTACCTCAGTTCATGGCAACCCAGATTATTACATCTGAAAATGAAAAGTAGTTAGTGAAATACAGATTTAGCCTTATGCTTAAGAACACAATAACTCCAGTTGTCCTGCTGAGCCTTAACTTCATTTACTTACAGTTCTTTCAGGTGCAGACTTGTTTGCTTGCTAAGCTGGCTCAAAGAGAGACATTGCCAGCATTCCAATGCACTGCTGCCATTCAAGGCTGCAGCCTTTTCTAGTTTCTAGCAATAATTTGACCTAGATATTTGTGCGGACCTTGCCTGGATGTGGAAGAGACTGGAGCCCTGCACAACTCAGCAATGCAAGCCCTGCTTATTGGTGATCACTCCTCTTGACCTTTGGCTCTGATTTGTGAAGGTAGAAACCTCATCAGTGTATCGATTCTTTCTCCTATGCTGCAAAACATGGTGAGATTTGACAGAAAGTATGCAGGTGACTGATCATTTATCCCTTTGCCAGATAGCTAGTGAGCTGATATGACAGAGCCAAAACTCTTAAGTATACTGTTCACTATCTTCTTTCTCATAGTTGTTTTGGGGACAGGAATTATCATTTGTTTCTTTTGGATCCAGCTCTACCCAGCCATTCCTTGTATCAGTAAAACAGATCTTCAATATAAGGATGGCTGTGTGTGAAACTGTTCTTTAAGTGCCAGTTTAAAAAATGGTGATGACTTAAATTCTGCTTTCAAATCAAGTATTGACTGTCTGTATAAGCAAGAAATAAATGTTTCAGAAATATATCAGAGAATCATAGAACCATAGAATGTGCTGAGTTGGAAGGGACCCATCAGGATCATCGAGTCCAACTCCTGGCCCTGTGCAGGACACCCCAAGAATCACACCAAGTGCTTATATCTTCTTGCTGAAAATGACACGGATTTTGTCCAGTTTCTTAAGTAATGTCTGTAAATGAATCTTACATTCAGTCATTTGGAGAGGATAGGAAATATACAGTTATTTTTTATTTTCATTTATTATAGCACATATCCTTTGGAAAAATGCCATCCAATGCTACCTGCACAGATGCAGGCACAGTGCAGTGAGGTACAGGAACCAAGCTCCTAAGCTACAGTTGTGGTAGGAGAGGAAATTTTTTCTACTGATTTTATGGGCACAGAGAGGAGGTCAGCTGCTAAGTGTTTCAGCCTACTTGTAAATTGTTTTACTATCCTGTTGTCTTTATGATACTTGAACAATCATCATTGCTGCAAATTGATAGTATTCCTGTATCCTGGGTTTACAGCAGAAACAGGAGAAGTGTATATGTTGAGGAGCTGGTTAGAGGGAAGTAACTTGGACTTGTCCTTCTTGAAATATTTATTGCCTTTCACAGATCTTTTTATGGGCTCCAGGGGAGATTTCAATGAGGTGTTAGGTTGAAAACTGAACTGAGAGGCTGTTCCTTATGTAGGAGAAGATGGTATAAAGGAATTAACTGTTTGACAGCTGGACTTTGACTTTTGATGGATATTTTTTACAGGAGACTGCGAATCCCCCTGCTCCTTTGTTGGCTGCTCAAAATACAGGGCCAGGTGTGCAGAGGATCAGTTGCTCACTGTTCCATTCCTGTGCTGGGACCGGGTAAATGAGGGATGTGTGAGGTTCTTCTCCTCCTGCCTCTGGGCTTCCCAGGGAGCCACGGCAGAGGTAGCTGTGCCAGGATGTGTTACTCTCATAGGTCCATGGTAGGGAAGCATGGGAGTAAGCTGGACTCGGGAGTATGTGTCTGAGCTGTGATGCCCCCTGGAGCTGCTTTCCTTGGGGTGAAGGTTGTGTTCAAGATCTTACTCAGGGCTTGGTTTATAGGCACTATCCAGCCTATAAAAAGTAATTAAAACATAGCAAGTATTTGCCCCCAGCAACCCTTGTAGGCTTGCAGAAAGAACTCTGCAAATAAATTAGTGCTTTTTGACATCAGCTTGTACCCACCGCATAAACCCCTTCCTGAGCTTGGCATTGGGAAAGAAATAAAATAGCATTCAGCCAAAGACTAGAGTTTTGTGTCTTGATTTTATTTTTACTCTAGAAGTTCAGTTATTTTTACCTAACAAACAACATTATTACCCTATAACTCTGTGTTGGCAGTGAGGCTCTGCATCGCCTGTGTCTGACAGCTTGCTAATAATGCAGCGTGGTACGAGCACGTCCTGTGCCAGCAGCGATTACTGCGAGCAGGCGGCAGCGCGATGACAGCCTTGAGAAGCGGCAATAGCAATCTGAGAGGTGACATCGGAGGGAATTTCCCAATTATTTCTGCTTCGTTAGGCTTAGGGTGATGGGAAGGTCACACAGCAAGCGCACTCCTGCCCAGAAGGTGCAGGTCACCTCTTTCAGACTTCTCAAAATGGTCCCTTTATAATTAGGGGATGTGATTTAATTTTATTATATTTTTTAAAAGATAATAAACTATTGGCAGCTGAGGTTTCAGGCTGAATTTAGCCATAATCGCTACCACAGATGCTTGTGTTTTCACACAAGTAACTGTACTCATTAAGTCTTCCCATATAAACAGCTAAAACTCGGGACTAAATTGCCAAAAGAAATCAAGACTTCTGAATACCAGAGTGCTGCTGCCCAGGACACCTCCTGAATATATGGAATTGGTAAGGGGAGAGAGGGGTGAGCAATGAGTGATGAGGACAGCTTTTGTGGTGGTGGTGCTGGCCATGAAGAATGGGATTAATCTCATAGTCATAGAACATCCAGAGTTGGAAGGATCATCAAAGTCCAACTCCTGGCCCTGCACAGGACTGCCCAAAGAATCACACCATGTGCCTGAGAGCTTTGTCCAAATGCTTCTTGAGCTCTGTCAGGCTTGGTGCTGTGACCACTTCCCTGGGGAGCCTGTTCCAGTGCCCAACCACTCTCTGGGTGAAGAACCTTATTTCTAATATCCAACCTAAACCTCCCTTGACTCAACTTCAGGCCATTCCTGTGGGTACTGTCACTGATCACCTCAGAGAAGAGATCAGTGCCTGCCCCTCTGCTTCCGCTCATGAGGAACCTGTAGACTGCAATGAGGTCTCTCATCAGTTTCTCTTAATTAATATCACTGTTTCAGAATTAGGCTTCTGTGCTAAGCCAGGCATGCCAACTGATCTGTAGGTACTGGAGAGAGACTGGCAGTACAGACTGCCCAGCAGCCTCTCCTGTGTTTCTTACAGCAGAAACCTGCATTTACAGGTGTAAGCAGGACACCCAGATTTACTTATCCAAAACCAGACAGGAAGATTTTCATTCTGTGCGGTGTTTGGCATCATATCAATTGAAATATTAATCCTGTTTCTGTGACAGCATGGTGTAGCTCTCATAAAATTACTGGAAAGGTGTGATTTTTTTTCTCCCTTGGAAGATGTTTTAATGCAGAGCTATAAAACAACTTCATTTAAGGTTGTATATTCTGGTGGTATCATTCCTTTGGAAAGGACAGTGTGGAGCAAGAATGGAGACACAGTATCATCTTGCAGACCCTTGTCCAAAGCCAACACTTTGCCTCCTCGCTTAGGAGGACAGGGAAAAAGTGAGCTGTCCGTGCTCTGAAGATGGTGTCATGGTTGGCTGAGTATTGAGAAAAGCAAGAATATAGATATATCTGCTTGCAATCCTGAGCACACACTCATTCAAGAGCTAGATGAGGTCTAACTTGGCTCCTTAGCCCTTCCAGGTTGGACATATTTGACCAGTCAGGAAATGACAGTACTACAGAAACCAAACATTTATCAGCCAAGAAACTATTTCTGCAAGGAGGAGTTTGAATTGATGACATGCCATGAAGTTATATAGAATCATAGAATATCCTGAGTTGGAAGGTACCCACAAGGATCATCGAAGTACAACTCCTGGCCCTGCACAGGATACCCCCAAGAATCACATCATGTTCCTGAGGGCATTGTCCAATATATCACTGTATAAAGTGGAGGAGAGACTGAATGATTTTGTTGTGGTTTTGGTTTTGGGTTTTTTAATTAAAAAAATGCTATACATAAGTTTGCTTTTTTGGGAGATAAAAAATCAAAATTTAAAATTCTTCTTTGTTCTTTTTGAGAACTGCAGTCTCAATGCCTTTTCTATAGCTCCCAGTCCTTTGGGATGGGCAACCCACTGAGACGGCATCCTCTGAGGAGTAAGTTATGTCCCACTGGGATTCTGGGATATGAGAACTGTGGTAACTTGGGACTGCATCAAGACATGAAGAGAGACTATTAGACAGCACAGTGGGATCCTCAAATTCAGACTCCTAATTTTAGAGAAAAAATGTGGAAATTTAAAACACTGTAATGAAAAGGTGTTGGGTTTTTTTTAACAAAAAAACCCTCACAACTGTTGGAAAGCTGAGATTCAGTGAGAAAAGCACTTCATTTGATGCCAAATTTTGTCAAAATCACTTGGGAGTGAGGCTATCACTGGTGATGAGCAGTGTAGGAAGGTATGAATTAGCTTGATGCCAGGTGAGGTCTGGAAAACAGGCCACATAAGATTAAAATTAAATTAAAGTCACTGAAAGTAGGAACCTAAATGCTTTAAATGATTTGTCCCCATCATTGTGTTGCAGGAACACGCATTAAAAGTAACGTTTCCTTTTTATCCCTCAAAATGGGAGAAGAGCACTCCAGAGGCATGCATGGAGGGCTAAATGAGAAGTCCTGGGGCACCTGAAGCATCCACAGGCCATGCAGGAGAGATGTGTCTCTCCAAGTGCTACAGCAGGGAGCCAGATGTACCCAAAGCTATAGATGTTTATGTGTAGGAAACTGAGTTGAACTTGTATTTATGAGCTCTGTACATCACATGCAGACACCTAAATTTAAGTGTCTTAGTCTCAAGATGAATCTTATCTGATGTTTTACGTTTAAAGAATTACTGGTTTTTCAATTACAGATCTGTTGCCTGTAAAAGTAACCTGTATTTGTGTTCCCCTCTTCTTCCCTAAGAAAAAACCCAAAACAACTCCTTATGGAAACTGTGCATATTTCCAGAAACCTGTTCAATGTATCTGTCAGTTCTGTTCCTCATTTTCCATGCTTATGTCCTATCTATTTCAAACATGACATGCCCTTTGTTTATCCTAGTATTGCGTGGCCCACTTGAACATTTGGGAAAATAGAGGATGGTTGGAAATGAGGAATGTGTGTGTGTAGTTGGTGTCTGTCCAGTTGCAGTATTTGTAGCCAGTGCTTCAGTCTTTCCATGCTCATCCTCTGTGTTTGACCATGAGGAAGTCACTAAGCCCCTCTGTGCCTGTTTCCTGATTGTCCAGTGGCACCATTCCAGCCTGTCTGTATTGGCAGCCCATTTTTTTTTCCTGGACAAGGAATTTTTTGTAGTTTCTTATGAGATTGTTCTAGTATTATTCAGGAAAAAAGAGATGAAGTGATGTGTATCCATTATCACATTGATAGGTTCAGCAGCCTTCTGGCAAATCTGGTTTCAGGGCAAGTGCAGTCTGGTTTTCTGTGGTTTGGAGTGAAGTTTAACTCATGGAGGGTGCTTGTGGGAGATGGGGGTGGTTGTCTGGGATTGTTTTTCCTCTCTTTGTCAAATTGTGTACTGTGCAGGGCAGGGCACTTTCTCCCAGGACAAGCTGACAAGTACTCCGTCTAAAGCCATGTTGATGTATATCCAAACCTCTGTCCAAGTGAGGCCAAGCACTTTGGCAGTTCCTTTTTGCAGTGAGGTTCTCCAGAGCTGACAGAGGAGGCTCTGCTGAATGGGCCAGTACAGGGCCAATGCTGATTAATGATGCAAACACAGCCCCGAGGAGCAATGCTTGAGCAAATAGGGGTGATGTCAGCCCTAGCAACAGATGGCAAAGCCCCTTTTCCCGTGCTCCATGGGCTGCTCAAGCACTCGGAGCTGGTGAATAAGGAACAATAAAGGTAGCACAGGGTTAACCGACACTTTTATCAGCGTTTTTGTGCTGGCTTAGCTCTTTCACAGCAAAATGTCAGTGGGTGAATTGATTTTTTTTTTTTGTTTGCTGTCCAGACATAAGAGGAAAGTGGCCACAAGCAACTTTTAGCTCTTGGGGCCGCCTGCTAAAAGGGGCACAATAAACATCCTTCCTGCAAATGCGAAAAAGCAATTGAAGGTGGAGCTGTTTTATAGAGGTTTCTGATGCTGTTGCAAATTGTTATGGGTCAGTTGCTATTTCTAACACAAACCTCAGCTGCTCAGAGTGGCTGGAAATGCCTGTGTTAATTATCATCAGGCTGAGGTCTTGTCTGTAGACACAAGTTGTATTGCTTTAACTACACTGGTATCATTAAAGCGGTACAAATATCCTGAAGTGAATGCAGTTACAGCGGTATAAATGAGCTTGTTTATCTCATAATCTGTGCTAGTATAAAGCACCTTTATACCCATATAATTGCACTCACTGGGGGTTTTGCCAGTGTAAATGTTTTGGTATGAAAAATCAATAACTGGCATAGTTGGAGGCTGTCTGGGGTCTGGCAGGCTGAAAGTGTTGTGCTGCAGCACTGAATGCTCAGCTATTTTTGGTTTTAATCTATCATTCTTGTCTTGACCTAGAAATAAAAATTTAATGGAAAGTTGAATTTATGGCAGCAGCAGAAATAGGGGTCACAGGTGCTATCTCCCTCCTTGCACTCCAGTAGCTGGAGGATGAAGGAACCATCTGAGCCACGGGACAGGAGGGTCCCTTCCCATACAGAGATAGGGAAAGGGGCCAGCCAGCAGACCATCCCAGAGAAATATCAGTGATGGGAAACAGAGTGATGTAGCCTAAAATAAGAGGTATAGAGCTGCTTCACAGCTTTCTGAAGCTGCTCTAATTTATGCCAAGAGGCCACACTGACAGCCTGAAATATAGGAGGATCTGCAGGGGTAAGAGACAATGCCATTTTGCCTCCCTCATCTTCCTGACGGACACAGAGCGTGGGACTCCCCTTATCAAACTATAGGCATCTGCACCTGAGCTGGTTTTGTAAACTTCCTTTTGTAGTCACTGGAAAGAGATAGACACCTCTAAACTGCATTTTATCTCCTCTTAGCTTGGATAGCTAAAAACCCACATATAAATCATGCTTCAGAGGTGCCTGTTTCTCTGCTTTGACAAGGATGTTTGTCAGTCAGGTAGGATCCAGGTGAGCACAGTGAGTCTTTCCTGTCCTAGTTAGCCAGGGTCTTATCATGGTCCGTGGCACCTGTGCTAGCCCTTGGCTTTGACACAGGTTTTGGTGGTATGGCTAGGGAAATATTACTGACTCTTGGAAAAAATCCATGTCTTAATCCATATATGTAATCTCACTTTGTCTTCCTTCCTATAACTGACAAAGCAAAATTATTTTTGGATAGGGGGTCTTAGAGAACTTCTAATGAACTGTTGCTCATTTCACTTTTAATGAACTGTTGTTGATTATTTTGTTACTTTGCACTGTTGCTACCTCAATTCATTTCTGCAGTTCATACAAGCATTGCTTTTGGGAGAGAAAAGGCTGCTGTAGCTCTCTGTGCATCCATGGTTTTGGACCACCATCACTGCTCTTTGGAGCAGCCACCGGGATTGCCCAGGTCCTCTGACAGTGCACTCGGCTCTGTCTGTTGCTGTTACCAGATATCATGGCCCTTTTGAAAATGGTGTTTTGTTGTTCATGGGATTAGATCTGTGCCTATCCTGACTCTGATGGAGCCCCATCCCAGCTGCCTAGCAGTCTCTGGTCTCTGCTCCCAGTTCCTGCATGTCTCTGTGACCCATGCAGTGGCTCTTAGCTCAGTACAATGTGCTTTGGTAGATAATGGGCTGTTAAGAAGCTATGTGATAGTGATTTCCTCCATCTTAAAATGTTTTAAAAACCTAATCCATTTGTGTTTTATCTCTGGATTGTTTCAATTTCACCAAGCATTACCTACAGCAGATACAACCTGACCAGTTTCTAGACTTAGGGGCTCTGCTATTGCTCTAAAAACAATACCGAAAATAGAAAGAATAATTTGGGTAAATGAGGAGGCCTAATTGATTCATCAAGGGTTATACAGCAGGAACACTTCAAAGCATCCTCACAGGTTCCTGCTGTGAAATGCCACTCAGCCTCCAGCCACAAGAAGCCGGAGGAGAAAATGCTCTGCATGTTTTAAGGAGGTACTGAGTCTTAGCCTTAAAAACCCAAAACCTAATTGTTTTTCCTTGCGTAGAGACTCTGTGTCAAATATGTGTACATTATTTTTGCCTACATTTACCCATTTTTTATCTCAAGAAGAACTCTCAATATTGTTCACATTCTTCAAACACAAACCTCAGGGACTGAGGAGTTTTAAATGTGCTTCTCAGTGCACAGCACCAGTCTTCAACACGTAGTTTTACGTTAATAGCTAAGATTCCCTATCTGTAAAATGGGAGAAATCTGTTTAACCCAAGGAGGAGTTAACCTCATACCTCACACAGGCTTTTGGTGCTGAATTCATTGACATTTATAGGGTACAATGTAATCTTTGTATGCTAGATGTTGTTAAAGAACATGATGTTGAGGTTCTTAGATTTTCCTGGAGTTTATTTTTTTAAAAATTATTTTTAAGTGTATGTTGGAAACTATAAAGTCACTGAGGAATGAAGTTTTCCTTCTAACTTGATAAAACATATTAGAAACAATGGAAAACTTAGGTAACTTAGTGTTGGTTTGAGTCCCATGTTTGAGGCAGTTTTATTCCTTTCAGAACTGAATAAAAAAAAAAGTAACTGATCTGTAAATCAACCCTTTGATGGAGTAAAACTGCCAGAAACCAAAACTGATCTGGCTCAAATGATGGACACTTACTCTGGCTGACAACTTATACATTTAATTGGAAGCTACAGCTTTTGAAATGAATTGGACAGGGTGAAATCATCACAGTCTTAGATGTAGACAATGACAGAAGCCAGTATGTTCAGTTCTCTTCATTGAGGCTTGTAACACAAAAAAAGCTGCTGATCTTACTGGATTGTGATAGAAGATATTTGCCCTTCACTGAATAATGAGCTTGCAATCACATTTTGCTGAAACAAGTTCTTTGTACAAACGAAACTTAAATCAGAAGGAAGTTAAATCTCATTTTTTACTCTTCGATCAAAACCTTCATGCTTCAGCACCTCGTAGAGAGGAACATTAGGCTCACATTTCTGTAATCTTATTCGTTATTCAAGATTTGCTCCTGATAGCTTAAACTACTGGGGGGGGGGGGTGAACAACAAAAAAACAAAAACCAAAAATAAAAAAACCCACCACACTCATACAGCCTTAAAAATGGAAAATCGATTCATTTTCACCACTTTGCAAACCCTTTCATTATAAAAGGGGAGCAAACCAAGTAGAAAAGAACTGCATGCATCTAAAGTCACCAGATCTTTTCACTTGTTCCCAGGGCTCGGACAACAATGCCACTATGAAAATAGCTCTGAGGAGGAAGAGCATGCTGGGTAATGAGATGCAAATGAGCACACCAAGCATCCTACTCTGCCTTAGAGCCTTTGTATCCAGTAGCGCAATAACAACCAGCTTTTGAGTCATGATAGGTTACCACAGAATAGGTTTCACAATGGGCATGTTTATTATCCTCATGGTTCTCCTCAGCTTGTGGTCAGCAGGATAGTTAAACATGGCATCCATTTTAGTGAGAAGTTGCCTAGATTAAAACTAGCTGAAATAAGAGTGTCACAATTAAGTGTAACAAAACTCAGTGTGGGACCTTGTGAAGGGAGAAGGGCATTTTATGTTATTTAACTTGATCCACAAGTACGTTTTTCTTACATCCTCTGCACACCAAGGCATGTGTATTCAGGTGCTGTGGCCAAGATGACTCTTGTGGGAAACTGAAGACCTCACTGTGTCTCTTCTTGACTGACAAGGATATGAGTTTTGAACAGGTCTTTTAAAACATTTAGGAATTAACAGTTACCTTTACATCTCAATTTTGCTTTCTTTGGCTTCTGTAACTCATTGCTGATTTCCTTTATCTCATCTTGGATATCTGTAAGGCCATCACCTGTCTTTCTCTTAGCATGATAGTATAGGTGACGTACTGGAACCTTGTTGCCCTCCTCCTGTTACCAAACCACAGGTCTTCTGCTGACAGATCAGTGCTGAGAACTTATCAGAGCCCTGTGCTCAGATGTAAACAGCATGTTCCTCAGTCTTCTCATTGGTTTAGCACTACAGATCATTCTTGCAAACCTGACTGTTGTTTCTTTTGATGCTTTCACACATATACGTTTCCATTCCTGTTTTATCCATATGCATCCTAATATTTATGATAGGGACCTGGACAAAAGGGAGGTAGCTAAGGAGACTGGATTTACTCAGTTGGAAAAACCAAGGAAGTAATAGAGGAATAGCTTTGATTGCTCCTTGGGTAGACAATTCTACCATGCAGGTGTGAGAGGACCTGAGAGACCCATTTATGTGACCAGGGGAGAAGCACAGGTGAGACCTGGATCAAGTCACACACATGCTCCTTTCATGTAGTTCAGCATTGTTGTCTGGGGCCTTCAGAGGGTGAGGAAGTGGAATATGAGGACTTGTGCACTAACCAACTGTCAATGAGAATTTAGAAAGTATAATAGCAAAGAAGCATATGAGTAGTATTGGAGCAAAACAGCAGTGTTGAGCTTCAGGCAGGAGAAAGTAAAAATCAAATTGCGGTTATCCCTACAGCTGCAGTACTTCCATCAGCTGCTTGTCACTGCCTCTGGATGCGTGTTCTGTTCCAAAAGTAGTCCTTGCAGTAGCACCACTCCATTAATTTAGTGATGGCTTCTCTGTCATCAGCCCCACTGGTAGCAAAGGTTTGCTTAGCATCCCTGCTTTCAATCTCCTCTTCTCTGCTGGGATTGATGCCCATTCACATCCTCCCCCAGTGCACATCTCCTTATTCCTCTATCCCCTCTATACTCTCATTCCAGCCTCATTCTTTTCAGTCAGAGTTATAAATAGATCAGTGTTGTGGTTTAACAGCAGCCAGCAGAAATGGTACATGGGGTGCTGCTGAGACCCTTGACTGAGCAACTGAACATGGGGTTTCCTTGCCCTTCCTGCGCTCCATGTGCCTGCACATGTGGAAAGGATCCCACCTCTCCCTTTGTTTCAAAGCAAGAGAGAGCTCTTTGCAAATAACTAATTCCACTTCCCTTCCTCAGCCAAAGATTCACTGGTACCCAGGACCCACTGACAGGTGTTTGACAACGCTGGGGCACTGCACTAGCTTCGCAGAGAAAAGCAGCTGCTGTTCCTGTTCTAGTTTTGCTGTGTATTTTTGCTATTTTTTATGTGCTAAGCCACTGAAGTGAGGCTCACAGCTAATACAGTATTTTTCCCACTGATAAAAGTTTATAAATCCCTACACAAAGAAGCAAAAAAGAGGCAGATTTTAGAAAATGCTTTGTGCTGTTATAGTTGAGCTTTATGATATTGTTCGTTAATAATATCTTACTCTTAACAGAAGTCATTTTTTCCTTTATAGATCACAAGGCACTTTACAAAGAATGATACCCATTATCCCAGTTTTATGGGAAGGGAAACTGAAGCACAGAGACATAAAATGTTCCATGTGAGGTTACAGACCAAGACAGAGGGTGAGCTGGAAACCAAACAGAGGTGTTTCTTAGGCAGGAGAGCACCTTCAGAAGGGCAGCGGATCTTGACAGTGCTGTGAGTTCCATATCATGAAACAGGGCTATATATCTTTTCTATGAGGCTTCTTTCCACAGCTTTGTGTTCTGCCTCCAGATCAGGAAGGTCACCTCGTCAATGAATCATTTTTTTATTAGAGATGAAGATGAGATTGACTTGATCTGGCAAATCTGCAGGTAGCACAAGGCACTGCTCTCCCAGTACTGTGGCTTTACTGAGCTGAAGACAATTGCTGGTCATGAGGGATCAGCACCTTTTTTTTTTAATGCATTTGGGAGAAAAGCTGGTGTTGTTTTTCTGTTGCCAAGAGCTGTGCTTGGTTGAGGGAAAAATGCAAAATCACTTCTCTTTAAAAGGTAATGAGGGTGTCTAGATTAGAGGGGAAAACTGACAGCTGCGCCCTGCACATCCTCTGCACCTCCTCCAACATTGAGAAAAGAAAATACCAGGACTTCATCGTTCTGTGACCTATACATATGTTATACAAAAGCTTACATTGGAGACTTTTTTATTATTCTTTTTTCCTTCCTTTGTCATAATATGCTAGAGAAAAAAGTCGAATAATAATTCATGATGTATCCAGACACAAGGTGCAGAATATTTGCATAGCCCCTTTCCTCTGGAAGTGGCACCACCTACCCCTGCCGTGGATATTATGTAAGTCTTCATTTCTGCAAACAGTGACATTAATTAGCATAAGTTATAACTAAAATCTCGTTAGGCTCAATCGTCACTTTTGCAGAATTATGAGGCCTTTGTGCACAAAAAAATTAAAGAAAATTGTATAATGATTATGTGTGCTAGTTATTAAGCTAGCCACAAGTTAGATGTATTTATAGCTATTCCTGCCAGTAATAATGATATGCTAATTATAACCCAAATAGAATTCTGTAATTTCTCCCTGAAAATGAAAGCAATGGAGGGGGATGTTAAAATCTGTGCTGAGGCATCGTATTAGCAATTGGGTTTTTAGGCAACAGTGTTCTTCTTAAGGGAAGAAAACAAAAGAAGATATGAATGCTACTTCTTTTGTGTTTGTTTGAGCCTAAATAAAGAATTTGGACTTGAAAACGTTCTTACCCTACAAACCGTGAACTCCTGTGTGAAGTGTTTTAGTAGAGCTAAGCCCCTGTGTGACAGTCCCTCAAGGGCATTTGCTCAGTTGTTCCAGAGCATCACAACCCTAAGAGATGACTCAGGCAACAATGACAATGCGGAGAAATTGCTCGTAGGAGCCAGTGCATCTTGGGCACGTTGAATATCATCCGTCCTTTCATTTAAATAATGCAGCAGTGTTAATTTAAATAATGCAGACTCTGTCTGCAATCTTAAGGGCAGATCATGAGGGATCCCTCAGGGTCATAAAACAATCATTTTAGAGTAAGGCTTTCTGGGGTTGCAGTTTGAGTTTCATCCCACTTGAGTTCAGGCACTTCACTGAGATGCCTGAATGTACTTGGGGTCCTAAGTGACCACAGTCAAGTGGTGACTGTGGTTTGATACAGAAATCTTTGCAGACCTCATCCTGCTGTCCACAGCTAGTTTGGATGTGGCTTCTTCCTTACCAAACCCAGCTCACTGCCATCACTCCTTTATCAAGTAAGAATAACTATGATACTTTCCCTTCCAGAAATGTGAAAGAACTGGCTCCTTAAATACAACTCCTGACACAAGTAACTATTGAGGGTTATTATCAAATCAGAGATTTGAGCCATGCATCTGGGAGATAACAAATAAAATGTCAGCAGTAAAGAGCAGGAAGACAGGGTAAAAAAATAAGCCTTTTAGTCACAGAACTATTTGTCTGACCTCTGTCAAGTGCAAGGCTTTCAAACATATTTTGAAGGACAATATAATTAAAACATGAAAATAAGTAGAAAACCAGATAAAAGTGCTCATGGGTTTACCAGAAGTAAATCTTATCAGCCTGTCTTGATGTCACTAATAAGATAAATGATTTTCCAAGAAATACTCTGTGTGTCATCTACGTGGACTTCAGTAATGCATTTGATACGGTTGCACTGCAGAATTTATGAGGTACGAGGACACGGAGATTAATAGTCAAATTGATATGTGCGTATGGGTCTGGCTAAAGAGGAAATAAAAATTATGAGCCTTGAATAAGGAATTTGCATGCTGAAGGGCATACATTAACAAATTATCTCAAGTATTGGCTAGGCAAATGATTTGTTCGGTGGTTTCTTCAATTATGCTTCCAAAGAGGGAGTTTACTCTCATCCAGAGTTAGCAGGCATCGTCCAAACTGGAGAGTTTAGGGAAAGGGGTGGGGGGGGGTGGGGGGATGAAAGGATCTCTGAGAGTTTGAAGAGTAGAAATTAATTAATCAAGTAAACAAAATGGTGTATTTGAGGACTAATACATGATCTCTGCTCCCTGCCAGGTGCATCCACAGGAATCAGTAGTTAGGCTGCTTTAGCGGGGCTATGTAGATGTTATTGGAGCACAGTGTTCTTCATCCATCAGGCTTAGGAGGGATGAGAGTTGGAACTGCAGTGCAAGACGGGTAATGGCAAATACATTAGGTGAGAGGAAGCGAATAGAGTGTGGCTTGTTTAGTTGACCAAAATGAAGGTGCAAATTTTTCATAAATGCAGTCTGTCTGGAAACTGGGGCATTCAACATTCATGTTCTCAAACAAGCTTCCAGGAGGAATATGCGTCACAGAAAACCTGTCCACTCCACAAATGAAGAAGAATATTTAGAAGAGCAGTGGCTTTTCCTTCAGTTCCCGAGGACTGCGCTGGATAAGTTTTGAAGAATGAAAGGGAGTCCCTCTGAGTCCCCTGTTCTACAGGCTGAACAGACTGGCACACCATATTGTCACTTTAAACATATTCTAGGAACAAAAAAAGCCAGAATCTGCCTTTAAAGGAAAGCATAATCCAAAAATCTTCATTGAAGTGAATGTTTGCTGTGCATTTTGTTCAGAGTTTTGATATTTTCAGCAATAAGCTGATGGAACTCTTAAAGAGAGACAGAAGGGACAACCAAAGAGGAACAAAAAGGTTTTGCTTCAGCTTCTCCTTTATTTTTTTTCAGACATAACCATGCAGTAGAAAACGTAACTGTTTTTTAAAAACAATCATTTTTTTATATCTAGCTTGTTTCAAAGAGGTCGTTTCACTCTCATTGTCACCTCAGGAAAAACAATAAAGCAGCAGTCCTCCACATAATTGCACAGGCTCGCCTGGTGGGTTCTCTTTCTTGCTCAATGAAGTATCATTCATTTAGATCAGAATACAGTCTTTCTAAATTAGAGGTTTACATGTGTAATTATATAAAATGATATGTTTGTTTACATCTCCAAGTAAAATGTACGTCGTTTTCTATCATTTATCTTTGAAATTCAATTTTGCTTTGTCGATCCCTAATTTATTGCAGGAGATAAATGTGCTGTTAGAGTGTTTACAATGCCTCTCACTGCCTGTGGGTAATAGAATTACCCTGGTTATTGCTATTCATTTTGACATTTCTGTGGTTAGGAATACGCAATAGTTTTACGTTCCTGAATATACGGTGAAATCCTAATACTATTTATTGTGGCTGCACTTTTGTTTTTATCCATCTGAACTCTTAAATTTACTTTCAAAGAGTAGTGGGACAGTTGACAGCTGATGGCTATATTTCTCAGCAGCTGCATACTCTCTTCTGTGTTCAGTATATGCGTGGAGGGGCTGTGTTCATACCTTTGTGTGTACAGTTAATAAATATTTGACATTTCCGATAAACTCATCAGTAAACCCATAAACTCCCATATGAATTTCTGCTAATTCGGCCTTGGGGCTCTGGTGAACGAGCAGTGTGTATATCTAGTCAGTGAATTCATGGAACATTTTTGTAAAAACCACGTTCGTTTTACTTATTCCTTTTGTCTGCTTAACTGATTGGGTTAAAAGGCCTGTATTTTCAGCAAACAATCCCAAGGCATTTTTTTCCCATGCAGAGCTTTCAAGGGTAACTCTACAGAATGTTTCCTTTGATATCTTCTTGTGGTTTTCTTTCTGTATCCTTGTTCCTTACAGTATTTGAGAAAGGCAGATTGGGAAGTGCATCTGCTCTGAGCTGTGACAGTAGCCTTAGTGTTGCAGGATGCTCAGAGCCTCTCAGGGCACAAGAACTCTGCAGAGAAAGGTCTCTAATTTTATATTCTTGTTTCCATTTCAAAATTGTTCTCTTTGAAGGTAAGGATCAATATTTTAATAAGGACAAAGTTTCTCTCAGCACCTAGGGACTAGAAAGCTTTAAGACGAGACTTTGGCTAATCCATCCAGACTACTTCTGTGTGGGTGTTACAGGGCATGTATGGCCTCGTGCTGCCTGGCAGTCCTGGGCAAAAACCCTAAATCCACTGCGAGTGGAAAGGGTGTAAAGCATTTACTGATATGATTTGGAGCCAGGCAGTATGTTCTGAGGTTATATTTAAACCCCGCATAATAACCTGACGTCCTTAGTCATACTTCCAACCCATCCCACTCTGGTACTTTCTTAATGAAATGTTTTTTATGAATATGCAGAGCAATTAAAAAAAATTATAATGGACAGTAAAACATGCAGTAAATTGTATTCCTGTTAATCTTTTGTTGGGGAAGGGGAAGACGTTTCTTTCTTTCTCACATTCCTATCTCTATGAAGACATTCAGCTTTCAGCTTAAAATAGAAAAATTTATTTGGCTTCTTTTACTTTAGCCTGTTTGTTACCTGTCTTATACTCTTTTCATATTTCATATTAAACAAAGTTTAAGAATAAGAAATCAACTAAAAGAGTTCTTCAGAATTTTTTTTTAAATTATTCTTTATACTATAAAATTTGCAACACTTCCAGAGATAGCAGTAAAATATGCTGTCTCTCCATACCAGATTCTGTTATCTTTTAAGCAGTACTTCAGGAAACAGCTCAGGTAAGGTTATCCATCCACAGGTTGAATGAAAATAATTTAATTTCATAAGGAGAAGGCTATTGAACTCTCCTTGGCTTCACAGCCATATTAGGGAAATTCAATCTGTGTTAGAAAATAGCCTGTGGCAAACTAATTTGTGGTCCCTAAGTGCCATAGTATTGAAAAATATGTGAATTTCTTCTAAGTCAAGGGTCAGTTTAGTTACTATCACACCTACAGCCGTAAGCTATTCTGGATGTGTAGAGAATAAGCATCAGAATAAGCAAACCCACAGCAGTGTTTCCCTCTGTGTACTACTGTTGAAGCTATTCAGTGCTTCAAGATTTCCTCTGCCATAGGCTTTGCATTTAACAGCCCTTGATGAATTTTTCTTCTGTGGCTAAGTCCATGAATTAATTTGTTTCCAACAAAAATTCTTCCAATAGTGCATATATATTGAAAGAATGAATATCAGTAAATAATAGAACTAAATATACCTCTGTAAATATGTGCATTTTAAGATAATTTTTAATATTCAACTTACTGGGTAGACATAAAACGTCACAGACGTAAATATACATTGTCAAATATCTGTATATGCAGTATATAAGTATGTATTTGTATAGCATGGTCTATCTACTTCAGCACACAGAGGTTTTATTTCTGTGAGCACCCTTCTGTGAAACAAGAGAGCTAACTCAAGGCAGAGCATGGATTATTCAGTTGGAAAATCCTAATTGTCAGTTGACTACTCTAATTCAAGCATTTAAGGCAGAGTTAGTTGGCAGCTTTGCATTTGCCACCCCCCTTTCTGACTGCAAGAACAGAGGTAGTGAATGCCTTGAGTTTTCCAAATCAGAAAACATTGAGAAAACAAAGAAACGCTTTATTTTTCCAGCATATAAATTAATATTTATGTGCATAATCTACTCTGAATGACTAGTTGATATTTTATGAAATTTTTAAAACAGTGTTGTCCAATAAATATGTGATCCTCAGATGACAATTTGGGCTGTCATAGTTTTGGTGCTATCTCCTCTATCTTTGGCTGCCACCTTCACTTTGATCATCATCAAATTCTAAAAAAAAAAAAAAAAAAAATATAAAGCATTACTCATACTGTTAAATTCGTAACTACTGCTGATTTTATGTCATGATCAATGATGTATACAGACATACATGTGCATTCATCCACACACATACCTGGCATTACTTCTAAGACATCAGATCTATCACCAAGTTACTACTTGCTAGTAAGTTACATTTCTTCTTTTGCACTTTAGTAACTGCATACTTTACTAATTGCAAATGCAGAGTAACTCAGGTGGGTTTTGATCCTTTCACTGAACTTTTCCCTTCTTTAGCACATCTCAAAGTGCTAAAACCATTATCCCAAGCATCAGTGGTAAGTGTTGCTCAAATATCTGAGCCCTGATGACTGGTCATTTGTTTCCAAGATGATGCCTTGGCTGAAGATTGTATAGACCGATGTATTGGCTAAATTGTCAGGATTTCTTTGTGTTGATCCTGTTCTTTCTTTTGTGTCACTATGGCTACAACTAAGCACTAAGGCAGGTCTGCCTTTTTGCCCACCCTACATCTCTGGTTCTCCCACCTAGATTATAAAGTGATGGGATGAAGAACATTGCCATTTCTTCTCCATCTACATGCTGAATTTCCTTTTACAGGGGAATAATGCGGGAGACAATGATGATCTTATGCAGTGTACAGTGAGGAAGGATGGAGGTAGGATGTTCCACTGTTGGTGTCAGCTGGGACTTGTGACCATGTCCTGCAGTATTATGGGACAGGTTGTGAGGAGTGAGATTGTTCACCTTCCAGCATTTATGAACTCTGTAATAGAAGGGGAACAATAATTATTCATTTATTAAGATGGGGAAAATATTCCAACAGCAAAAGTGGCAGGTATCATAGAAAAGCAAGATTTATGAGAATATATAGTTACCTGCAAGCTGAAATACTGGGTCAAGCAATGTTTTGAAGTTTCACAAAACATTTCATTTATATAGTCTGAAGAACAGATGTGCCAGAATGCAGAGAGAGATGTTTTAACTCAGAAAGTCAAAGAAAAGTATGAAATTCTGTGATCGGAATAATATAACATTGCTTGTGAGCTAATGGTTTCAGTGTAAATAACTTTTCTATCGAATACAGTTTTCCTCTTCACTTTTATGGATGTTCTTAAAGATAACAGTTACAAATATCTCCATGATGGACCATGATGTTTCCCTGGAAATTTGAGAGAAACCATTTGATAGGTGTGCAACTTTTGAAGCTTGTTAGAGTTTTTGACTATTTTTTGATAAATGTATGCTACATTTCCCAGCTGGCTTTGGGAAGTTGTCCAGATGGCTGTGTCTATAAGGGCTATGGCACATATTGAAGATAGGAAAAAAAAGAAGGGTCATTTTTTTGTCACTGTCCCCTTGTGATTTTCTGTCATAACCAGGAGTACAGCCTAACATAATTTCTGTGGGTTAATTTTTCTTTGTGAGTTATTTTCTTTAGATAATGCCTTTACACCATAACAGAGTATGACAATTTAATGCAGCTAGATAAGAACTAAAACTGAGATATGGTCTCTTGTGCAAAGTCAAGTTTCTCTCAGTTGCCCCAGTATCTTGAAAATAAAGTTCTATATCCTGCTAAATATTGCTATTATTATGTGTCTATGGCATGGAGTACTGAATACAGAAGGGAGGTACACAGCAAGGTTTTCATAAAACCCAGGAAATTAATTTCTTTGAGATTGGACTGGTAAAGCTGTGGGTAGTCTTAGACATAACTGGTGTATTGGTTTTTTTAGTTTTGATGATTGCTTTTCAGAATTTCTTGAAATACAGTTTTGTAATCTGAAAGGACCAGATTCATATCCATACCAATACATGACCATAACTAAATAAATATTAATATCAAGTAATTGACACCTGATTTTGTGTGATATTTTAAACAGTAGCGTTGTACAGCATGATCTATCCATGACTTCAGGAATGTATGTGAAAGGGAGCAGCCAGAATACTGCAATGAGGCCATCATGAGTGTTGGATGGGACAGTTCCTCAGAGAACAGGAATATACATATGAGCAATTATTTCTATATATTTTTTTAACACCCTAATGAAACTGCCCAGAATGGGCACTTTTATGTAGAGCTGTCTTTAAGGCAAAAACAATCAGTTGTGCTGGTTCATGATCACCAAACTTCACAATCAGAACTGATGGTGGTGGCTTGCTACCTGCCCTTTAGGATCAGCTATTAAGTCCGACTGCTAAATCTTCTAAGATCTGCTACATTTAAAATGTAGGGAATTCTGTTGTGGAGATTTGTTATACACTTCTTTTAGAAGGAAATTCAGGTATGAAGGCACTCTGACCATTATTGCAGTCAAAAAGACTCTACATTGAAAAAAGGAAAACAAAATCCCTTAGTAATAACAGTAGTTTTGCAAGGAGGTAGATGTACTAGTAACAGTTTTAGTTTTACTAATGAAAGACAAGTACTATTTATTTTGACAGTTTTCATATTCAGTTTCAGATGTTAGCTCTTGCTCTTCAAAAGGAATGTGAATTCATCTGACTGATGAAGATGATGAGGACAGAGACTTTCTATAATTTACAGCTAGACATTTCTTGTTTAAGAAGAAAGTAGGTAGAGTTCACAGTGACACATTAGAAAGGAAGTAGAACATTATATGAAAATTACAATATTCCTAACTGTGATTAGGCTGTGCTTGATAAATATCCATAGTGCCTGTGCATGTGATGAATAGGGATATTTCAAATCTGAAATTTTACTTTATCAATTTGTTGGGGCTGAACTTCCTTCATAATTAGGATTTTCTTGCCTGCATCTTTGCTTTCTTTCTAGACATGGGGGAATCTTGTGTGAATGACACAAATTTATCATCCGTGCTGTCATGTCTGTTTAAACTCCTGCAGTGAGTAGATGTCTCCCATATGGTGTAGCTGTTTTGAATACTTACAATTGCTTGATGCAGGCAATATCAGTTGATTTGTTTTTTCACCTTTTTGCCAGCACTGGGTTCTTCCATGTAATTTTAGTGATGCACTCTGATTGCTGTTGGGTGTCACTTCTGTTGTCTAATAAGTCTTGTAACGAGTCTAAAATATTGGCAGCAGAGTGCACTTTCCTGTGTTCATATCATCCCATTACTTCAAGTAATATTTCTCCCCTTCTCACCAAAATAGGTAAAGTGATTCCTCCAGGGAGAAGCTGATAGTGTATGAGCAGTTGCAGCTGTAGAAGCCTTCTGGGACTAGAAGTGTTATGTAGATGTAAGATGCTGCTGATGGGTTTTTTAAGAATTCAAGGTCATCATGGATTTGTGTTTAGATGCTTGGCTAGTCTGATTAAATAAATAAATAGAATAGGTAATCCAGGGAGAATTTATTTTCTTGTTTTCCTTGATAATCTTAGAGACGAATTCTGGAGAACAGCTTGGTCCACTGGCATTGTCTCTAAAATCAGCTTTATCTCTAGGAAAAGTTGATCCCTTTGTTTGTTGGAATCTATCACAAAAGAAGCACATGATGCATTTTCCTATCCAAAGAAATGTTTTGTATGAGGGAAAACTCAAATTTGCCCTTTAAATCTCTAGTAAGAACAAAATAAAAAACTAAGTTATGTTCATAGGAGTTATGTGTCATTTTTTCTTGAGGGAACTTTGGAAGTGTTTCAGTTTCTTTTCTTGGTAGAAATCTCACAAGAGTTTAATCATTTGTGAAAGTACATTGCTTAAAAAAAGATATCTTGATCATCCTCATGTAAAAGGGTACTTTATTTTAAAGACTCAATTTGAGCATGAAACAAATTGATGAAATTGTAGTACAAAACCTTTAATGCATTATAATGATTACATTTGGAAATCATTATGTATACAAGTAGTTATTACAGAAATAACCTTCTTTGTCAAGTATTCTTGTCATGGAAGTAATCAGCATCCTATCATCCTAATTGTTTGAGAACTCTGAAATCTTTAATGAGGTTTTTTTACAGAAAGATTTCAGTCAAATGCAAATGATTCATTAAAACCCTTAATCATAAGACAAACAGTTATTCTTTAGTAAATTTTTTTATTCACTGTAATAAACGTAGCATGTTAACCATAGATACACAGTTAACTGTTTTTCAGTAACTTTTCTCACAGTATTTTTCATTAAAAGTCATTGTTAGACATACTGGTTGGACTGAGAATCAAATGCTTGAAAGATGTCAGGATACCTGTGTCTGATATAGGTTCAAATAGTTTTTTTCCTTCGAGTGTTTTAAAAATAAATTTGTCTTCGGGTTGGTAGACATAAATATTTTTCAGTCGGTATTGACAATCAAATATCATCCTTTTTTCACAGGTCTGATTACAACAACATCAAGAAAATTGGACCGGGAACAGCAAGCAGAACATTTTTTGGAGGTAAGTTTAAGTGGAAAATATATGCTAAATACTTAACTGATTTCTGTAGTTTAAAATCACTTCTTCCTGTTCCAGGAGAGTGGTATTCTCCTTTCTCTTAATTTATAATAGACTCACATAAAGCTGAGAATCACCTGATTATACAGAAGAAATAGAACATTTTGCAATTTACAAGCACAGGAAAAAAAATGAATATGCACATTTGTTTTCCACCTGTAATCTACTTCAGTTAAGTCTTTTATTGTAGCCCTTAAATTTTGTTTTGTATAGAATGTCCAGAGCAAAATATTATTTTTAAAAAATAGGTTGAATGACTCCAACCCTGTCAGGACTTTTAGTGTCTCAAGTAAACATGCTTAAAGTTTTGCATCTTGAATCTAACATATCAAACTAATCATATGGATGAAAGCAAAATTTGACCTTCCTCACATTCACTGCATCATCAGAATCAGTGAATTTTTTTAGCTTTTATGAGTTTGGACTGTTAACAACAATTTTCAAATTAAAAATTGACTTCTAAAAGGATTGTCAGCCATTCTCTTGGCCCTTATGATGAATGTTTATAAGTAGCTCACAAATGTTGGATATGGAGTGATATACTTGTAAACTACTGGTTTTGCCACATATGTTTTCTTTCACATTGCTGTACACCACGCTGGTTTTTTTTCCTTTGGGTAAAAGATCCTTGACTCTATCCTCTTGTCTGTTTGTGAAATGAGGAATTCTTGATTCCTCTCGGTACAAGTAAAAAAAGCCATGTTGTCCCACATAATCAATCATCCCTAGGATGATTTTAGAAAATTCTCTTCAAATCCCTATAAGCTAAAAAACATCTGGACAAAATAGTTCCCAGTAGAATCATTATCTGGCAACAAAATGTAGAAAAATGTACATTTGCATATTCCATATTTATTTTTGTTTGCTAGAAATACCAAATTGTTTTGGTTAGTGCAGAACACTAACCAAAGGAGAGAAGGGTTAATTATTAGTGTATAAGTTTGGGTTGTGTTTTTTTTTCTTGATAAATCACTGTAGATTCTTACACTTCCATGCCATAAATAAATGGAGAGAAATAAAAGGATTTTTCCCTTTTTAGGATTAATTAAGTTGGAAAGTTAGTAATCATGTGTTCCAGTATCTTCAAGGTTTCCAGTTTATACTGTCAGAATAGATCACAAATGGAATGAAAGGGGCATTGATTTTGAAATATATCTATTGATGAGAATCTTAGGTCTGGAAGTCTGTTTTGCTCAACAGAGCATCCTAGTGGATGACAAGTTAGCCATGAGCCAGCAGTGTGCCAGTGTTGCCAAGAAGGCCAGTGGTGTCCTGAGACACCTTAAGAAAGTTTGTGGTCAGCATGGCACAGGAGGTGATCCTTCCCCTCTACTCTGCCCTGCTGAGGCTGCATCTGGAAAGCCTGAGGGATCTGGGCCTGTTTAGCCTCAAGAAGAGAAAACTGAGAGAGAATCTTATCAATGCTTATAAATATCTTAAGGGATGGTATCTTAAGGGATGTGACCAGACTCTCTTCAGTGGTGCCCAGTGACAGGACTAGGGTCAACTTGCACAAACACAGGAAGTTCATTTGAATACAAGGAAAAACTTCTTTTCTGTGAGAGCGACAGAGCACTAGAACAGGCTGCCCAGAGAGGTTGTGGAGTCTCTCTCTGGAATTTGGCTTTAGTCATTAATATGAGTTAATGTATTCCTTCCCCTGAATTTTATCTCCTTTACAAAAATAACCATCTGCAAAATTTTGAAGACTGAAGATGTCATAAAGGGAAATTTGTGTCTCATAGGCTGCTCTGAGGCTTGTGAATGGAGAGTAAAGTGGAGGGCAGGCTACATAGAAGAGAAACACCTGAGCAGAGTGTAGTGCAGAAGTGGGGAAAACACATTGTAAAACCCACCTTGGAACAGTGTTCAGGAAGAGGAAACAGACTCTGGTAGAGACACAGCCCCAGTGGCCAAATTGACCCTTTGACCAATTGAGTTTGTGATGAAACACTGACCTTCACTGCTTTCTGGTGGGAGCAGTTCCTGCTGCACATAGGCACATGAGCTGGGGTCCACAGCCAGGCTGGTCAAGCTGTGCTCGTTCTCATGGCAAACTGAGAAACGTTTTCTAAAATGCCTGTCTGTCTCTGTGTAATTAACCCCCTGGGGAGGCCTTAATTGCCCAGACAACCGTGGTCTCCCAGTAGTACAATGTTTCCCTTCCAGCTTCATTTCATACCCTTCTTCCAGGAGTTTGTCTGATGTAAAAGAGAGCAAACTTGGCTCCCTTTGAAAAGCTCTGATTAGTACTTGATCTAGCAACCCTTGCTCCCCTTTGTCCAGTGTGTCTGTGTGTGTGTCTGTGTGTGTGTGTGTGAGGTGCTGACTGACTTTTCCTAGATACAACTTTTTAATTATTTTAAATAAAGTTGTCTCTTCTCTACCTGAATTTGATGGAGACGCTGTACCCTGTAGATACCAGCCAGTACTTACTTATCAAATTTCATTATTAACAGTATTTCCACCTCTTTCAGAGTGTTTAGGCAAATTAAGTGAAATAAGATAGCAGATGTTAGTCATTGTAGTTGTGTTTGGTGCCAGTGCTTGTCTCCAGATTGCTGCCCATGATAGCTTAAAGCTGCTCTTCTGGAGTTAGCTGTCCCTGTCCATACCAGAGGAAACATGAATTACCAGCAAGGACTATATGTGTATTTTTAAGGCTGACATGCTTAGGAAAGGAGAATCTAAGTGACTTCCCTTGCAAGTGCACAAGAATTCTGTTGCAAACTAAGTATTGAGGCTCAGGTCACATGTGCATCTCTTCTTCCTTCCTCCTTTAGTTATCTTCTTTGGATGTATGGACCTGTGTCCGCATGGATTTTTTAATGTGCCTAAGGCTGCTGTCACAGGCCTCCAACTTACCAAAGAGTATGTCCCGAAGTGAGGACAGAAATATGTGAGACCTTGAACCAAAAGATGAATGAGGAAGTCAGAAATTGAGTCCCCTTTATAATAATTGAGATTTTCTGTTTCTTTTGGTGATATTGTTTGGGGGTTTTTTGGTTTTTGTTTTTTTTTTTGCTTTGGCATTTTGGGAGGAGAAGAACAAATAGTATTTCTTCTCTCAGATTTTGCATTGATCATAGCATTGTAAGTGCTTTTTTTTTTTAAGTTCTCAAGTTGAGGGCTTAATTTTTTTGACAAATTCATAATGTCCTGCAAAGCTTCAGGTTTTATTTAGTGCTTGCTATCAGGTAGAATTTTTCTTCTTAGTTCTAAGTTGGGTGTCACTGGATTTTATATACAGGATGGTCTCTTTCTGTAGTGGATTCTTATTAATGGAATGCTTCTGCCTGAAATGGGAGGAAAATGACCACTTGATTGCATTACTTTCTCACATGAAGCAAGCCAGAAGCATTTGTTCTATTTCACAGACTTTCTCAAAGATTCTGTAGTTGGGATGAAGTGTTTAAATATCCATCTGAAAGAAGAAAAATAATCCTGAGAGTTACCTGCTTGCTTCACAAGTAAATGAAAAGAGCAATGTATTTCCAAGTGAGGTGCAACTTTCCGGTGCTTTTCTTTATTCTCCTTTAATAATTGAACGCATCATTCTCTTCTTTCCTTCTTTTTCTTCCTCCTTCTTCTGGATATGTGTTGTCTTCTATAATTTCTCTGCTAACACTTCACTCTTTCTGCTGTTGTATTATACTGATTTATTAAAAAGAGGAAGCTAGAAGTGGAGAAAATGAGTGGAGTTTGAGCTATGGAAAAAAGCACAAAAATAGTCTGGCTGTTTTTTTCTACCTACATTTTTTGTAGCTGCCTCTTAATCCTGGTATGACAGCTTTACAAACTCTAGTTATTTTGCTATGTGATTTTATGCAAACAGCTGCTGGAGAGATGGAGGTCTGATAATAAGCAGAAAAAATTAAACCATTTCAGGCAGGATCTGCACCCTTGTGTGGTGTCAGTTGATTTCGAGATGTCCAGAATATGAATAGGCCCTGGTCTGCTTTCCAGTGTAAGTGACAGCTTCATGGGAGAGGATTGTTGACTCCAGGCTACACTTCATTGACTTGTGCATTCAGCCTGGAAAGTGGATCTGAGCACATGCTTTCTCACCCTGAGCAGTTTTTGAATACGCTGTAGCAGATGTTTTGTTGCTTTATACTTCAGCACAGAAAGCCTCTGCAAAACACACCCACCGCTGAGGAGTTCAGCTTGCTGGAAATTACTGGGGCAAGACCTGTGTTTAGCAAAAGACCTAGCCAAAAGAGTTACAGGCTGGTGTGAAATTCTAGCAACAGTCTTTGAAATTTTATGATGGAAGAGATGAATTGTCTGTAGTGAGACATGACCTCTCTATCCTTTTGGTAGCGGTATATAATAAATTGGTGCTTTTAAAGTGCTGAAGCTATTTAGTCTCTCCTTGATGAGCACATGTGGTGCAGGCTTCTAGGTCATTTAAGCAGTTTTGAAAACTTTGTCCATAGTATATCTCTGTTCCTCCAAACTATATTTAAATTTACCACTGTAGATTCATTCAGAAATTATCTTTAACATTTGTCTTGGTGGAAAACTTGTCTATTCAAAGTGTCTCTAAAGAATAAAAGTAGTTGTTAATAAGCATGGGGAGAACTTTAAATCTCTTCAGAAGTGACAAAGAAACTGAAGCCAATAGGTTTAAAAATAGTGTTACTGCAGCCTTAGCCTTTCAAGGTCCAAGTCATGTACCCTAATTAATGAGAAGTGGGACCAGAGCGCTGGCTTAGTGCCGCTAATTTTTTGGCCAACTTAGTGCTATGAGAATAGTAACAGTGCTTCTCAAATGCCCTGCTTTTGTCACAAATCAATATATACAAGCTTCATCAGTCTTTCTGCTGTGGTACTTGAGCACAGCTCTAAGAAGGATGTCAGTAACGGTGCAAGGGGTTGTAATGAAGATAAATTGCTAAATGTGATGTGAGTGTCAAAATACATGGGCTGGATGAAGCATATTGGTTTCTATTTACTGTAAGTACACTAAGGGTACAATAAACTGTGTTACATGGTATGTATTTATATGCAGTAATTAAGAGGGAAGCATAATAATATGCTGTAATTGAAGCCTTCTAAAAAGAATTCGATTTTCCACTCATTTAATGGGAAAGGGTAAATGTGAGGGAAATGTTGATAGAAGGATTATAATTTTATTTACTTGGAATTTGGTATGGAATATCACAAGGGGAGTCACTTCTGGAAACTTTATGGCCATAGTTTGCAGGGAGAAGGAATTTAAAAACTCACAAAGTGGCATTTAAAAATAGCACTACCTCTCAGTTCTTCCCACAAACACCACACTGGTAGTTCAACTTTGGACCAGCGCTGTATTCTCCACCATCCTCCTCTTTTTCTCCAGCATCTCCCACACAAGAACTTAACAAATTTAACTTTGTTTTGCTGCTGAGCTTGCTCAGCTAGGCTGTAGCCTTTGCTGGTGGTGATGCCTGAAGTCGGTGGTCCTTTGTGAGAAACTGCAACGTTTTCTGAAGACTATAGGCAGCCGTGTGGCAATATGCTCATGTATATTTTTGCAGGAGAAGTACAAAAGTTGAAGTTCACTGGGTTTATGTAGCTGAATAGTGCTCTACAGAACACTGATTGCTTAAATCCTGGATTACGAATCCATGTAAGCATTTGTTTCATGGTTCTTTAGCATTGCCCACATTTGGCAGAGAAAGCTGCATTTTTTCTCAGTGACATGCTGGTGATGGTGTAAAAATGAGGCAGTGTGTCTGATTGAACATTTTGTCTGAGGTTTAAATTGTTCCAAAAACACATGCCTTTCCCTTTTTAACATTGAAGCCTATCAGAAGATGCAAGGGAAATTTAAAAAATAGGTAAATATCCTCTTATTTCTATCTTGAGCTTGAAAAGTATTACTGGCTGTGCTGGCTGGAAATAAGAGAATTATTTTAGTTATTTCTAAGACATGTGAAATCTATCTAGTTGAACAGTTGGTATATAGAGGCAACTTCCTAAAAAGACAAGATATATCAATGTCTGCTTCAAATGGTGACATGATGAACTTCAATGTCAACTTCAAAGTTACAGGAAAAAATAAAAGGAAAAAAGTAAAGAAAGGGAAAAAGAAGAGAAAGGCAGGGGAAAAAGGGAAGAAAATAGGCAGTTCTAAAGAAAATTTAAAACATGTTCATCTCATACAAGCTCTCCATGGGTTTTTCGGCAGAGGAGAAAGCTTCCTGTTGGACAGGTCAGCACGGTACTGGATCTAGCAGAGACACGAGTTCTGGGCCTGCGAGGCACACACTGAACTCACTCACTCCACGGTACAGATTTCCATCCTGCACCCTGTGTTCCTCTGCATCACTGTTCTAGAGATGCACGGGCTACACTTGCTCCACCTCCCCTTCCCCTCCAGATACTTTTTTTTTCTATCAAACTGCTGTTTTCAGGAATAGCCAACAACTTTCCAAAGGCAGGAGATGACTGGAGGTTAAAACTCTCTTTCAGGGACAGATTTGCATATGACATTGCATACTGCTTCTCATGTGTATTCAGGCAGAAAGTCTTACATAGCAAAATATGGGGGAAGTCCTGGTGTGATTCATCTGTCTGCAGTGATAAGTGGTCTCCTCAGCTAGACTGTTGTCTCTAACTTAACATGATCTGGTAAGATGAAGAATTATCAAGTGCATAACTGAAAATATTGCTAGTTTGGTTGTTAAGTGAGTGGTCTCTGTGCAAGAGATATGAACAGAAATTCTAAAATGCAAAATAATTAAGGCATGGCATTTTCAGAGATTATTCTCTTTTCTTTGGTTACTTCAAATTTCAATGGCTCACAGGTATCCCTTTATTTTAGATAGCATCTTGAGAAGTAACACAAATGAGAAAGCCTAAGCATTGGGAAAACTGAGTTTGATAACTGTTCTGCATCTGCATCTGTAATTTTAATTTTGTTTTCATATTAAATAAAAAAAGAATCTCTTTATAAATTTATAATAATGGGGCAAATTAAGTTTGGATTGAAAAAAAAGAATTGTGTGTTTAAAGTCTGAAGTATTCCATATTACATTCAGATAGCCATTGAGAAATGTGCCCATAACTCTGATGACACAATATATATACCAAAGGAAAGGGGCAAGAATGGGTCCATATATATCAAATACTAGTGGTGGCCCTCAGCTAATTTTAGTTACTCAATGAAACACCAATAGCCTTGAGAGACTGGATGTTCAAAGAATGTCTATGATTTCCACAGAATTTGTAGACTGTTAAGTCAACCCTGAGATGCTTTGTTTGCTTTTTTGACTCGTGCTAATGATTGATTTCAGTTTTTATTTTTTTCACTAATATTGGCCTCATTCTTTTAACTTTCTCAAGATTAGATTGATTTTCTTAAAAATGTTTTGCACGTACTAACACCAGAATGATGTCAAGGACAAACATACTACTGACAGTTCAATCAGTGCATCATTTATATCATAGTATCTGTTTCTGACCTCTCGGAGAGTGTTTAAGCCGTTCAGTACTGATACTGTATGGAAGTTCTTACCTGGCAGGATTTCAGTCCAGCATTAAAAATCCCACACCTTTTTTGGTTAATCCGTTTTATTGATTCAGGATACCAATAGTAATGAAGAAAAGCAGTCCTCTTTTCTATCTTTAATGAGCTTCCTATATCAAAAATCTTCATAATTCATTATGCAAAACGTTGGGGTTTTGTTATGAATGCTTGACAATGATAGAAATTAGTTGAATAGCTTATAGAACTTTTCTAGATGTATTGTAAGCTTGTGTTAATTTATTTGCATATTAAAATAAGAGCACAGCTCATTTATTATTAATTCCCTCCTTAGCTCTTGGAAAATATTTGATTTTTCCAGTTCATCGATATATATGATGAGAGATTCACCATCTACAGTGGAATACTGCCCCAAGTATATTTTTTCACAAAATCATGTTTCACTGGACAGTGAGTCTGCTAGAAATGGGCAGGGAACAATTGATATTATGATCCAGGTTAGAAAACCTACCAACTGTTTCAATGTGAAGTTGGCCCAGTATAAACATACAGATGATTTTGCAGGTACTAATTCAGGTTCGTATTTTGTAGAGCATGGCAAGAGCGGGGTCATCCAGAGCTAGGGCTTAGATTCACACACTGTGTCTACCATGGCTGTTGTGTCTCATTAGAAAAATCACATTTCTGCTTGCCTAGAGATTTGCCTTAGTCAAGAAATTATTTGCGTATATGTGGCATTTGCAGAGATGAGGGAGCTTGTTTTACAGATTTCATGAATCACTGATCTGAACTGTTGGGTCATGGAATGAAGAAATGAATATCTGCAAAGCACAGCACTGTCAGCTTTTTCATGCCGGGCATCAAATGCCTCTTTTATAATTTTCCTTGTGGACCCACAGCATTCTAGCAGAAGGTCTTGGCTCTAAGCACCTCATAGCATGTAAGCATGGAAGGAGATACTCAGCGTATAGGCTTTGTGTGCTGTCTTATCAGGCAATTTCCGCCTCTTTTAAAGGCATGACAGAGAAGATCAAATCCAGGAAGGAAATTCAGCCTGCAGGCTGCCACCCTGCAAGGTTCTGGGCATCTCCGGGGAGCCTAGAGAAGTATCAGCATTTCCTTGACCTTCTGGACCTAATTAAAATCTCACTGGACTCAGCATCATGCAGTTGTGCAAGGAAGTTCCCCTATGATTAACTAGCATTATGTTAAGACGTGATGTCACTGTGGAGAGGGGACGGTATTATGCTGGGAGCTAGTTCAATTCCTTTGCTTACCCTGAGCAGTGTGCTTAGTCTGACTTCAGTAGCAATGATTTTCTTAAAGTTATCACTGATAAATCCCCAGGATGAGAGAATTAGCTATTGGTGCCCATGGCTGCATTTCCCCAGGTGAAATGGTGAGTAAACACATGAGAGTAAAGCAATTTAAATCACACCCAACACCTCTTTCTTATGTTCTGTTTGCAGAACTACAAGATGGCAGAGCATTGCATCAATGCAAATGGGTGGAAAAGTATTATTAAAACACCAAATACTATTGCATGCTTTGAAAATCAGGTCTGCACCCAAGTGTTAAATGCTGTTGAAACAGAGAGGGATATATTAATGGTCTTCCTTCGTGTTTTATGAATCATTTCTCATGCTAAGCTTGTGTAGGCAAATTCTGTGGTTAATCTATATCAAGCTTTTCAGTCAGGATTTAGAAGTTTGGTCTAATGTTGCTTTCTCACTGAAGGATTAGCTCACAGATTAGCTCAGGGCTAACAGGTTTTTTCTTCATTGTATGTTTCTTAAGATCTTTAGCTCTCTTTTTTATGGGCTGGAGCCCACCTACTAGGCCCAAATTGGTTGGATATACCCTTTCAGGGTATCTCCTTTGACAGGCTCACTGCTTGGTGAAACAAAGAGTCATTGTGCATTTGCTAAATCTTCACATTTGTTTTATGAATGTACCAATGTTTTAATCTTCTGCAGGAGCAGCAGAAAATCTTTCACATGATTTGAATCTATTTTGGATGTGCAAAGCCTTTGTGTTACCTGAAGCATGTCTGCTTTAGTGCTGTATCATGTTTTTTATAGCATGTGTAATACCCATCAGCTGCAAGGCTGTTAATTTATGTCTGTAATGTTTGAGCACAGACACATGCATGCAATACACACACTTTTTGCAGACATCCCATTTCTCTGCCTTCACAACTAAGACCAAGCTAAGAGCTGCATTTGAGGCAGGGGAGCATCTTCTTCTTCAGTTAGGAATACACTACATCTGTACTAAAACTCTTTCGGGGTACAGGAAATGCCTTTTAATCAATCCATCATTTAGAAACATGGCCTTAAACAAGTTTTGCATCCATTTGTCCTTTCTCCCAGGGTGATCTGTACTCAGCTGTTCAAAATTCATACTTGTTATTCCTAAAAAAATTTAATTTGGGGATATTTTCACAGTGACTTCACTTTCTACCACCATTTATACACACCAAATCCAAGTATCCTACAATACTAGGGGATTGTAGGGATCTCAGCACTAAATATCCTATTCCTTTGTCTTGAGTGGGCTTTGGGTTGGTTTGAGACGTGTTCTTTGATCACAGGCTGTTGCAGTGTCCATGGAGTCTGACTGGAGATGGTTCCCAGGACACCTACAACCTTAAGCAGTCCCTTTCCTGGATCATCCTCAGTTGTGAGCTATTTGGTTTACAGGCAGCCTCTCCACATGGGAAAAACTGGAACAACTCTTTCCTTTTGCAAGTTCTTTTAGATTTTACTATCTTCCCAACAGCTGTCTTTTTACCATCATGGTAAAGATAAACTTTATTCTTGAGGTCCAATCCCTTGAGTCATACTGTCAATATAGAATCACATAATCTAGGTTTTGTCAGTGCTTTGCCCTCTGATTTATTTTTTTTTTGTCTTCGCGTTGCTAGTGCTCTTATTATCCAGGATTTTATAATTTCCAGTACTGATCATATATTAAAAACTCTTCATTCCATAAACCTGCCCCTACCAGTCCGTATACGTGGTGAGAACCTTTTTCTAGTACACATTGAATACACGTTTTTTTGAGTCTCATCACATCTCGCAGTCTTCTCACGTAGCCTGTACTATCTTTCTGTATTTTCCCTCTTTATCTGATCTTTCATATTCCCAGATCACCACGCTGTCCCTTCACCATATAATCCTTAAACATTCATCTTTAGCAGAAAAGACATACTGGAAAGGGTAGGAAAATGTCAAGGAAAACTGTGGTAGTTTGAAAAAATTAGGGGGGTTTGGTTTTTTATTTTCATTTTAAAAATAATTTGTTATGGCAAAAGTGCATCATTGTGTGAAATGTGCTGAAATAAGATTGGAGTATTCAGCATAATTTGTAACATGACACAAATTAAAGTATTTACTAGGCACCTTGAGATAAGAAAATCTCTAATCGGGTTGAGAATCAGTTTAGTAGGCCTAATGACACTTTTTTTTCTCCCTAAATATATTATCATGGAACATAAGAATCCTAATGTTTTTCTTATCTGACTTCAGCTTGAGAATAATCAGAGACCAAATAGTTATTTTGCCTTTTATGGAGATATGATTTAAACAGAAAAGTACAAAGGCCCTGAAGCATCAAGTGCTATGAGATCTGTCCTCAAAAACAGTAATTTTCTTTTCACAGCCTAACAAATTTCAGTTGACAGGAAACAGATTAATCTCCTCATTCTCAAATGTAATATTGCTGTTTGCTAATCTCTCATGATACAGAGACATTGAAAATGTTATCATAGCAATCCTAGAGTACATTTTATGGTTTGGCAAAAAATAAGACTTTCTTTGGCAATGACTATTCTAAATATTCAAAAGCAAGGATTAACATGAATACTTGAGAGCAAAAATGTTAGAATCAAAATAATGAGTTATTTTTTCTCACATTCCCTAGGAAAGTAAAAAATACAAATATTACTAATAGCAGTCTGTCAATTTATGGCTTCTAATTTTCTGAGATTCAGCATATTATCTTTAATCCAGATACCAGTAAATAATTTAATATTTTCTGTCATAGCCTCAAATATATTTGCTTTTCCCTTTGAATCTTCTTTCCTTCCACTATTCTACCAGATAATTTTTAAAGGGTTGTATAAAATAAAAAAAAAAAAAGGTGTTCTTAACCCTAAAGGCCAAACAGTTTTTTTGAAGACTTTATTGGAAAAAACAGGGGGAATATAAACACATGGTTTTATACTGCCACACTTTTTAAAAATACAACACATGACCACAGTTTAAAAAACGCTTACAAAATTTCTAGGAAGTCATAAGTTTTAGACCACACATTTTAGCTAAGAAGAGATAATGCTTTATTATCTGATGTATCAAAGTCTCTGTTGACCTCTGAGAGAGGGAGAGGACAATGAGACGAGTGCATTAGCTTGGTCTCAAAAAACTGTAATGTACAACCAAAGGAATAAAAATATTAACTGACACATGAGGTTCATTTGCATACTCTCCTTATCCTCCTGACCAAAACTCTGTTGTTCAAATGGACCTGCACAAACTCTCTCTATATAGCTCTCATAAACATATGGACGTATGTTTGTGGGATTAAATTGAATACTAAAGCCCAGCTTTTGTCTTTTTTTCACTGGCATTTACAAGGATATGTACAGTTAAGGATCTTTCACTATTTTTGTTACAATCCACTAGATACTGCCTGAGTCTTCACTTCAGCACCTCAGTGAGGGACTGGCATTTAAAAAGTAAAATAATATTTTCTTTATATGCCTTCTCTTCAGGCATTCAGTCCTCAATATCCGACTCTCAGTGTGAAAATATCCATTGAAAGCTGTGGCATTTTTAATAAAGAAGAGTGAAGTGTACAGAAGATGTGTTTTTTCTGCAGTACTGGGAGGCAGTGCCTGGCAATGGATCACAGTGGTGACAGGACTCCCAACTTCCAGCAAGCTACTCAGCTCCCTAAAGAAATCCTTGCTGCTGCAGCACAGTGCTCAGCATGAGGCAGTCATTTATCCTGCTTCTTGACAGAGCAAATTACCCAACTCAGAACTGTGGGCTGTGCTTTCAGTACCTCGCTCAGTGCAGGGCTAATTTAGTGTCCCTTCCCTCCTTTCCACACTGTAGGATGGACTGAGAGCTACCTCACAACTTCTTACCTTGAGACACACCGCTGGTTTCTCTGGGGTGCAATGTGCTCCTTGAATTGAATACCTTGAATCCTTAAAAAGTACTAGCTGAATAAATTACACATTCATGCTCTATTTTCTAGAGGTTATTGAGCACACATTCACTAGACTTACACAGCAAAACAGGAATTGCATCTTGAACTTTGAGTGAAAAATTGCGTTTGCCTCACTAAGCCTATAAATAAGATTTAGATATTTTGTCAGATCAGTAGTCTATGGATTAGACCTGCTCCTAATATTCCATTTCTAAAACTGGATACACTTTTGGAGAACAACTGTATTTATATATTGTATGGAGCTTATCAAAGGAAGCAGTGGCAGCATTTATGGGTAGTGTCAGCCACATCATGAGCGAGATCTGCAGTACTGACCCAGCATCTAACCGTGGGGATTAATGCATGGGCCTGGAATATCTGATCCACCTGTGCCAAAGGATCATGCCTCCTGTACTGATCCTGACAGGATGCACTTGAGCTGTTTAAGACCTCCCATACACCAGGAGCTTTCTCACGGCTATTTCCAACAAAGTACCCGGCCCCTTTAACACCTCCTGAGACAATCTCAAAAGCAAAGCAGCTCCTAAAACTCTTTTTTCAATCTTTTCTGCTACAAACCAACAAAGCAACTCATTAGAGGGACTCTTTTCCTCTTCCTCCCTTTCGTTCCGTTCATCTAGTGAGGCTAATTGGACAGTCATAAAATGAATCCAGGGAAATTCTCCTTCTTCTCCCATGTATCAGTCCTGCACTAACAGATTGAGCATATTGTCTCATGTGGTGTTTTATTGTCCTCCAGACCACATTATCTGCAGGGCAATCTCACAAAGGTTGATAGCATTACTAGGTTATCTCTCGATCTGACATTCTTGCTCATCACTCTAAATCCAGTCATTTTACTAGTGGCATTAGACACCATTGCTGAAGTTAATTGGGTGCTGCTTGCCATGGACTGCAGACCCAATTGCATAAATTGTAGATGATTGTCCCTGCTCTTAACTTTCATTTCACAACTGGGAAAAGTATGCGTGGGTTGATATACCTGTCTCTTGAACCACACTCTTTGACATTTGCAATCCAATTATCGGTCACCTTGGCCATTTATTCAGTCCAGCTGTCCTCCCGTCGGTATGCTCTGTGTCAACACCTACTCCATACACTGCCCTAATGGGAAAATAAACAGTAAATTATGAGCCTATATAAATCCAATAAAAGTGATTTTGACTCCATAAACCATGGAAGTGAAACCGATGTGCTTTATGCAGTTGCTGGTCTCCCAGGTTGGAATTGCTGCTCTGTATTTTTGAATGTCGCAGCTTACTGGAGATATGGAAGTTATATATCTATTGAGGGCCTTGGTGCCCTTACAGTAAGAACATGAACTTTAAGGGCTATGCATGGGAAGATTTCTGTATTATATTCTTGAATAAATGGGTGTCATTGGTAGAAAGCAATAAATTTCTGTTAATGATGTTTTATTAAATATTTCCTTTCCCAGATAAAAAGTATTCTTCCTAGACTCACATTTTACATTTGACTGACCCTTTGCACAGCAGTGAATGCCATCCTGTGGCTGCAAAACCCAAATGCATGTGAAAGACTAATTCTGCAGAAGAATCAAAGTGCTAAGAATATTTTAAAAATTGTGATTTTTAAAATTCCTCCTGCACTGCAGGAGTAGAATATCATCTTATTATTATTCAGACACATAAAGATAGTTTTCCAGGACTCCAGGCACTATGTAATTAATTAATTATTATAATATTAATTGATTAATTAATATTAATAACCTGGACATTTTAATGTGTTCCCAGTGTTACTCTGGGAAATTAAGTTTTTGGGACAGGATTTTTTTTTCAACACATTTGGAATGTTAAAACTTTGGGACAGCTTTTCCTGTTGTACTGTTGCCCCCAGTTGACTGTTCCCATACACATACCTACTTATTTATGTTGGCAGTATGGTCTTGACACATTCTGAAAATTATTCATATACATTGCTGTTCACAGGATCACTGGCTATGTGTGTAACAGATTGAACCAACGGAGAAAAAAAATCATGCTAAAGAAAATAATGGCATGTGAAATTACTGTTTCTTAAAAGTAAGCAGAAAATCCCACACTTGGCTGAGTATTAAATAAGATCATAATATTCAGTTGTAATGCATACAGTGGTGATGCTGCAGTGGTACACACCTTTTCGACCCTTTAGCTGAAGGCTCACAGCTTTCAGGTACACATGCAGCTTGAAGCCCAGGGCTAGGAAGAAACTACTGAAATTAGGTTGTTGAGTTCTATGTACAGCCCCATTCTCATCAAAGTCAAAAATTCCCATTGCTTTTCAAGTCTGAGGATACCACAACTGACCAGTACTTCTCCACCAAGAAGACGTCTGTAATTCTTTGTCTGCTGAGACAACATGAGCTCAGATCAGCAGGATAACACTTGTCTTTAGACTTTCGTGTGTGTCTCTAGCCACGCAGTATGTGAGTGCCCCGCCGTCCGTGGTATGGTTGGGAATGCTGAGACTATTCAGACATTTGTGGAGGTTTTTAGACATTCAGCAGAACTGAAAAGAAAACTAAACTGATTATGTGAAAAACAGGGTTACAGTGAACCTGTCCCTAAACATACACTTAACTGTGTCAGTCTTGTCTAGTGAAAGAGAGCAAGGTTTTTACTGTGACTGATGAAACAGAGTCCTAATGCACACATCAGGGAAGGGGCTGATTGTTCTCATTCTTTTTCACCACAACAGTTATCTGAATTTCAGTTTCATAGGTTTTGTACTGGACACAACACTGGAGCCCATTTTCCAGGTTGAGTTTTCCAAGTTAGAAACTTAACATGGAACAAATAAAAAAGGTGGTCCAAGAATATGAGTTTTGCTTCAAAATTGGAATCTTCATTTTTTTCTGTGTATAATCCCATGGTGTTTCTCAACCAGCTTGTAAAATTGACCCTATGTCAATGTAAACTGGATGGTAGATATTTACAGGACATTTAAAATCGAAGACAAGTAGAGATTGCAATAATAAGGCTTGTCTGTTTTGCCTATTAGATGAAAGTGTGATTAAATATAGCCCAATTAATGCCTGTTATCTGTCCAAAATTGATTTGTAACAGAAAGTTGTGAAGTAGGCATCAAGAAGGCAAGTATAATTTTTTATTACTAAAATCAAAGCAATTATTGATGTGATTTACTTTAACCTGATCTGACAAAACCAGGATGATATTTTCATTAAAAAACCTGCCTTGGGAAGAGCCCTGACAACCAACCTCCTTATTAATGCTTATCTCCTTTATTTTTATTTCTTTTCATACTGGTTTTCTTAGCATTTTTGTACTACTTTTTAAGATATTTTAGGATGAAGTCCTCATCTGACTCCAAAAATTACTTTATTCAAACATGCATGAATAATTGCTATGATACTATCCTAAAAGTTGATTGAAATTTACATTGCACCCCATTGGTAGCCAAAGAATCTTTTATCAAATAACTTGAACATCACCAAAAAAAAATCACATCTTTGTTTTTTCCTTTTTGATTAATGAAAACAGTCACTGCAATCTTCCTGAGTGACTGTTCACTGAAGTCAGATAAATTTCTAAGGCCTAAACCATACACTTTTGCTTTTTGCAAATTTAAAATATCTCTACAGGATACTCAAAAAATGAGAACAGCCTGTATCCCTTAAAGGTCTGATTTATGTACTTTCTACCTGGCTACAAAATCTATTTTTATTCATCAGCTTTTTAACTGGTGAGCTTTATTTTGAATGTAAAACTGTGGAAGCTTCATTTTTTACTCTGAAAAAGCTAAATTGCATTTAAATGTCAGAGGCTACTCATCAGTTTGTCAGCTGTAAAACTATCTTTGAAATGTTTTACCTGTATATGTGGATGGAGAATACTCATTATTTTTTGCATATTGTGGAAAAATAATGTAAGATAGAAATTGGATATTTTCAGCATTACTGATGAGACACAAAGTCTTTTACGTTGAGATTAATGGCTCTGGTGTTACCTATTTGGGTATTGATCAAAGGGGTTGTTGGTAAGTGATGAGTTCTACAGTAGAGATTTTTGGGGGGAGAGTAGTGGGTGGAATCTAGTTTGCTATCTGTAGTGAAATTGCAGAATTCATCACCAAAATTGTAGTTACACAATATATGTTCCTTCAGTGGCCCAACATCTTAAGAAATTTCCCGTACCCTGACTTGGGGACCTGGATGCCTCTCCTCCTTATGCTCTCTCATTGCCATTGCTTATTAACCATCTGCTTTTTGGGGAATTTTGTTTTCTTTTGACAGTTTATTTTAAAATCTGATTATTTCAGTAGCCCTGTTTGTAGCACAGGTGCACAAACAGTTTATTGGCGGGCAAAAGTGGTTGCAAACTATGACAGGGGAAGAACAAATGGCTAGAGGAGGAGCTGGAGATGAGGCTGGATGTGTCTTAATCTGCCTTTGTGCCAGAGACAAGGTGGTGTAATCCCCCATTAGCACAACCAAGTGCTGCTTTCTAGAGCAATTTAAGCAAGAAAAAAAGAAGTGTTATCTTTCTTTTCAAAATGCTTGGTTCTGCTATATGTAGCAGCATAGAATTTGGATATATTGTACCTATAAAGTAAATAAATTTAAGGAACTACAGTGTATATCTTTTATCTCATTGCTGACCAAATAAACGTTTTACCTCCTCAGTAATAACAATTTTGTTTCAAGTCTGACCATCACAGAGTCTCACCTAAGGATGTTTTATCCAATATCAGAAGGCACTGGCTGTTCGGTGTGACAAAAGTTGTTTAGAAGTAAATTTTTAGATTACAGTTTAGGACAGAAGATGATTATTTCCTTTGAAGACTGAAAGTTTTAGTTGATGTTACTAGTCTGTTGTAATAGAAGCTGCTGCCACAATATTTCTAAGAGCATGCAGATCAAGCTCTTTTGTACTATACCTATTTTCAGGGGACATTCAAAGCTTGTACCATGTTATCATGAGTGCTGCTAATTTACTGCAAAACAGACAGAGGGCTATTGCCACACACCTGCACCAAATTTGAGAGTTTCTGCTAAAAGAGTTACTGTACATTAATTCCCCATCAGTTTTAATGTCTGGGGATCTGTGCTACAAACTGACACAGGCTGCACACCCAAGCAAGCATGTGAAGTGTATATCATTGATTAGTTAACTCCATGGTGACTAGTGCTATAGCTTGATTGAATGTTGGCAATATATCAGCATATACTTTTTGAGTACAGCATGTGTGTTGATGGTTACAAAATAAATTATTAATATTAGGAAAATATCTTTGAAGCATGAATAACATATTGTGTGTTTATTAATAACCAGAATGTTTTTCTTACATGATTAGACATGTACTACTGATCTAGTATGAAAAAATGGAAGTTTGGGGATACATAACAATCTTCGTAATTTTGGGGAAACTTAAGATGGTGTCGAGTTCCTGCTTATAGGGAAGATGAAAACCAAGTGACTTTGTGGATAGGAAATGAAGGGTAATTGAATATTTGAGCTTAGAAGTAGATGCACACATTTTTTGAAACACAAAAACTGAGATCTACTCTATTTCCTGAGCGCTATGATAAGATTTTTGGAGAAGGGCATTATCTGTAGAGGTAGATCTGATAGAGGGCAACTTATCAATATTTAATCACAAGTGTTTCTTACCACAAGAAAAGCAAAATTCACAAATGGCTAAAGTAGATATTCAGGTATGAATTAGGTTAAAATTGACATAGGGAGTACTACTAACATTAAACTGCTAAAATATCTTGATTTACAAGCTTTATGTTATTTAATGCTGCTTGAAGTGAAATATTCTGACATTTGACTACTCATTTTCTGTTCATGAAACTCTCTTCACTATCAGCAGGAGCTAAACACCTTCTTCAAAGTTTCCTGTGAAGATCAATAGGCAACTTTTATCTTCTTTCTCATTTAGGGGCTATGTAGGTAGTTGAAGTCCTATTTAGTGATAGATTGTTCCTAAACAATGGAACAAAGGGGTTTCATATGCCTAAAAAAAATATTTTTAAGCAGTTGCATATTGGTCTTTATCTTGTTTGTGAGGTGTCAGTCTGAAGGTGGGCATACGTCCTTGGGTCCAGATATTATCAGGGGACAATTTGGAGTGTATTCTGCTTTCCAATTTTTTCTTTGTTTTATGTATATATAGTAAGTCTCATTATTGTAGCCTCATGAGCAGAGAGAGGAAGCTCATGATGTACTCAAAAGAACTTTACAGTTATTATTTGGAGACTGAGATTGATATTTTTACTATGATCATCTCGAATTTTCCAACTTCTAGTTGCAAACTTTGAGAACTGTTCAACATGGGATATGATAGACGCAGTTTCAAGCACCGCTTCTAATGATGGTGTTATCACCTAGAAGGTCAGGAAAACTCCTAGCTTCTTCTTACCAGATGATTTCTGCTGAATCTTAAGTGACTACACACTACAGTTAGGCAGTAAAGATATTCTGTATTTAACTCCAGCAGTGGAAATAAGAGGCACATTTGGACTTCTGGAAAGTGACTGGCTTAGAGTCGCTTCCGGACAAAGTTTAATCTACAGTTTGTCAAAAGTAAATTAAATGAGGTTGACATTCCTGAGGACTACAGTTTTTGTTTTACTTAGTGAAAAGAAGGGGAAGATACTTTCTGAGATTTCCTGGAGGAGTTTCCTTTAACACATGACAGGCTGCTCTGTTGTCCTGGGAATGTAGTGGAGTAATGGCTGGTTCTGCACTTAGCATGTATTGATTGAAGAACACTGTAAATAAAACCTGATGCACAAAGGTTGCCAGGATCTCCAAACTGTAATGAACTTTAAAAGCAATGCCTGTGGAAAATTGCTGTTTTTCTTTTCGAGACTCACTGTCAAGAGCTATACAGATCCTTTGATCCTTATTTGTATTGCTATTAAAGCTAAAATATAAGTATTAAGTTTCTTTTGAGACACTTTTTTATTGTGTCTGTTTTCAAAAAGCTTGTAGAATGAAGTATGACATAGGATAAATTTAGTAGAAGTGGTAGTAGCATTTTTGGACTTTTAAGTCACCCATTCTGATATTTCACTCTGCCAAGTCCTTTGATTACCATCTACTCATCTCAGTACTGTGAGTCTGACAAAAGTTAAGATTTGAAAGCTCTAAGGCTTTCTTCAGTACACTCTTACAATATTTAGCTTTGTAAATACTACAGGGAGTATTTAACTCTAAATGAAAAAGCTTTCCTTCCTTCCTTTTTCCTGTCTTTTGGCAATACAGTGCTGAAATTACCTGATGTCATCATTAATTCTCAAATGGTTTAACAGACCATTATACATCGTTTTCTAGCTTGAATGTGGCTGGAAGCCATTGACATTCTTAATCAGACATCCAGAGTGTTTATGTCAGTAATAATCTCTATTTAAAATGTACTCTAAACTATTTAGTTCTCCTACATGGCCAGAGTGAATGTATTATTTTTTTTTAATGTATGAAAACACAGTGTTCCCATATTAGCACATTGTAAAGGAAATAGGGAAAGATGGATCATATTGATATGATTAGAACTCTTTTGTACAAGAAGTGTTTAAGTAATACATCTTTTGGGACAGCACCACATTCTATTAGACAAGTGAAATAAGCACTGCCCACTTCTTCTCCGCAACTGCCAAATAACGGTTTAGAAAGAGAAGGCATCTAGTTGACTACATCTAACTCAGTAATTGTGTTGAACTAACAAAACTGAAAAAACCTGTTCTATATATCTTTGAGCTACACTGCCTTCACTTTGTAGCAGTAATCTGACATGTAGCTCAGTAACAGCGTGCATTTCAGAAAAAATATTTTCTTGTAAGAATTTAGCCACAAATTTAGTCTATCTCTGAAGTAGGCAGAGGTAGTAATTCAGTGCATTTGACTTTAAAGTTCTATGCATCCCTTGATAAGCTCTCCTTATAGTATTTTATTTTTCTTACTTGGGCTGAATTCCAGAGACTTACAATAAGTATTGCAGCTCCTTTTAGTGTTGGCAGAAGAAACAAACCCATTAGTCACTATAACAGCAGGGGTATGCCTCAGCTCTCCAGATCACTTTGATCATTTTTCTGTGTTCAGTAACTCAACTAGATTCTCTTTTTTAACGTTTTCTGAAGCAAAATTAGCATTTCTGGTTGGGGAAAGGGAGAGACTTTTACCTGAAGACCTCATTATGCACACACCTTTCATGAGGTGCAAGCATCTCAGCTTAGTTTTTTTTGCATTAAGCAGTTATCACACAAACAAAAATAAACAGGCAAATATGACATCTTCAGCATTTTGCAATGCTAATGACAATAATGTGACAGTTCCTCATAACTTAAAAATTGGGTAGGCTGAGTACTTCCTCCTGCCAAAGAATGATGTAGAAGAAGATTCTTGTTCTTCTAAGGCTTGATAATTCACATTAAACACCTGCTGGCTGTCTTGTTGTACTTGTTGAAGTAAGATCCCTGCTAGCTACTCCCTCCAGCTGAGTTAATTATCTTGGAAGTCATGAGCTTTTGTTAATGAGACTCAATATAGTACTTCTAATTCAAGAGTGTGGTCCCGACAGTTGTATTTGTATTCTGAAAAGATTTAAGAACTACACCTTCTGCATTTAAGTGTCACAGTTCAATTCATAGAAGAAATTACTGTCTCAAGGGAAAATTACTTTTGTCACCATCGTTGAGGTCTGCTAGACTAATGCTATGTTTTAGCCAATACTTTCACAGTAGATGTCTCCTCCATGCCTTCTCCATGGTCATAAAAAGAAATTCTCATATCTGACATTCCAGCCATTGTATGTTAACAGTATTGACCTGTGTTTTCACTGAGAAGGTCCACTGCTATGGAAATCTCGTTGTAGTTTACCTGTAGATTTGAACATAAATATGAATATCTCTCAGTCCTGTAGAATAGAGAAGATTGTTCTGGGAGGTATTGAAAAACACCTGAAAGACAGCACAGTCATTGGCCACAGCCAGCATGGCTTCATGAGAGGAAAGTCCTGCTTATCAAACCTGGTTTCCTTTTATGACAGGGTAACCCACCTGGCTGATCAAGGGAAGAGAGTTGATGTAATCTTTTTGGATTTCAGTAAAGCTTTTGATACTGTCTCTCTCGGGATCCTCCTGGACAAAATGTCCAGCACACAGCTGGATAAACACATCTTGTGGTGGGTGAGCAGTTGGCTCAAAGGTCGAGCACAGAGGGTGATAGTGAATGGTGTGACATCAGACTGGTGATCTGTCACTAGTGGGGTTCCACAGGGCTCCATCTGAGGCCCTGTGCTCTTCAACATCTTCATAAATGACTTGGATGCAGGACTGGAAGGGATACTGAGCAAGTTTGCAGATGACACAAAACTGGAAGGAGCTGTTGACTCCCTTGAAGGCAGGGAGGACCTGCAGGGAGACCTGAGAAGTTAGAGGACTGGGCAATCACCATCTGTAGGAACTTCAGCAAGGGAAAGTGCCTGATTCTGCACCTGGGATGGGACAACCCTGGATGTATGTACAGACTGGGCAATGAGATGCTGGAAAGCAGTGCCAAGGAAAGGGACCGGGGGGGTTGATGGCAAATTGAATCTTATTCAACAGTGCCCGGGCAGCCAGGAGGGCCAACCATGTCCTGGGGAACGGAGAAGAGGAGACTGAGGGGACACCTCATTGCAATCTACAGCTTCCTCATGAGGGGAAGAGGAGGGGCAGGCACTGATCTCTTCTCTGTGGTGACCAGTGGCAGAACCCGAGGGAATGGTCTGAAGTTGTGTCAGAGGAGGTTTAGGTTGGATATTAGAAAAAGGTTTTTCACCCAGAGGGTGGTTGGGCACTGGAACAGGCTCCTCAGGGAAGTGGTCACAGCACCAAATCTGACAGTTTAAGAGGTGTTTGGATGAGACTCTCAGACACATGGTGTGACTCTTGGGGATGGTCCTATGCAGGGCTAAGAGTTGAACTCGATGATCCTTGTGAGTCCCTTCCAAGTCAGCAGATTCTATGATTCTGTAGGAAAGGGTGTGGTAATGTCTATAGACCAAACCTACTGAAGTAGGTCCTGCAGAAGAAGTGGACATTGTTTTACTTGGATTTCGAAAATTCTGTTATTACATTGAATTTGTTGTACTCTGCAGAAGGAGATATTTTTGTGCGTTTTTCTCAAAAAATGCATGTCTGAGGTAAGTAGAGGAAATTTGAGGAGGCCTTGTCCTGGTCCATCCAGCTGAAGGAAACATTGTAAGGGATGTGTAAATGTTCTTACTCCACTAAAGAAATTTCCACATAACCAATACCTATATGTTGGTTGATGTATACCTATTGGTTGATGCATTTCAGTAAAGTCAATGGGTAAATGTAAATTCCTGACAGAAAGTGCTCATTTTCTGAAGAAAACTGTGGTGAAACTGTCTGTAGGTTGTGCGAAAACAGCAGTGAAGCTTAGGATTTCCCCATGAAAGTGGTATAAAAGATCATATTATTCTTGTTGTCTCTTGCATTCAGACCTTATTAAATATGTCATCACATGCCTTTTAAGACATTTCACCCTTGCTGAATGGATCAACTCTTTGTATGATTGGTTAGAGCTTCCAAATTCAGCTTTTTTGTGGCCATATACCAGCTTTGGGAGGTCGTATCCTCTGTTTAGGCTGTCTTGACACAGCATGAGAAGCAATATCTAACCAGAAGGGCAGAGGGGACAGTAGCTGGCCGATCCATCTCAGCTTGCACATGGTCAAGAAGCTGCTTCTCTGCAGCAGTTGTATCTGGGTACCAGACTCGACACATAGTCTGAAGGTGTTCAGCATTTAGGAAGGCACATGCTGACTAAGCAACCATTCTTCATCTCCTCTGGAAAAGCCATAATTTTGGTCCTTACCATTTTCCCATCTTGATTACTGTGAGATTCACCTCTTGTTTGGTTTTTGATGGCACATCTTGACAAGCATATATTGAGACAGTCTGTCATTCACCTTTTTTCTCTGTTTTTTTCCCTGTCGTGCTATCTGCAGGTTTCTAAACAAAACAACTTCACTGCCCGTAAATTACAGTTTCTCTCCTGCAAGCTCTCCTGTGTCTTGCACATCTGCCTTTCACATTTCCGGAGATACCAGCTGTGAATTAGCTTTTGTATCTCTGTCCTATGAACATACCTACCTCCCTTCTCTCCCTGCTTACTTTTCACTGTAATTTTCAGCTGTTTAAGGGTTTTGCTGAAAACTATGGTAACGTTTGAATCAAATTGACTTGGTTCAAGGGGCCTCTAAATAATGGTGTGATACTGTGTCCTAATGGAAATGGTATTTGCAGAGTGATGTGCTGAACAACCCTTCTGGTCCTCCCCATTTTTGTCTGGGAACAATTTTTGAACTGGCAGCAACTTGTTGGTTTGTTTTCACGTGTTGTCATAGTGTTTTTATTTTGCAGGGTAGAGGAAATTTTTGCAGTTTATTTACCTTATTTATGGCTTGAACCTGAATAGCCAGGCTGGAATCAGGCTAACTGGAGCAGAGAAGAGGGGTCTGCTGGGGTGCAGATTTACAGTCAGGGAAATAATCACATCACTGGTGTGAGGAAAGCTTAATTAATTAATTTACATGTCTGCAAAGAGCTAACTTCAGCTCCTGTGTCTGCCACTCAGAGCTTTTTGAGTCAAGCTGCATCCTGTCATTTTAAAAAGTTTTGAGTGTTACCCAGAGGAAAAAGGCTTAGTTGGTACCTAACATTTTCCTCTCTAGGGATGTAAAGTTTTATCCTGAGTAGAATTGACTAACTTCAGGCCTTCTATGTTAATTTTTATACTTAACTGACATTTTGTTTATAGCCATTACTATTTTCTCTTAGATGTCAGGAAATATTTTCAGTGCAACTTTTCTGTTATTGAATAGTTTTCCCTCAAATTTGGGTTTACAAAAACATGCAAATGCACACATGTATTTACTGCCACAATGCCATATTAGTGAAGATTTTGGCAGTAACCTAACAAACTGTGAGACAGTATTGGTAAGACAGGAGGATGCTTCACTTCTTGAACAGTCTCTTGAGTTAAGTAGGTTTTTTTTCATCATAGTTGCTTGACTGTTTATACCACTTGGTTTTCAGAGATTTTATTATCGTTATTAGTTGTAAACTCTTTATCTCTCTCACGCACACCTTTTTTGTAGATTACTGATAGCAGGTTGAAGAAAATGCTTTTTTTAAAAAAAATGCTGTATGATCTGTTTAGAGAACAAGAGTTTCCAGAATTTTGCCAATATTTTTCAATGCAAGAACATTATCCCCTTAAAAAAGCATTTTGTTGGCATTTTTTGATTTTGGATTAGTGTGTCTCTGATTGTTTCTATGCAGTACAGACTGTACCACTTGGCATCATTGATTATTTTATCTGTGGAGAAATCCCAAAAAAGGTTTTTCTTTGTTAACCTGTGCTCTGGCCAAGAGCTTGACCAGTTGCACCAGAGTAGAACAGAAATAGACAGGATCAACCTCATAGTGGGACAAAAGTTATTTATTGCTGAAAGCTTTTAATAGGAGAACTGGCAGAACTGGCTTTTTGTTTGCTGCAGGAGTACTGACATTCTCCCAAAGTGGTGAAGTGATAAGACTAAAGTTCTGGTGGTGTGGCTCTCACCGACTGGAAAGGCAGATTCACAGCCATGTGTGCAGCCTTTCAACATTATAAATGCTGTTCAGTAGAGTTAAATACAGGAAATGGAAAATGTCTTTTACCTTTCTTAGAGAAAATATGAGTTTTCTGCTGATTTCAGTGTTATATCAGGATTATCCTAAGTTTAGACTTCTTTACACAAGGATGGGACAATGCCAAAGGACATTATTGCCAGAAAAATTTGCTTTGCCTAAGGATTAGATATCAGGACTATTAGATTTTCAAGGGAACACAGAAATTTTTAAGGAAAAGTAAAACATGAAGAAATTAACCAGCAAGCCAGTCAATGTGTGATGATCACTATCGGCAGGGAAGGGTGTGTAATATCTTGGCTCACTATCATCAAAAATTGTTACTGTGGGATTCAGCATGTTAGCATATGCAACTGAAAATGAAATTTGAACTTCTTTCATGCAAACAGAAATAAGTTCCTGCCTTATTTCTTTCTCATTAAAAAATGCAATCGAAATATTGAGAGAGAAGTTTGAAACATATTGATTTCATTTTGAAGGCATATTATTAAATCTCTTGAGGGCTTGCTGATCTTGAATCATTTCATTTTCATGGTGTTTCAGATTGAAAATTATTAGTAATTCTGTTTAAGTTGCAGCTAAATTGCTAATTAACTTTCATCTCAAAGATTTTATTTCTTACATGTTTCTGGCAGCACAGTGCACTCTTTACAAAATGCATCAGAATTTTTTTTGTTGCCTGCCTCTCTGTGCTCCTTACAATCATATAAAGCAGGTTTGGAATTAATGAGCTGTCACATCTCAGATAATGAATGAAAAGAACTGACAGAAATTCTTTTGTTGTTTAAGAAATTCCAAATAATTAATGGGAAAAAAAGGTGACAGAGGTTCTTTTAGGATTTAAGAAAGAATACATCTTTCAAATTCTTTCCATGACTGAAGAAACTTTAAAATATGTTTGCAAAAAAAGTAGGCATCCTGCTTAATGGGTTAATTCCAGTTCTCCCTTCCGAGATAAACTTGCAGAATTTGAGATACATGTTTTGAGAATAGCTTCCTGGAGTGCACGTTCCCCATTCCAGGTTCATGTCAAAAGTAAGAAATTTTCTGGATTCCTGGATTTGCTATTGTGAACAAATTTGAATTAAGCACTTAGCACATTTATAGTGAGCATGTCTCATGTACACAGAAGATTTTGTAAACTGCAGTGCAGGTTAGATTTGGGGAGGGCAACATTTCCTCATGGTTTATGTTTTTTTCCAGTTTATGAAGTCCTGTTGTAAGCTATTCAGAATAACCTCTAATGCTGTTTTTCAGGTAACCGTCTCAGATGGGGGCACATCTCCCAAGCAGTCCTCCGTTTGGGTGGTGGTCCAGGTTCTGGATGAGAATGATAACAAACCACAGTTTCCAGAGAAAGTCTATCAGATCAAGCTGCCAGAGCGGGACCGTAAGAAAAGAGGGGAGCCAATCTACAGAGCTTTTGCTTTTGACAAAGACGAAGGCCCTAATGCAGAAATCTCATACAGCATTGTGGATGGAAATGATGATGGGAAGTTCTTTATTGATCCCAAAACAGGGATGGTTTCTTCCAGAAAGCAGTTCACAGCAGGGAGTTATGACATCTTAACAGTAAGTGCTTTTTCATTGACATACAAACCCATGATTTGACTGACTTTTTTTTTAGAAATAGGCCCTCCTGTATAAAGAGTGATATATGACTGTTTTTACTGTATGACCTATATGTAAGATCTGACTGTATTAAGAAATCTAGTATTCATATACAACTACTGTGCAAAAATTGAGTCTGAGATCATTCATACTATTGCAGGTAGTGAACTACTCTCAGAGTATTAAGACAACTTGTTGACATAAGCCATTTCCTTGAATACACAGAAATAAAGACCAAGCAGTTGTCTGCTTCCAAAATTGTATCATGTTGGACTGGGCAGATACAGCTATGAATGGGTGTTAATTTTTTTTGTGGACACAGTTGTACTATCCCAGTTAGGTGGCTTCACTCAAGAGAGGAGGAGTACTGTGTACTCTGTGTTTTGGTGCCCTTCTCCACATATTAAAGAGTTTAAGTGTGGCAGCAATTTCATTTAAAAGACATCTTCATCAAAGTTCTTTCAGAACTCAAACTATGTAGTCAAAGTCAAAGAAAGGGAGAATACAATATGGTGGGGTTAATATAAAGCAATATAAGACTGGAATGAGCACTCTTCATCTACAGAAATAAGCCAGTAAGTTGTAGTTAAGGAGTTGGAAAAAATTGTCAGAGGTCCATGGTCTGACCCATTGTAAAGGAAGTGATGTCTCTTACAGTAACAGGCCTCTGTTGAAATATCTTCATAATGTTGGAAACTGTGGTAGGAAAATGAATAAATAACAAAATATTGAGAAATACTTAGTATCAGAGTAGAATAGCCTTCGTGTGAGTGAGTACTTTTCCCTCTGGAGAGCTTGAAGTCATATCTGAGATCTGACCCTTATTATAATGCAACAAGGGAAGATTTTCTACATTGAAACTGCTCATCACACCCTCAGAATCTTTTTCCTAAGGGCCTGCCTGCCTAGAATGGAGCAGGGTGTTGTGTGTTAGGAGAGGAAGACACAGGGTGAAGTATTTCAGAAAAAAAAAAATTGTTTCTCATTTTTAACAGGTATAGTAACAGCATATTTACACCAGTGGTCCTATATAGCCAGAAACATTTCCTTTAGTTTTAAAAGAAAATCCCTTTGATTAATATTGATGTTATCTTCCTAAGCACCCATTTTGTAACCTGCATTCACCCTTCTCTTAAGCCCAGTGTTTGTTGCTGCTCATCTTGTCTTTGCTGTGCTAAATCCATAAAGCATGCCATGCAAATATCAAGTCTATTCATCTTTCTAGAGGACTTTATAATAAAAAGAATTAGCACCAAGCAGAGCAACTCCTAATGAACATGACAGAGAGGAGAAATAATATAAAATAAAATATGGCAATATTTTAAATTAGATTTGTTATGGAGGATGGGGGAAATGACCTGAAACTTATTTAACTCAATTAAAGATCCTGAGGAAAGCAATATAAGGAATACCAGTCTTATCTGCAACACAGATGCCATTTAAAAGCAATCAAACATGCTCTGGGTGAGCATGTTTTGCAAATGCATGGTCTCACAAAGGGTCATTATAAAGCTTCCAGCTTTGATGCAAGAAGGAGCTGGGTTAAGATGCAATTGGAGAGGGAAACTGGTTCTGGAGAGGAGGAGCTGTGTGGGAAGTGCTTGAATTGCATCTCCAAGAGGCCATACACCAGCATTTTTAAAACAAAACATTTCTGTTTAAAATCATTTGTTTGAGTTAAAGTTAAAGCATAATGCAAAAAAAAAAAAAAAAAAGTAAGACTAGAGAAATAAGTGCTTATCTTCCTCCTGGGATTTTACATATAGGATTACAAAGGCCATTTTCCAAGAAGTTATCGTCATGCAATAAAATTAGGTCTGAACTGCCAAGCTGGGATGCTCAGCCTGAGCCCTCTTTTCTTTGTACCTGCCAGATAAAAGCAGTGGACAATGGCCGGCCCCAAAAATCTTCAACTGCACGTCTCCATATTGAGTGGATAAAAAAACCTGCGCCCTCACCCATGCCCCTGACTTTTGATGAACCCTTTTACAACTTCACCATCATGGAAAGCGATAAAGTGACAGAGATTGTCGGGGTGGTCTCTGTGCAGCCATCTAACATCCCTCTCTGGTTTGATATTGTCGGTAAGTTGGGTGCGAGGAGGATGCCTCAGAAGTAAAGCATATGGACATGTGGTTTTGAGAGCAAGAAAACTAACCATGAAATGGTCCCCCCAAATTAAATCCACTTTTGTAATGGTGAAATGAAAATGCTATTTTAATATAATGATAACAATAATAATAATATTCCTGCTTTTGTTTTGACTCCTTAGCTAAGCTGAAAAAAGAGCGCTGTATGGCTGAATTGTTTTTTTTCATACTATGTTATTTACTGCAATCTTAATGTTGTCTGTCATTTAAATTCTATTGTCATACTTTGCTAATCTCATTTCTAAATGTATTTATGGTACTTAGACTTGCTGTCCCTCATTTCTCTCTTTCTTCACCTTTTTTTCTGCATTCTGTTCTTTTTTTTCTGCTTCCGACTGCCCTGCTTCAAGGTGGCAAGCATGCTCGAGAGATGTTCTATATTCTACAGACAGCTTGTGGGCAGAACTGTTCAACAGAAGGTACCCTTAGTGCAAACACATTTGCTAAAATACAGCTATCCAGGCTGCCTTTTATTTTTGCAAGTTTTTTGAGACAATTTATATTACATCTTTCATAAGTGCCTGTGACAGGATGTGATGCGACACATGGTTGTGCTGCATTTCTTTCTATGACAGCTTTTACCATATTTGTGTCCAATTATTATTTTATTCACGGATTTTCCACAGTTTATCACAAATAATTAATTCAAACTTTTCACAGTCCAGTGCCATCCATTTAACTGTGAAACAGAATGGAATGCCTCAACATATGGGTTACAAATGGAGCCACCAAAAGTTTGTCTTGAATGCAAGCTGAAACAGAGAAACGTGTTTTGATGTGAGATTTCAACCAAAAAATTGCCTTACATCAAATTCCTTATAAAAATAGGGAGGGATAAATATCCTTAGCAAAATGGAGGAGAAGCCATAGAAGTCTTAAAATCACAGGGAAATGCCACTAGCTGCTAAAATGACAGGGAGTAAAGGGTCTCGGTTGGTTGCAGTAGAGAAATATGAGTCAGTGTTCCTAAGCATTTCTTTCCCACTTCTACTGCTGATTTGGTTATGTCATTTAAAGTAACTCATTTAACATCTCTAAAGTGAGAATTTCCCTTGCTAAATTATTTTGCTTTTTAATATTTGCAGATGCTTGTATGTAATGTTCATATACCCTTGGATGTAAAAGAGCGCCTGTTGCACAAAGTGGTGTTATTTAAATGAAGGGTTATAAAGCAAATACTATATGAAAGATTAGAGAAACAAAAAGCTTTTCCCACAGACTTAGCGGAAAGTGTGCATCAGCAGTCTTTATTTACAGGGATTGAGCCTGGCTCTCATTTCAGCAGAGCTATTTGCAAATGGGTTTAGCCAACAGGAAGGACAGGGACCACAAGAGAAAGGGTCTTTCAGAGTTGTTTTCATCCACCCTTTATTGCCAATTTGTGCAGATGAAAGACAGAAACAGCAACATTTCCTCTTCGAATTTGTAGCATGATTTCTGATGTGCCAACCATATTAAAATTAAACTCAAAGCTATTATCATGTTCTAGGGTTCCTGCTAGTCCCTGGGGAAAGACAGCATATGTTTCCTATAGTTTTCCTTCCATTCCCTCGGTTGCTTCAGTATCCTACATGCAGTCTATTAGCTAATGTTTACATTTCCATTCCCTTCTCACTGACCCTAATTTTCATCCAAGGAGAAATACATCTTTTTTGATGTTATTGACACCTTTTTTTGTGTTTGAACCTTTTGCTGGACTCCTTTTGGTCCTTTCCATGGCAACTTCACCAACTCTCATTAAAATGCTGTATCTGTTAAGTCCTTAGAGAAGCCCCTGATCTACCACTGCATTCTTTTACATCATTAGAATCACTTACAATCAAGCAACACCTTATAATAATAATATTTCATTTTTGCCTAACAGAGATTATAGGGAGAGCATTGTAAAATTTAAACCTTTAGTTTGTCATTTAATAGGAATAGCCAACAGTCCTGGGCATGCAGAAGACCTTGCTGTTCCAGACACTTGACATACAAGGTGCAAAGACGAAACTTACCCTGAGAGTTTTACAGAGCAGAACATTGTGTATTTAGATTATCTTTGCTGCCATTACTTAGTGTCAGTATCAAGAACCACTTTTTCTCATTGTTCCTCGGTATCAACATGTGGGGAAAAAAAATGTTGACACTTTCCTTTTTGGGGAACATTGAGGTCTAGTTCTGAAAAGCCCAATGAAAGACATGGGATATTAGTAGAATTTAATTGTCGTGTATGAAAGGCTGTATGGGACTGCTGATGCAAGAGATGGTTTCTGTGCTGCTGTAAAATCTAGACCTGATCCTGCTCCATCTGGTATTTTGTGATTCAGAACCTCCGTGCATAGTTCACAGTAATGTCAACAAAAACCCTGAAGGCTTTTGTAGAGGCACGGTTTAATATAGAGTTTGCAGCTTGACCTTTATCTTTATGACCTTTTCAAACTCAATGTACATTGGAATTCCAGAGGATCTCTTTTTTTAATGCATAACGTGCACTTTCTCCCACCTAAAAAAAAATGAGGATGGAGGGCAGATGAAGTTTGGCTATATAGTATTCTGTCTGCCCAACTTTGCACCTAAATTATATACACTTCAAGTAACTGTTTTTGAGTTAATCAGCTCCAAGAGCTGCCTTGTAGTCAGCGAGATCATCTTCCCTTTATGGACTAGAGAGGGACAGGATGCTTAGCTGTTTTTTTGTTTGTTTAATTGGGAATAGTTGAGATGTCATACCCACTTTCTGTTTTTAGACTGCATTCAACACCAGTCTCAGTTCATGCAGATCCCACAATGTGAAAGCCATAAAGATAGGTTGTTTCAGTTGTGTTAAATTTATTGTCATTTATGAGAAACTAATTTTCAATGGGAACTCCAAGATAAGTCAGAGACCTTTATTTCTCCCACATAAATTGATCCTTTTCTGCCTTTCCCTTTGTTAGTGGTGGGAACAGTGTGATGACTACTTTGACACTGGAGCTAAGCTGCATGGTGCTAGTTTTTGCTTAAGTAGCATGTTGCACAACATCTCTCTGGTTTTCCAAACAGTCCTCCCTCTATGTTTCCTTCTTCCCCCAGCCTGTGCCTTTGTAAGGGCAGCCAAACTTCGAAAGCACATCAGAACTTTTTACCAAGGGTGCTTAAATGGCGATAATTTCAATATCTAGTAATTTTAGTTAATTGTCCATTTAATTCACAGTGTTGCAAATTTTCATTAATGTCAAAAACATGTATCTCCCTAGCTTCCTTTGAATAATCTTCTCTGGAAACTATCTAAAATACCTTTCTGCTTTTTTTTCTGCTTTTTATGCCCTTGCTTTCAGCTTCTTAGCAGCAAACTCAAGGCTTTGATTCTCTTTACAATAGTTTTATCTGAAAATTCAGTCTGCATTGCTTTCTTCTTCTTAGCATGATATAGTACATAGAAGAATAATATTTGCATGTCATATTACTAATATTTACTGTTATGATTAACAAAATCTGTAGATGAATTTTTATTTCTTGAGACAGTTATTAAGTTTATTGCATCATCTTTGAAAACAAAAGAAATGGAAATTTTGGCTTTGCAGATTTTTCTGAAAATCCTAGAGGTACTTTAGACTCACCTCTGATTTCAGGGTGAATTAGTTTTCTGTGTTTTTGCTCTAATTCTCTGCTCTGAGCAATGTGAGAATTGTAGCAATTGGCCCAATTTATCATCACTGTTCTTGCTGTTAGATTACTTTGGGACAAGACAAGTAAGAATCTTTGCCCTGAGAAAATGTGGTTTAGGAGACTATTCTCTAAATTAAATCATCTCCTGTATTTCTCTTCTTGTCCACTTGTCCATTGTGGTCTGGTAGGCCAAATGAGACTTGTGTGAGGATCTCAGTATATCCTGGCTCTATTAAGTTTGAACATGAAGTATGTATGTTGTTTGCTACCAATCAAGGAATACTCTTGCCAGGTGTTAGCTTGTATTTGGTTTGGGGATGTCCTACAGAGTTCAGTGTGATCCATCTTCGCGTCTAAGACTGAACAAGTCATTCTCCACAGTCATCAAATATGTCTGAGATGTGTATTCAATCCCACTTTTCTGGATCATTCCACTGGAAAAGATGGAAAAAAGTCTTCACATGGGACTCATTTGCCCACAAGTCCTCCAAGTTTTCTTCTCAGAGGTGAAAATAATTTCTCACAGAAGCATGATCCCATCTTAAACTGTGTATCAGCATCTGACAGAAATATAGGGAAGCTCAGCATCTTCCCAAAAACAATCTACATCTAGGAAAAGTACTACCAAAAAAACTATTTGCTTGCAGCAAAATACAGTATAAGAGGAATATGTTTGAAAATTAAAAGCCCCCAGCACTGAAATTCGAAAGGACAGAGATGCAGAGCCCACGTTCTGTGGGAATGTAAGATTTGCACTGTATCTTGCCTTAGGCAAATTCTCCTGCTGACCTTTAGAAACCCCTTCTAACAGGTCAGGACATTTTCCTTGGTCTGTCCATTGCACCTCTCTTGTTAGTTTTGCAAGGTACAATGGTTTGGGGATTTTTAGATATCTTTTTTATTAAAAGGAAAATTAATTCTTTCCAAAGCACACGGGACTTTTGTCAGAAAAAAAAAATATGCTCACCGTGACTATGAAGCCAAGAAATAAGCTAAGAACAAACACTCCAGACTCAGCCAAAAAATATAACCACCTCTATACCAAGAACCCAACCTATAGTCTGTTGGCTCAGAGCTATCTCGGTTTGATTTTAAGAGATCTTCTTAAGTGTACTATACTATCTGTTAAATTGAAAATTGGGGCTGTTCTAAAAATCCGTAGTTGAGGGCCAGCTAATAAGATCATTTGTACCAGGGACTGTTTCTACAGCTGTCCGGATAACAGCTAGAATTGGAAAATCCTGTATGAACTATAACATGCTTTCAAATAACATAAAAAATTACTAGTTCTAAAAATTTAATGCTTCCAGAGCTTATGCAAGAGCATTGAGATCAACGTCAAGAAAGTAAGGGTGTAAATCATCTCACTTAACTTTAGGTGTCCAAAGTGTAGACGTAACTATCTGTGCTAGGTGACTTCGGGAATCTTAACAGTCAATTAGAGAGAAAAAGTGCTTTCTGCATGAATTTCTATCATCCCACCATGATAAGTCTTTTCATCCAAAGATGGCATTGGAAGTAAATGTGGAAGTTTCATGAAGCCCTACTCTAATCACTTCAGTCTAATCAGAGTATCTTAAGGAAAGCCTTTAATCTGTATTGAAGATATATCAGCATTACATTTTAACCTACAATGGTATTACAGACAACAGCTAATCCACATCTCTCTGAGGTTATTCGGTGTTAAAATGCTTTCTCAGGACATCCTGTCTAGCAAACTTGCCAGTTCCATCATCTTGCCTTCATCACTGATTTTCCAAAAGTGCCTGAGGAACTCTTGATGTATTATCTTCATTTGAAATATTTCTTTCCTAATGCAATTGCAAGCACATTAGCAAAGACAACTTCTACATATTTTGTATCTGAAAGAAGGGTTTAGTGGACAATAAAAAGGAAAACGTGCCGTATTCTGGAAAATAGAATAAGTAATGAAAATTCACATTAATAAAATTGAGCAGCTGAACAAAATGCCATCATCCTTAGCCCTCTTTCATCCAAAGATTGTGATCAAAGAAAATGTTAAATGGCCAGTAGTAAAATTGATACTGTGGGAGCTTATGGCACTGCAGTCGAGCTCACTTCAAAAGAGTGGTAGAGACATGGCAGCATGCTTTCAAAAACCAACTTCAAGTACTCCAAAAGCCAACACCTTCTCAGCTGTTACCTCCCAGGGGCTCAGCCCTTCAACCTCAACGTGGGCAGCTTTGGAAGGAAGTGGTTTTACAATTTCCCAGCTGCAAGAGTTTTTAAGATAAGATTCCTATTTGTTTTTGCACAAGAATTTTATCTGTCTCTTCGTGCAACTCCAGCACCCATACATCTTTCAAAGATGATTGTGATAGATGCTTCTCTGGGTGCTTCACAGTAGGCCTTGTGAAGACTTAACACATCTGAGGACCTATTTTGAGTATATATGAAAGCTGAGGAGCAGTACAAACTTTTTCCAGACTACCTCTAATACTGCAGATGAGAGGCAGGACCCAGTATCTCAGACATTATTCCCAGAAGTTCAGCCATCTGCGTGGTTTTTCATCTAACCATGGTGTGTTAAAATGTACCATACCGAATCATGAATAAATCAGGGTTTCACTCCAAAATAGATTGTAATCACAAATCTCACAGCAGGATGCTCTCTGATCCATCTCTGCCTCAGTGTTTGATGCACTTTCTGCCTTGTCTAATAGGAAACGATTCAATGTAAAATGAAGTGCATTGCCTGGTTAGTTACATGGGTAGACTGGGGTGGCTGGCAACCAAGATTAATTTGTCACTAGACCATTTTGGAAGATGTGACAAATGTATAAAAAACTCACATGATGGATTAAATTCTTATGCTGGGGAAGAATATACTTCACTTAATGAAAACAGCTTGACAAAGTTGGTGTATTTGCAATAGACTGCGAACGCAGCTCTGAGCCAACAGTTGTTTAAAACATCTATTGCTAATCCCTCTATGTTACTTTTTGGAAGTTTTAAAGGCAGGGGATTTTTTTGGAATTGTAAGCCAGTTGATAGCATATAATTTTTGATTGCTCATTAAGATGGTTATTAAGCATCTTGAAGTACAGACTTCCACTTTGTTTTCATGATTATCAGCATGAAACATGCTCTTTATAAAGAGCCTACTGTCCCAAGGCTAGCTTCATTTCAGCAGAGATTTCCTTGCATGAATCTCAAACTCTTTTCTTCAAAGGAGGTTTTCATGGTGCAATTTTTCTTAAGTAAATCAATTTTAAACATTAATTGGGAGAGAAACTTTTTCTTCTAGACTAACTTTTTTTCCTTTTTTTTAAAGAACACTGAAGATATGATCAATGTCCAAATACCTTGCTATTGCTTAAATGTCAAGGGCAATTATGCTTGTTTTTTTCTAGTGTCAGTAGTGTTTAAATATATATATATAAATTGAGAAAACCATGAAATTTGGGCTTGCAGAAGGAGGGTAAGAAATAAGCAATGTCTCTGTCCACCATAAATCACAGCAGATCCAGTGTCAGTGTTTTCCTGGAGAACCATAACTGCATCTATTAGGCTTATATCTGTATATACGTATATACATATATTCAGCACAGGGAACTCTGGTGGCATGTCTGAAACTACTGCATTTGGATGATTTCAGTGGGCACAAGTTCACCAATTCTGCCTTTCCTCTGCAGTGGTTACCTGCACTTTTATTCCTCCTCCCTCTTTCTTCTCCCAATGCCTGAATGGCTTCCAAGGCAAGTACAGACAGAGCAGTGGTTCTTCCAGCTTACTCTTTCTTTGCAATAGCCTGTGCAAGAGGTAGTAGTGAGGGTTTCTTCACATTAAGGAATTCAGAGGCTGTGATTTTGCTGTGGTTCCTCCTCATCTTCAACTTCTTTGAATGCCAAAACCTTTTTTCTCTCACTAAATTCATGACTGCTTCTGAGAATAAGACCACTTTTCAGTCAGCAAACCATGCAGATGGGAGAGTAGAAGAGACTCTCCTGTTCTCTTCTCTGTCCCCAGCCATAAAATGAGAGCCATTCTGTGATAATACCAGCCATTCACATATATATCTCTATACATATTGCATCACAGCAAAGTCAATGGAATGAGTGTTTTTCTATCTGTGGACCTCATCTTGAGGTCTGAGAAGCTTATGTAAGTTTTATAGCCAGTGTGATTTGAAAGGCTTTTCCTCTTTGTAGAACTGGGTTGTCAGGGAATGTAGCTAGTGACATTGCATTTGCTGTGTGATGAATATACCTCAAGAGTTCGTTTGTCAACAGTGTTGTGTTCCACCTTTCCTCGTCCCCAGCTTCCAAAAATTTCATACTCAACTAATAGTAAATTACACTTTATAGATGAGTGAGTAAGAAACAGCTTAGCAGCAGGGAGTGTGTGCTTTCTTTTGAAAATAATGAGTGGTTCTAATTTATAAACTGTAACCGTGGGTGAGAAATCTTGTAACTCTTCAATCTCAAATCATTTATAGCTTTCTTTTCCTTTTTAATAGACTTTTTTTTTTTGGTCTTTCACCTGAGACTTGGGAGAGTTTTCCCACTGCTGCATCATTCAGTGTGTAACAGGAAAAGGGGATGTTAGTATTAGAACAGTGCTTTGTAAGGTTTTTTTTATGGAAAGGAATTCAGGATGTGTATCCTGTCAGATCTATTGAATAATTCCTAAAAGACTAGTAAAATTTGACCTTTGCTGCCAGCAATTATCATTTTCCTTGGTATTAACTTAACAAATCTCTATTTGCATTTTAAAAATTGATTATAATTGCAATTTTTAAAAACTCAGATGATGTTCTTTGTACCCAGAAGCATCAGTGAGAATTTCCTAAAAATAAAAGTTGTAGAATAAAACACCCTTGAATGATTTTTATACAAAAAGATAATTTTTCATGTTCATTATCCAAACTACAAGGACACACATCTTATGGACTTATGGCCACTTGATTCTTTTTATAGACTTGACTATGGTTTACTTAAATATACTGCTAGATTTTTTTTTTGGCAATGCATTTTAGTGATATCTGCTTTCCAATATACAAACTGTACTTTGAAATATAAATGAGTTATGAACAAAGAAGTATCACTAGATATACTGTGTATGCTAAGGCAAACCATTAAGATGGATGCCAGTAAACAGATATGTCCACTTTTCAGTGGAAATTTTCCAGAGATGGCTAATCTAACTGTATTTTTGTGCAACAATTAGGAGGGAATTACGATAGTTCTTTCGACGCGGAGAAGGGAGTGGGCACTATTGTCGTTGCAAAGCCCTTGGATGCAGAACAGAGGTCAATGTATAATATGACTGTGGAGGTCACCGATGGAACAAACATTGCCACGACTCAGGTAGAATATCACATTCCTTTCTTGGCAAGTTATTAATTTTTTAGTGGAATGTATATGCTATAAAAATTAATAATTTTTCCATTCAAGTAAAACCTCATCCTTTGAGACCACCGATAACTAATGGAGGGGATATTTTTCAGAGCCTTTCCATCTGGCTGCAAAGAATCGGCTGTTGAAGGTTTCAAAGCGTTACTTCTCCTTTTGTTCTCTTCGTGCTCACATGAAAGTAATTTGCCTTCCTCCAGCTGAGGGAGTCCCTATCACAGGCAGCAAAGCATAAATTTTGACAATTGTGTCACCCCATAATGGTCCAAAATACAATAGTGCTTCTGTGGTGTTGGGGAATATTGCTATTGATTGTATAAATGGACTTTATACCTCTCATCCTCCCAAGACCCAAATGTGGGACACAGATCAATTGTTCAGAGAAGAAATTGTTCAGAGGCAAAACTTAAAATTCAGAGGATCTCTCATTTAGTGTCACTGCCTGCAATTACATTGTCTTCTGCAAAACAGCCCCACTGAACCTTTTAAAACCAGGCTTGGTTATCAGGCTCGGTGCCTTTCATCAATTAAAGAGTCAGGTCAGATAAACATGAAGGGCTGGGGTAATGCTGGCTCTGACACATCCTTGATGGAGAGACCCTGACACAGCGTCTGGGTATCTGTTCAGTGGAAACCAGTCTGGAGTTGGGTCATGGTCAGGGTCATGGCACAGGGACAGGGACTCTCAGATCCAGGTGACACCAGGCAGATTTCAAACAGCAAAATCCTTTAATATGAGTTGGAGTTGTGGGGTATGGATTTCCAAGGGCCTGAAATTCTACATCTGAGTTACTGCTCAAGTGTAAATGGAAAAAAAAATAGGTTTGTGATGTTCTTTGCCTCTTTATAATGCAGAAGGAAGGCCTGAACATTTTTTATATTTACATATATTCATGCACGCACAGATGTTTCTGTTTTACCTTGCCTTTTTGTTCAAATAGTTCAGATGTAAATCTGCACTCACTGAGGCACAACACCAGCTTTCCTAAGAGATTGTTAAATCATTGAGTGCTTTCTCAATGATTTCCTGTTTATAACCAGCCCTAAAATATCTGATAATTTCTCCTGATAATCCTCCCTTGTTAAGAAAATATCAGTTGATAGTAAATTGGGTGGTGGGAAATCCACTGTTTTACCTGTTAGTTTCAGAATTAATTGCATCTCTGCTAAAAGCATCCCTTATTTTAAGCTTGATAATATCTGGCCATATTCCCTGTTATGCCTTTCTCTGCTTAATTAAAGAACTCCTTAAAAACCACTATTTTCTCCCCAGGAAGCATTTACTCACAATGCTCAAATCACCTTCCAGTCTTCTGGTAGACAGGTGAAGGAGAATGACTGACCTCTTTTTGTTCCCGTTCCATAAGGCATTTTCTTCAACTCTTGAGTAGTCTTTTTGTTATTCTTTGTTTTTTAATCTTGACGACGCTCTCAGTCCACGTTTCAGATGGTGTTGAATTCCTAACATGACCTTTTTTGTTTCTTGTAAACATTTCAGCAGAAGAAATATTAAAAAGCATAGGGAATTTCAAACATGCTAGATACAACTAATTTCTCATGGATATTATGTTTATTGTTTCTGCTGCTTTTGATTTAATAAATTGACCCATATAACAGTCCTCAAAACCTATTTGGATGAAACCCCTATATTTTTAATTAAAACATATGGTAAAAACATATTTCAGTAAAGCTGTTGCATTCTAAAAGAAGCCTCAGCATTCTTTTTAACACTGATGTGACCTACTTAGGAATGTAAGATTGTCATTTCAGATTGAAATAGTATAGCATTAGATAATCACTAGCGGGTACAGACCCTTCTTTCCTCCACCTCCTTTTCTCAATGTGGATACTGGTTAATTGTTTAATTATGGTCAGGGTATCTGTGAATGTGTTTCTTTTGGTCTTCACAACAGAGATTTCAAAAGCAACTATTATCTCAAAACTGACAGAATTATGGCCTGCCTATTTATAACTCCATTTTATAAAACTTTCCTGCTGTATTTTTGGCTGTACTTTGGAGCCTTTGGTTGCCTTCCTCATCTTTATTTTCTTCTGAAACAATAATTTAAAAAAAAAAGTCAAACTGATAGGTTTAAGTAAAATATAACATAGAAAAAAATAGCATCTACTGATGGTTCTCAGTGGCCTTATTCTGAGTTTTGATAGAACAACACTGTAAATATTTTGTCCCATGCACATACATGCATTTTTAACTGTAGCTGCAGGAAGATATGGTAGAAGAAGAAGTGGGTAGAAAACAATTATATAAATTCATCCCCTTATTTAACAGTAAAATAGTATAAAGTTCCCCACAAACCATGATGGTTTATTATGAAACAGCTGATCATCACCATGTGAAATGGAACAGTCTTACTTTTTATTCCACCCCACCTGTTTTCCTTTATCTCCTCCTGGCCATTTGTCTATTATATAGTGGGAGGTGGTAAAATACAGCATAAAAATGCCAAAGATTTTTGTTTTGGTAACATGATCCCTGGTATGGACTTGAGGAAGTTTCTTCAGCAATGTTCCTGCATGCCTTAAACTCCGCTAAACTGCTCACTTCCTTCATGCCTTACTGTGCACATGGTTCATTACTGTACCATGAGAGGAAGGAGATCATTTTGATTTAAAAGTTACATCTGTTTTAATAATAGTTCACTGTTGTGAAAAGAGGCAAGAGGAATATTTAAAAAAAAAAAGTTACAAACTTCCTGTGTAACGGAAAGCCTGATTGATTTGGGGATGATCAAGGTTTCCAAAAAGAATACAGTCTCCAAAGTGAGAACCAAAGTGCCAGGACTTGTTGAGCCGCTGCCATTTACTATGCTGCCTGTTCAGCTGAGCACCAGCTGTGCCAGCAGCACGGTTGGGTTAGAAAGGGATGGAGGAGGGTATATATGAACAAATGTTGACTTGTTTGATTTATGTATTTGGAGTGTGGGTGTAAAACTTCTGTCATGGGAATTAACTTCTAGGATGGCTAAGTCTTCTGACTTAGCCAGGGAGAGCTTTGCTTTTTTCCCTTTCCTTTTTCCTATGATTGCTTGAGGCCATGCTGTCAGTTGTTAAAGGCTGAAGGTGTGTGTTTGCTCTAAATCCTCAGGAAGCACAATTCCTGCAGCTGCCAGGCAAGCTGTTGGCCTTTGGAAGGGGGGTCAGGGCTTCTGCATCCCATGTGCTAGAGAGAGAGCCAGGACAGCAGCCAGAGACTCTGCTCCTTGCCACTGCCATCACCTCCCTTTGAGCTGCACAGCGGTCTTTGGCCCTTGCTTGAGCAGAGAGAGGACTCTCCCAGCAAGAAATCAGTGTAGTGGCACCTAGATGCCTGCTCCTGCCACAATTTTTACTAACTTTGACTGTGCAATGTTAGAAATTGTCCTGGTCACGAGTCAGGTTTATCCCAAATCCTTCTTTTTACTGAACAATTCAAATCTTTTGCCTACAAGCACAACAGAGGAATGACATTTATTTACTTATTTGTAGTACATACTGTTGAGTTTTGCTAAAATATCCACAGAAGTAGAGTACAGTGGGGAACAATTGAACAACCATCTAAGTTATGATAATGTTTCACTTTTACTGAGAATGTTGTCCTAGCAGATTGTTACCTCTTTTGAGAACAGCCTCCTGCAGTGATGGTATTATATGAAAAAGACAGTTTTACTTCTTGCTTATTTTCCTACCTTCTCCTTCTTTCTCATCATCCTAACTGGTATAGAAAAGATGCGTTAGAGAATGAAGGCTGTTACTTCCAAGCTAGGAGGCAAAAAGCACCTTAGTTCCGCTTGCTGCAAAACCATCTCATTATTTACCAGTAGAGTGGACACTCAGAGAGTAACACGCATCTACCTCTAAAAGGTTTTTGCAGATCAAAACTTAGGCCACTTATAATACCTCCAGCTGGACCCAACCAGACTGAAAGAGCAGATGAAAAAAGTTACTGCTTATTGCCCCTTTCTATCTCTCTCCCCTTGCAGGAGATTGTGGACTTTTATTTATTTTTGTGCTGAGGATTGACCTTCAACTGTGAGTTTCAGTCTCACCCTTCAGAGAACACCTTTTCTTTATAAAATTTTCTTAACAGAGAGGAGCTGATCAATCACTCTGAGTGAGGGTGGTTCTTTTAACTGAATAGTGAAAAGCTCTTCTTAGAGGAACATGGCCAAAATGTAGATAAGACATCAGAGCCTGCCAGAAGCAGTTCTGGGCTGTGGATTCTCCTATGGCAGACAAGGAGACATGAAGTTTCAATTCAGTTTTTCAGTTTTGCTCAGTTGAATGTTCCTCCAAACTAGAACTGACCCATCCTTGACTTTTTTTCCGTCACATCCAGCAATCTTGGCACTGTCTTGCCTGTGGAAGAAAGATTTTTCTTTCTGTTCTACCATAACACAAAGGGCAGAGTAAAGTATAAATAACTGGCCACTGAAGTTGGTAGGGAAACTGCATTTTTATGTTAAGATTGAGGTTTGGGGGAGTGAACAACTTGTCAGAAAGTAGAAAATAAAGCTGTATGGTAACACTATTGAAAGCAGTATTAAATCAGAATAGGTTTCAAAACCTGTACAGAAGTGCAACCTGAGTTTAAATAATTCAGGCACTTAATAGGTTGTACTACAACATGGTGCCCAGACCAAACAATTAGCCAACAGATTCTTACAGTTTCAAATGTCTCTAAAGCAGCTGCTGGCATTTACCCAGTTTTCACTCAAATACATTTGTACCTAAACCAAATGTATTTGTTATGGGCGACGTTAAAAACAGCTTTGGAGAGACTTCCTGCATTAGGTTTTGTCCTGCTTTAATTTGATTGTATTTCTCTAGGCCTTTCACTTACCATTTTGAGTACAAAGTCTTTGCTAATGCTCTGAGTGTTACTTTGGCTAATTTGTAAGCTTGGAGGCCCGTGAATCCTTTATTTGAAACTCTTCTTAACTGTGGGAAATAGGAAGTGAGCGGGGAGAAGCAAGCCTTTTATAGCGAGGTGCTTGTTCGGACTGTAAATTAGGATTCACACAAAGGAAGCAGAAGGAGGCAAGCCTGCCTTTCTGAAGCCCAAGGTGCACTGGAAAATATGTGGGCTTTCAAGGAGAACCAGGCAGAGACTGCTTTGCTGCATGTTTGCTTTATGAGCGTGGAAAAAAGACTTGAAGCTAATGTTTGTCAATGAAAAGTAGTTCAGTCAGTAATCTTGCACAGCCCTCCACAAAGAGGAATCCCTACTTGGCGGCAAACCAATAGTAAACATTTCCATTCATCTCCTTTCGGGGATGTGTTGGAAAACTTTTAAAGCCTGTCTTTAATTCTACGCAATGGGTGTTGTCACTGCTTAACACCCCAGGCACCTACACAGTAATAAAGGTTATTTATGCAACACAGCTCATTCTTGCCATGTCTTCCATTTGGAAGTAAGTCTGTAGAAAGTATTAAATTACACAGATACTGTGAGTTGTTGAGTCACTTCAGTAGTATAACACTTGATTTGGGGTGAAAGATGTGCTACCAGCTGGCTAAAACTTAAGACTTCAGAGAGCAGAGTGCTGACCCTTCTGAAGTCATTGGAAATTTGCCAGTAGTACCAAGATTTTATGCCTAAATTTGTCATCCATTAAATGAATTTGAGAAACTTTCCTCATATTAACAATCTGGTGGCATTCAGTTTACTCAGCTTCACATATGTTTGTGGGATAAGGTTTTCTGTGAGCCTGGTGTTCCTGTCAGTGTCACATTTGTCCATTATTAAAGGAAAAGGTTGCCCCCTCTTTTTAAGTAACACCTTACTAGAAGTAATCCTGCTGGAGCAAGAAATCTGCATAACAAAGGTGGCATTTTGTGGTGACCTAATAAAAAGGGTGTGGATCAAAAATAAACCTAAAACACCTTCCCTTGATTTGCTGCTGCACTTCTATGGCTTTGGTAAGTCATTTAACCTTGCTGCAAGACAGTCTTTTCCTGGGCAAAGTATGGGGATAATGGTCACTTACTCCTCAAAAATGTTGCAGGGACTGAGGGACTAGTATCTATTTAAAGTGGGACTTAAATTCCATTTTATTTTACCTGATTTTGTTTCAAGTGACTCCCAAGACAGTTCAATTTTTGAGAACATTAAAGAGTTCCATTTTTGGGTGTAACAGAGCTTGAATAATCAGTATTCCCATACATAATCTAACTTTCTTTTGTTGCAAGGAAAATCCACCCCCCTCTATTAAAGGAGAGACTGTAATGATAAAATTACATTTGAGTCTTGGGGATTTTAAGGAACAGCTGACAAAAATTACAAATATTCTTAACTGCTTCAATGGAAGAAATTGTCATCAATAATGACTACTTTATTGATTAGCATCTCTAACGTCTTGCTTTCCATCTCCAAATGGAACTGGCTGTTGAAGTGCAGAATAACTAATAAATAATGTGTATTTCGATGTGGATCACTTGACAAATCATTAAAATACTGTCGTCTCTGGGGAGGAAGGTGCCTGCCACTTAAACAGGCACTTGATCAGTTTTACAGTAGATGTGAAGTGAGAGAAAAGGAAAAAAAAGGAATAATAAGTTCTTTTCTGGAAATGATCAAAGCAATTTTAAGTGCATAGCTCTCTGCAAGTTTGATAACCACAGTGAATGAGGACCTTAATTTTTTAATCTTTTCCCCTTTCCATGCCTTGCACTCCCTTAGCACAATCATTTGTGTCAGGGCATTAGCTTAGACCTTTTTCAGTGGGAAGAATGCTGCTTTGTGAATCCACACTGTAATTTCCATAGTCTCATAGGTTACCCTTAGCCTCTGATGCAGATCCAGTTCCACCCTGTTTAGTTTGTGCAGTCTAGTGAAGGCATAAATCATGGAGCTGTGGCTTGCACAGTCATAGTGCAAGCTTTGGGATGGATAAACCTTTCTGCCCTCCTCTGCTTTCTCAATTTGCCAGTGATCCCAAAATGCATTAAATATAATAGGAAATGAGCCCCTGCACTGGGGTGATCAGACACCACACAAATAAAATAGCATGTCACTTCTGTAGCATAACTTTAAGACACATTGATGTGCATCTGTAAGTTGTGGGTTTTTTTTCTTCCAGAATAGCTTGAGCTTGCACACACCGATATTAAAAACATTGTTAAAAAACATTAAAAATTTTAAAAATTCACAGATGCAAGCCTGTCCCTCACATGGAAGCTTACTTGTTCAAGATAGGCTGTACTGTGCTAGCCACAGCACAAACACTCTTGATATTTTCAGTCCATTTGAAAAGATTTTACTTCTCTGTTAGACTGTCTAAAGTGATACATGACAAAGTTTTTGTCCATGAATTAAAAGAAAAATAAATTATCTGAGTTAACAGTGCGGCATAAAATAATCCAGCCATGGATTATTATAGTGGGACCTGTCAAGGACTGAGGGTATCAAAACTGCTTGAGAAGATGTCTGTAAGTATTAAACACTGGTAATCAGATTATCCCCAACTCATGTTGCTTCAGTGTCTCTTCCTTACACTAACAAAACTGGTTCAGCACTGACTCTATGTTCCATTAGAGTTGAAATCTTTAATTTTTTCCTCAGGCTTTCTTTCACGTTACAACTAATTTCTTGACATATTTTTATGATATAGGTTTGTGGGTTTTGGCTTTTTTTTCCTCAGTCAGATCAGAAACACACCTTGATATATTATATAGCAACAAAGAAAGTATAAAAAGCTGAGTAAGTCTTCATCATTATTATAGGCCCAGCAATGTATATTTCCCCCAAAGTTTATTGGTATCTGTCCAAGATTGAAGCATCACTTAATATAGGTTTTGCCCTGCTTCACTCTGGTGTACCATAATCTGATGAAAATTAAATTATATGGAATACGCAGTTGAAGTCTTATGCCATTTAACGTACAGAGCATTTTATTTCGGCTGTCTTTTAAACAGTTCCCAGGCTAGTTCATTATGACTGCTGCTTACAATTGCTCTTGTTCCTTGTGGTAATGTATTCTGCAAACCCTTCCACATATCATGCAAATCTAAAGTTTCATTTCTCTCTGAGGCCAGCATCTCTGCAATACTGCAGTAAAAGTATAGCTGTATTTTTCTTCTGTTAAGAACATATGGGTGAACAGGGCTTAATCAAGCAAAATAATAAAATAATTGCTTAAAAAGTTCCAAGTACTTTTCAAAGCAACAAAGAAAATATCTTGATGGCTCAAGTCTCCTAGTCTAAAGGAAGAGTCCTGTGCATGGCCTTTCCCATATCATTCATTGGACTGTTTCTTATTTCAAGGCCTTTGAATAAAAAGATTGTTCCATTTCACTTACTGTAAAATTAGACGTGTGCTTTCACAGGCGTATTCTGCTAAAGATACTTCTTGTTTCCAGCACTGGAAAAGAGTCAGCCCTTTACATTTCAGCTTTCAGTATTATGCAGTTTGCTAAGGGTTTTGCTGCCACACTGCCCAAAGCAATAATGGCATACAAAGTCTGGAAAGCATATTTCTTCCAGGGAGTGACTTCTTCAATGGTGAAAACTACAAAATGTCATCAGAGCCAAACATGCATCACATAACTTGTGAAAGGCAAAGCTTACCAAATAGTGATTATTATTAGTTACCAGAGACAGCTTGTAATATACAGAAATGGGTGGAATAGGCAGCAACAGCACCCTGGGCTGTATTCCCCCTCTCCAGGTTTCTTTAAGGGTCAATACCAAGGTTCTACAGAAGACATGAAGCAAACAGCACAGTGTTCATTCACGTTTTTAGCAGTTATACCATTAATAAACTGCAACAGAAAGAAGGCAGATATGTGTTGGAGGGGAAAGTGAATTAGTTGGCAGTAAGGAGAGCCATCACTGGCAAAGCCTAAGCAAGAATGAAAGAAAAAAATAATCCTTCCTTGTCATCAATGCCCTGAGATGACTTGTCCTTGGTGGAGGTTACCTGTCTGTGGTGGTACGTACTGAACTGTGTGGGGAGGGCTTGCATGGTAGTGAAGTGGTATGTCCTGTTTCCATCTCATGAAGTATCACTGTTTCTAACACAATCTAAGGTATAACAGCAACTTGAAGTCTCCACTGCTGTCTTAATTTGACATTGCTAGTAAGTCCCAATGCAATATGTTGGGCAGAAAACAATACAGGATTCAGCTGAATCTTGTTTGTATAAAAAGTGGATTTAAGTAACATGAAAGGGATTCTTTTAAAGCCTTATTAATACTGGAGGGGGAAGGAAGTTCCATAATAGCTCTAGAAGTCTCTTGTAACCACAGCAGTTACAAGGAAGGACAAAGCCTTTCCTATGACCACTGTAGAAATATTTTCCAACCTATAGATACTGCAAATACAGACTTGTCAGACTTTGAGTAGGTCTTACTATTAGGAATATTTTACCTCCAAAGTCAAATCTTTACTATGTCTTTTGATCCGAACAATAAGCATTTAATATTAAATAATGTTTCTCAGTCCCACCATACAGCAGCATAACATCGTCAACCATCTAAAGTAAATTGTATTTCTTTAGGTGTTATTCAGTAGTCTGACTAGACTTCAATAACTTTGAATGCTTTTCTTTTATTAACTGTAGGTTCTTATCAAAGTGTTGGATAACAATGATAATGGCCCAGAATTCTCTCAGCCAAGCTACGATGTCACCATTTCAGAGGACATCCTCCCTGATACTGAAATTCTGCAAATTGAAGCTATAGACAGAGATGAGAAGCATAAGTTGAGCTACACTATTCACAGCAGCATTGATACAGTCAGCATGAGAAAATTCAGAATTGATCCCAGCACTGGGGTGCTCTATACAGCTGAGAGATTAGACCACGAAGCTCAAGATAAGCACATCCTTAATGTCATGGTAAGAATGCAATATTCACTGGGGTCAGGACACAATCACTGCTGCTTCGGGTGCATACATTCCTTAGTCTTTGCATGAGCAAAGGACTCTTAGAGCAGTAAGTAGTCAGTAATTTCATCTTGCCTGCCCTGCTGTGTATTTATTTTACAGTTTTTATTTCAGCTTTTTGGGAAACTTTATTGTGAATTCATTGTATAGAATGTTATTTGCTATCTTAAGGGAGAGCAAGTAGGAAATTATTTAATCTCTTGGCATCTGGTCCTCTCCCTCAAGGTAATTTTCAGAGTTTCTGAAGTGAGGCTTAACGTTATTTGAGAAGTTATTCACAGGGAGATAACTGCTTTCTTGCCATGGAGAACGCTACAGCCTTTCTGAATACAACCCTCCTTTATAGCTTACTTTTATGGACTTATTTCAGTACATAAACTGTTGATATACAAAATAGCTTTCTTTTATCTACATTACCATATCTTTGGGTATGCAGAAAAAAGATAATTACCAATTTTTGCTTGGTGTGCCTAAGGTACAGAACACAAGTCTGCCTGTTTTCAAGTGAAGATTGTATATTATGGAGATATATTTTATTTTTTATTCTTTAATTTAAAAAAAAACAGTGTTAGTTTAAGCATTGTACTCTGCTATTTGCTTTAACCACTTAACTCGTGGAACAACTCATGACGTGTTAAGTACAGGGGCATCTTGCCAGGGGATCTTAGAAAGCAGACGCTGCTGTGAGATGCAGCAAGCAGGAGCTGAGTGTGGTCTCAGCTCACAGAGTAAAAAGCTGCAAGTCCTTTGGCGAGCAGACTAAGAAATGACTATAAACTGAATCACGAAGAGAGATGCCTGACAGAGGTAGTTTCCTGATGCTTGGTTTTGATCTCCACCTGATAGGTTTTTTGCTCTATTTAAGATGAACCAAACTTTTGGGGATAGTGGTGGCAGGATTATCAGTGAAGCAATGCTGAGGTATTTTGTATGGGGTTGAGACAGCTGTGATAAATTATACCTCTGTTGTCAATTATCAGCACTTCGTAAGGTAATTCCTACTCTTTTTACTATTGGTGCCATCATCTTCAAAAAGATATGTACGTATATAATAACGAAGAAGTTCATTGGCAGCTACAAGCACTAGACTGACATGCCTCTGTGATGTAAAGCAGGTAATGGCAAGGCACATGCATTACTATTTAGCATGTATTAAAAAAAAAAGTATCTCTTGCAAACCTAAACCCAAATTTAAGATGTCATGTAGTTGCCACTTCAAAAATTCATGTCATGATGGTTAATTGCTATGCATTTTTTCATAAGTGAAAAAAGAAATACCTAAGGTGTTTCCTTGTCCTTTAATTTTACTGTCTGCCATCTTGTGTGGAAATATATTTTAGGCTGTTCTTTGGGACAAATGGATTTTTTATTACTTTGTGTTAAATAGAACTGCAGTAGTATTCACACTCAGATGAGTAATATTTGTGAAGTTTTACTAGATTAATATCAAGTTGTGTGTTATACACTTGTTCTATAGGTCCGAGATCAAGAATTTCCTTATAGAAGAAACCTGGCCAGAGTCATTATAAACGTGGAAGACTCCAATGACCACAGTCCATACTTTACCAGTCCGTTGTATGAAGCCTCAGTGTTTGAATCAGCAGCAGTTGGATCAGCAGTCTTGCAGGTCACAGCTTTGGACAAAGACAAAGGAGAAAATGCAGAGCTTATCTACACTATTGAAGCAGGTTAGAAGAGAGGCTGAAACTGAAGCATCATGATTCATGCCATATGCAGAGCAGTGCTTTGACAGTGGTCCGCCTTGACACACAAACTTCTTTGGTCTACCTTCTCCCCTACAGCTGGGGGAAGGAGACACCTTCTCTGTTGGTTGTTTGGGTTTTTTTATTTTGAAACTACTATACCCAAAACCTGGCAGAACAGAACTTCATTCTGGAATAGGCTGCCCAAAGAGGTTGTGGAGTCTCCTTTTCCAGAGATATTCAAAACCTGCCTAGGTGGGATCTTGTGCAACCTGCTGTAGGTGAGCATGCTTTATCAGGAGGGTTGGACTAGATGTCCTCCAGTGGTCCCTTCCAACCCCAACCATTCTGTGATTCCGTGACTGATTCATGTTCACTAGATGGCTACAGAGCCTGTTACCTCTAAGTCTTTGGTTCAAAGCCATCACAGAACATAGTTATTCAAAATTGCAGCCAATGACTTGTTTTCAGGGTGCTGGCTTCAGACTAGTACACAGTGGATGCTCCATAAAAATATGTCACAACAGCTGGTATCTCCTGGTGTCTTTGCCAGTATTTGGATCAGAGGAGCACGGAGACTAAGACCAGGGCCATGCTGAAAACTTCTGTCAGCACAGCCATAGCATTTTAATGGCACAAGGTCTCTTGAAACTAAGGGAGGGTGTGATGACACCAGATTAAAATTGCTTTTGCTGTTAAACTCTAGATATTTACATTTGCCATGTAATCTGTACCAGTAAAAGAAATTCCTCTGCTGGTGCAACAGCATGATAATAAAACATTTGCATTATCTCTAACACATAGGCAAGTGAGTGTAAGTTTCTCTGGCTCACATGAATCTGAAGTTAAGAATTATCTCTGAGATAAACCATTAAGAGATATACACGAAGGATGCCTGGAAAAAGAAAGAAGGAAGTAGAAATTTGTAACCTTTGGGTTTTTTAATGTTTCATTTCTACTTTTGAAGGGTTTTATTAGTAATGTGAATCTTTCCACTGTAATAAAAGCAAAACTTGAAACTTATATTTCCCTAAAAAGAGGTCACAAATACTTTAGATTGTCCCCATATTAAGCAGATTACAAGCCTTTCCCAGTATTAGGCTCTGATCCTACTGTATCACTATTTGTCCCTATATTATTGTAAAGACTTTTCTTTACAGTTACAATGACTTACATCAGTTAGGAACAGGCTAAATGAAAAAAAAAAAAAGTAATGAAATAAGAATATCTAATATTTAAGAATGTCATACTGATTTAACTTCATATAATTGAAGCTCACACCTTAAAATAAGCTGATACAACCTGACGCTTAGAGAAGACCCAAGCAGCTTTTTTTCTGTAGTTATCCTGTATGCCCTGTGGAAGGAGAGTACATTCAGCAAACCAGAAAGTGAAGTCTTTTGCACCTATAAGTGTTGCAATTAGACCAACAAAGATGTTAGCACTCCAAAACAAGTATTTCCTTTATGCACTGCATTTGGTCTTACCAGTTATTTCTCAGTATCTTAGATCAGGGGAAGTTTTACACATGCCCAGGCAGGACAACACTGTGCCTTTATAGAAGAAACTCGGAGCAGACCGGATTAGGTTCCTGGGGCAATGTTTTTCAAGGCTATTCCCAGCTTTTTCTTGACACCCTATTACTATTATGGGCTCCAAACCAAATCATATAGAGGTGCTACCACAATGTAAAGAGCAACGTGACATGTTAGGAGTATGGTTCCCATTACAGTGGTAATAGAATCATACGTGATGCAGACAGAAAAATATTATGATTAGAAAAGATGCTTTAGCTATTAGATGGTTTCTAGAGACTCTGTTTTTCATTACAGGCTGTTTCTGTTTCATCGTGAGCTCTCCCTGCAGTGTCAGACTTGAAACCTCTGTTTACTGTGATCCCCACACTCCTCCAGTTTTATTGTCCATGGATGTCCCAGTCTCAGATATATCAAAATTCAGTCTTCTGCTGCTGTAGTTTCTATGATCCATAAAATCTGCTGTTGATAATTTTGATTTTAACTGCAGAATTCAGATTGTACACAGCCCTGTCATTCAGGGGAATTACCTCATCTTACATCTGAAGAAAGTAATTGGTAAAGAAAGTAATTTTTGTATAATTTCATAAGAAATTGTTAAAGGAGAAGAACCAGCTCTCTCTCTCCCTGACTTACAGAGGCAGTCAAGGGCTAAAAATTATTTGTATTAGCAAGCACTGACAAAATAACTGCAGCATCATTTGTAGTGTCTGTAAATGTGACAGGTGCTGTGGTTTTTGTGAGAATTTGTAGCTCTGGAAGAATTTCAGCTCCTCAGTGAAAAGCACAATTTTTGGTTTAGCCAGTAGAGTAAACTTTACTGATCAGAAAGGCTGGATATAAATAGAAATGCCACTACCAGTATTGAACTACATACAGTAATATGTAGCTTAAATTAGCCTCCTTGCCCCAGAATTACAACAGATAGTGAATCACATCTTAAAAATAGTTCACACTACCTCACTTCATTCAGGATTCCATGTATTTGGCATTCCGACTACAGTTTTCACATTTACTGCTCTGTGTACAGCACCTATACCAATCACAGTTAAAAGAAAATCGCTTGTTTATCACCTGAGATATATTTCTCTCCAGGTCATGGATGGATGCTTGACTGTAGATTAGAAGCAGTTCTAGATTTTAAGATGTGAATTGCAATAGAGGGAACATGTTGTAATGATTGGAATCACTGTAACTCAATATGCTGTTTGTATTTAGAATCAAATTCAGAAAAAGAGTCCGTATGCTTATACATACGCAGCATCCTCTACTTTAAACAGGCACTCAAAGGACCAACAAAACATGGTTTGCCTAATGAAGATGATCTTTTATTATAGCGTAAGGATACATATAAAAAGTTTTGAGTCTGTATTGCTGAAGAAGAGGTTGGCAAAAAGACCTGAAAGAAATAAGGACCTCAAAGAAGGTCATTGATCCAAACTCACTGTTTTCACCTTTATGCAGTCAGTGATATCCTTGGTTTCATGTTATAATGAGCATTTCATGACATTTTCTGCTAAATCTCATTCATCTGGATTCATTCTCCTCAGAGATCACATGATAAACCTTTGTGCCACAAGACACTTGAATCTCTTTTGTATGGTATTTGCTCAGTTTTATTTTTTCTAAATGCCACTTTAACCTTCTTATGTTCAGTTCTTTGAGTCTTGAACTACTGTAATCTCCTCTATGGTTACTTAATATCCCATTCAATTAAGAGCCTGAGTTGTTATCCATTAGTCATGTAATTGGCTTGTTAGCCTCTGATCTCATTTCTTTGCCTTAGGTGTACATGTATTTGACTAATTCCTATAATTTAGGGATGCTTTTCCTTCCTTCAGTAGGAGTAATGTACATGCAGCTCTTGCTCAGATTTTAATACTCAGAATCAAGATATAGATAGCAACACCTGAGTTTCTGATGCTTTGAACGCATTTACCGTCTACTGAATATCCGATCTTCAGAAGGAGAGTCTGGAAGTGCCTTTAGAATTCTTTTATGTTGGGCCTGTTGGATCTTTTTAGTAACTGCCTTTAACAAATGCATCTAATTGCTCCTGGTTTAAATTATCATTAAATGTTTCATATTTCATTTCTAATCTGATTCCAATATTTGTGTTTTAGGAAATACGGGAAACACATTCAAGATTGAACCAGTTCTAGGCATCATTACATTACTCAAGGAGCCAGACTTAACCACAATGGGACAGTTTGTTTTGTCAGTCAAAGTGACTGATCAAGGTTCTCCAGCACTGTCTGCAACAGCAATTGTGCGAATATCTGTGACGATGGCAGATAACTCCCACCCTAAATTCACTCTAAAAGAATACCAAGCGGAGGTTAATGAAAATGTGGATATTGGTACTTCTGTCATCTCTCTTTCTGCAATCAGTCAGTCCACATTAGTTTATGAGGTTAAAGATGGCAATGTTGATGGAGCCTTCATCATAAACCCGTATTCTGGAGTGATCACAAGTCAAAAGGCCCTTGATTATGAACGTGCTTCCTCCTATCAGCTCATCGTACAAGCAACAAATATGGCAGGCATGGCATCAAATGCCACAGTGAACATTCAGATTGTTGATGAAAATGATAACCCACCAGTTTTTCTCTTCTCTCAGTACTCAGGCAGCATAAGCGAAGCTGCTCCTGTAAATAGCATAGTCCGGAGTGCTAATAACAGTCCCCTCGTGATACGTGCCACTGATGCTGATAGCAACCAGAATGCTTTGCTTGTCTACCAGATTGTTGAATCTACTGCAAAAAAGTATTTCACGGTAGATTCCAGCACAGGTGCAATCAGAACAATTGCAAATTTAGATCATGAAACAATAGCCCACTTCCATTTCCACGTTCATGTTAGAGACAGTGGGAATCCCCAGCTTACAGCAGAGAGCCCGGTTGAAGTGACCATTGAGGTAACTGATGTCAATGACAACCCACCAGTCTTCAGCCAGGCCGTATTTGAGACAGTTTTGCTCCTACCCACATATATTGGTGTTGAGGTTCTCAAAGTCAAAGCTGCAGACCCAGATTCAGAGATCCCTCCTGAACTAACATTTAGTATAATTGAAGGCAATATGGACCATTTTTTAATTGATTCAAGCACAGGGGTACTCACCATTAAAAACAGTAGTCTCTCCAAAGACCATTATATGCTAATAGTAAGAGTATCAGATGGGAAATTTTATAGCACTGCTATGGTGACAATACTGGTAAAAGAAGCCATGGATAGTGGACTCCATTTTACACAAAATTTTTATTCCACTTCTATCTCAGAAAACAGCACCAATATCACAAAGATCGCTGTGGTGAATGCTGTTGGTAACCGCCTCAATGAGCCTTTGAAATACAGCATATTAAACCCAGGAAACAAATTTAAAATCAAATCCACCTCAGGAGTCATTCAGACAACTGGCATCCCCTTTGACCGAGAGGAACAGGAGCTGTATGAGCTGGTGGTGGAAGCAAGTCGTGAGCTAGATCACCTTCGCGTCGCTCGAGTAGTGGTGAGAGTTTACATTGAGGACATAAATGACAACGCCCCAGTGTTTGTGGGGCTTCCATACTATGCTGCTGTGCAAGTTGATGCTGAACCTGGTACCCTGATATATCGAGTGACAGCTATTGATAAAGACAAGGGTGAAAATGGTGACGTGTCATACCTCCTGAAGGAAGACTATGGACATTTTGAAATTGATAGAGGATCTGGTAGCGTCACTTTAAAGGAAGCCTTCAATTCTGATTTGTCTAATATAGAGTACTTGGTTGTCATTCTTGCAAAAGACGGTGGTAACCCATCATTATCTGCAACGGTAGAGCTCCCCATTACTATTGTTAACAAAGCAATGCCTGTATTTGACAAACCTTTCTATACAGCTTCCGTGAATGAAGATGTAGAAATGCACACGCCAATTTTAAGCATAAATGCAACCAGTCCAGAAGGCCAAGGTATCATTTATATCATTGTTGATGGAGATCCCTATAACCAGTTCAATATCGACTTTGATACTGGAGTTCTGAGTGTCATCAGCCCACTGGACTATGAAATAAATTCTCTTTTCAAGCTGACAGTGCGAGCCAGTGATGCCCTCACTGGTGCTCGAGCTGAGGTCACTCTGGACTTGATCATTAATGATGTTAACGATAATCCTCCCGTTTTTGATCAGTCGGCTTACAATGCTACTTTGTCCGAAGCTTCTTTGATTGGGACTCCTGTACTGCAGGTTGTTGCTACTGATGCTGACTCTGACAATAACAAGATTGTACAGTATCAGATAGTCCAGGACACCTTTAACAGCACTGACTATTTCCATATAGACAGCAGCAGTGGCCTAATTTTGACAGCACGGATGCTGGATCATGAACTCATACAGCAGTGCAGCTTGAAAGTCAGAGCAACCGATAATGGGTTCCCACCACTAAGCAGTGAGGTTCTTGTTAGTATCTCGATAACGGATATGAATGACAATCCTCCAGTTTTTAACCAGTTAATATATGAATCCTATGTGAGTGAACTGGCACCTCGTGGTCATTTTGTGACTTGTGTCCAAGCTTCTGATGCTGACAGCTCTGATTTTGACAGACTGGAATACAGCATCCTATCAGGAAATGATCGGACTAGTTTTATTATGGACAGTAAGAGTGGTGTTATCACCCTCTCCAACCATCGCAAACAGAGAACGGAGCCCATGTACAGCCTAAATGTCTCTGTGTCAGACGGGCTGTTCACCAGCACAGCTCAGGTGCACATTCAAATACTTGGGGCCAACCTCTACAGCCCTGTGTTTTCGCAGAGTGTTTATGTTGCAGAGGTTAGAGAAAATGCTGCTCCTGGAACTAAGGTAATCCATGTGAAGGCAACAGATGGGGATTCAGGTGTATATGGCCAGATCAGCTACTCCATAATAAATGACTTTGCCAAGGACCGATTTTTGATTGATAGCAATGGGCAGATTCTGACAACTGAGAGGTTAGACCGTGAGAGCCCACTGGAAAGTGATATCGGTATATTTTTGAGAGCCCTCGACGGAGGTGGCAGGACTACGTTTTGCACTGTGAGAGTGATAGTAGTGGATGAGAATGACAATGCTCCTCAATTTATGACGGTCGAATACAGAGCAAGTGTCAAAGCAGATGTTGGGAAAGGTTACTTGGTGGCTCAAGTACAAGCAGTAGATCCAGATGATGGAGCCAATTCCAGAATTACCTATTCTCTCTATAGTGAAGCTTCCGTTTCAGTAGCTGATCTGCTTGAAATAGATCCAGATAATGGATGGATGGTCACCAAGGGTAGCTTTAATCAGCTTAAAAGCACAGTTCTGTCATTCTTTGTCAAAGCAGTGGATGGTGGCATTCCTGTAAAGCATTCCCTCATTCCTGTCTACATCCATGTTTTACCCCCAGAGACTATTTTGCCTTCTTTTTCTCAACCCCAGTATTCTTTTACAGTAGCAGAAGACACCCTCATAGGTAGTACTATTGACATTCTGCATGTTTTGCCCAATCAGGGTGCTTTGTATAGCACAGTTAACGGTGAGTTACCTGAAAACAACAAAGATGGGGTTTTCATCATAGAGCAAGACACAGGACTCATAAAATTGGATAAGAGACTTGACCACGAAATAAATCCCGCTTTTCACTTTAAAGTTGCAGCCACGATTCAGTTAGATAAAGTAGATATTGTGTTGACTGTGGATGTGGAGGTGAAGGTGTTGGATGTAAATGACAACAAGCCTGTGTTTGAAACAGCTAGCTATGATGCTATAATAATGGAAGGGATGCCTATAGGAACAAAACTTATGCAAGTTAAAGCGGTTGATGCAGACTCAAGTGCAAATGGGCAGGTCACCTATATGCTTGCGGTGGAATCGGAGCTGGAGAAGATCACAGAAGCATTCACCATTGATAGCAACAGTGGCTGGATCAGTACACTGAAGGATTTGGACCATGAAAAAGATTCTGCTTTCACCTTTGCAGTGGTGGCCTCAGATCTGGGGGAAGCTTTGTCCTTATCATCAACCACCTTGGTCTCAGTTACTGTGACAGATATAAATGATAATGCACCTGTCTTTGAGCACGAGGTGTACAGAGGGTCAGTGAAGGAGAGTGACCCTCCAGGGGAAGTTGTGGCCGTTCTTAGTACCTGGGATGAAGACACATCTGATGTCAATCGGCAGGTTAGCTACCATATTACAGGTAAGAAACAACTTAAATGCTTTCTTCCCATAATCAGCCTTACTGAAGAACTGTGCGTGTGTCCAGTTTTAGGTGAATGTTAGCTAAATTATCTATGAATGAGACAATTATGTTTTTCTTTGTTTTTGAATTTTCTTTTTTTATTTTGGACAGAATTTGCAGCAAAACTGAAAAGAGAGAAAGGGAGTGTGTGTCTCTGTTTTATTCTCTCTAAAATTTCCAAGATTAATGCTTAATGATTTGCTGCAGAGCAATGTAGTGTGACCCATCAACTGATCATAATTGATATGTCAGCTTGAAAACCATCATAATTTAATTTTTTGACAAAGGGAAGAGGAAAATTTTATTCTTAGAGAGAAAATCCTTATATTTCCAAGCCTTTTTTTTTTCTTTTGGAATGGCATTTCTCTTTTTGAGATAGGAAAGTGCATGCAGGAGCCACTTTGAAACACCATTCTTTGGGGCTGGGAGCAGTAGGGGTATGAATGAGTTTTATATTATTGGGTGAGGGGATGCCATTTCTTATCAGTATAGATTCCTGGCCAGGGAAATAGTAATATACTTAGAAGCACTGGTTAGCTGACATGTATTGTTATATACAGCATAAGGCAATTTTGATTACATTACTAACACATTTTTCGAAGTAGGTAATATTGCTCTCTTCTATTTTGTTATACTTATTATCATTCTTTTCTCCTAGATTCAGCCTGGCTTTTGTGTGAGTATGTTATGAGTGATGGGGTACTGCAGTTATTTTTCTGTCTCCATCTTTCATTGTCCAATAGATTTTGTTAGAAAACAACTTTGTCACTGCCTCCCTTAGCAATTCAAGAGCTAATATTAACTACCTAGTAATAACCAAATTATTGGATGAATTCACATTTCTCTCACTGAATGGGATTAGACCTACACAAGACTGCATGTAGGAAGCACCCTGAGGGCAAAAATTACTTAACTAATGGGAAGTTTGTATGTTTTGCTGTGGAGCATAAGGCTCCTACCCCTTTGTTAGCTATCAAATTGAAAATGGCTGTGGGATGGTGTGTAGGGAGAGCCGTGATACTCCAGTCAGCCATAGATTGCCTGATGTTACACATCAGAAGTAGCATAATTTTTAAAGTAACTAGAAATTCATTCTGACCATTTATGTGAAAATTTGGATTTGCTTTAAAGGTTTGCAAAGGGTATGTGTTCATAATGTGATGTGCTGTAGGATATTAGAAGTAGGGGCAAAGGTAGTCTTATGGGTAGGTGTCAGGATTGAGAGGCCTTGGGCAAGGTGCATTAGCTGCCAGTGCCCCAGTTTCCACATATGTAAAAGTAAATAAGTAGTTCCTCATCCTAGAAATTTTGGGATATTTGAAGGAGTTTGGGGATCCCAGTACAGAAAGTACTATGGGAAAAGAAAACCCTTATGTTCGTAACAAAGATATGTTAGTGCACCATGATTATTAGCTTTGTTCTGAAGTCTTGCAGTCATCTCTTATAGTTAATTATGCCTTTAGTTACATAATGATGTTTTTCTTCACATTCCTATGCTGTTAATTTGGCAAAAACTGGACTTTTGAATAACAACTGTCAAATGTGACTCAAAAATTATAGATCATTCTGTACCCTAATTTCTGTCACAGTTCAAAATATGTCAGATATTTTGCTGTTTTATTAGCTTCTGAAAACATTAGATGTCAAAGCCCAAAACTTTCTTTAAGTCCTACTGTACAATTACTAAAGTGTATAGTCTCAGAAATTCCACTGCCTTTGAATATATGATTTGAGGTTGGAAAATGCACAAGGGGAAATTATGTTCTTTTGATTTAAATGTCAAAACATATTAAAGTATAGTATTACTAATAAAATAATCTATTCACACTTTACCTCAAGTTGATCTCAGGAACTGCATTTGAATGTTTCATGGAATCAGATTAGCTAGACAGTTATTCAGATGCTTTGGCTTTCTGGAGGTGTTTTGAGCCATAGAAACTTCTGTGAATACAATAAACAAACTCTGGGGAAAAACAAGACATTAACAAAAAGAAAGAAGAAAAATTATGAGAATGACATATGGATCCACCAAAAACAGCTTTGTGAAAATGCACCAGCAGAAAAGTAGCACACAGAAGATAGATGGAAAAAATCTTCCTTTAGAAGATGATAGAAATAAACATTCTGTGTCAGATGAGTTCACTAAAGAGTCCTTTATGCTCTTTTGAGAAATACAAATGCTTATTGCAGTCTTCTGGTTGACTTCGAAAAGGGATTTATACACTCTGGTGGACATATATATATTCTGTTTTGGATTCCTTCAGTTTAGGATTGTTTTCCATGATTACTGGCAAGTAATTGCCATTTTCAAACCCATTTTCATTTGCATTTGATGGGGGGGGGAAATTTTGCACTTACCCTCTGTTACTTGTAGTTTGATAGCAGCTGGAGATGTTCACAAAGCAAAAGTGCTATATATAAATCTTAATAGAAAATCAATAGGAAGCACAGATTACACAGATGCACTTAGGGAGCACAGTAGTTTCTTTTGTTTTCTTTTGAAAGTTCATTTGAGGTCATTGCCTATATCATTTGAGGTAGTTTGCCTAAAACCAGGGCTCTTCTGATGTCTAGCCAACCAACAACCAGCCAGATATTACTGAGATCTAACAGTGGCAAACTAGGAAAAGCCATCAGAAAAATGTTAGTTGCCAAGACTTTGGTAAAGTGTTTTATGTTCCTCAGTGATGTTAATTAGGCTTCATCAGGAACATACATCTAAGGACAGTCAATAGTCTTCAAGCTTGTTTCAGCTTATACAAGGGAGATGGACAATGTGTTTTGGAAGAAAGAACTGGTATTGTACACAGGCTTTTTGCTGGATTGCCCAGTATGAGCAAAGTGATAGGTTTTGTTTGTTTTTATCTTATATTTGTGATACTGGAGTTCTGGAGAAATGGATGTTTCTGTGTTTCGGTAGGCCTTATGCTGCAGGCTGAAGAACAGTGTCTGCAATTTTATGATAGTAAAGCTAAGAGGATTGGGTTTATCATTTCAGAAGCTCAGGAAACACACATCTTAAACTGGGAGTAAAGGATAAACCTATTGATTTTGTGTGATGCAAATGCCTAGAGTTCTAACTGGGAATTGAAAATATTGAAATAAATGCATAAATGTAAGACAGAAACTAAATAAATAGGTTAGTAAATATTCGGTTCCCCCTCCCAGATGGGGACATTGCAGTGAAAACTGATACTGTTGGCTTCTAGTTTTTCATTCCCTTTTAGCTGCTATAATGGCCTCTGTGTGTGCTTTAGTAATGATGTGTGTCAGGATTTGTTTGTTTTGGATCACTGTCTCTCTGCATTTCATTTGTATCTGGCTGTTTTCTTTCTTTACTTAAACTTGAGCTTGATTTGGCTTTGTACTATTTGCTGACTAGGGAGGGAGAGAGGGAGACAGAGCATTATTTAAACTTCAAGTAACAAAAGATAAAAGATACTGCTGATTCTTTTAGCCTCAAAGCCTTTCTAAAAAGTTATTGGAGTGTTTTGTGTAGCTAGCACTTCACTGTTGTGACATTCAAAGTAGAACATAAGAAAACTGCCAAAAGATTTTAAAGAATACATTAATGCACATAGTCAGGAGGCTTCCGTTTAGAAAAGCTACATTATTCAGAGCGAAAAACTAATTAATTAGAATGCCCCTAGGAAACTGAATCTGCTTGCATATATTAGTGAAAAAGTTAATTAATCACTGCAGAATGAGATCTGCATCAAGACATATGTATAAGTACTAGGAAACGTTTCCTGGGCCACGGTGTGGATTTTTTTGCCTTTCCATTTTTAAGAATATTTCCTTGACAGTATTTTAGTGCTTACATGTCATTATTTCTGTTGCACTTTACAGTGCACCTTTACTTTCCACCAACAAAGTATAGAGCCAGTCCTAAGAAGCAAAAAAGAAAGATGAACGCGCTAATAAAAAAGCCATGCAGATAAACTCTTACACATGTTTGCTGCTTACTGCACAGGTTTCTTGGTCATTCAAATTGATACTTTTCGAATGGAGTAAAGAGGAATAAAAGGGATCCCAAGAACCATTTTTTTCATGCATATTCCCCAAATTCCTAGGTGTGATTTAAAAGCCATTCCATCAGCAACAAAGCAACAGTGATTTTAAAATTGCTGCAAGGCAATGTTACTGCTAGCTGTAAAAACCACCAGCTGATTTTAATTAGATTTTACCTTTCCTCTTTTCTCAGCAATGGGATACCCATACCTTGAGTGTATTGCTTCCTAGTTGGTCAGGACAGTTAATCATTTTTTTTACATAAGGACTAGTGTGCAGGAAAGCCTGATTAATATCATAAAGCAAAATAAGAACATTGAAGACCATTTTTATTAATGGTTTACAACGTTAAACTCACTGTGACAAGACTACAGCCTTTAATAAAGAAGAGTTAAGCTTTTTTTTTGCTGGTGTTGAACTGAATAAAGGGAATTAAACGTCAATCAGCAGGGGTCTGCCTTCTTTGAAGTCACATTCAGACTCAAGTCTGTGGACAAATTCTCATTTCCTTGGATTGTATTCAGATCTGGACTGTAGTATACATCAACACTCTATGTAACCCTCTTTAGGAGAAATGCAGGTTTATATGACACAACAGATTAAACAATGTGTTCTCTGGTGGTTATTCTGGACTGTCATAGAAATCAGTGGGAAAGCTGCTTGGTTTTGTGATCAAACTGCTTGGTTTTGTGTGGTTTTCTATCAACAGAAAATATCTGTATTTGATATATCAGTTTAGTGCTGTGTATGATTCAAGGACCTTTTATAATTATAATGCCTGTCTGACTACTTTTATGGAAATCTTATTGATTACAACTTGCTTTTGTTGGCACAGTCATAGCTAGCACAAATGGTGACGCTTAACAAGAAAGATCTGCTCAGCCTGACTCAGCTGACTTAGTTTTCATATTAAATAGAAACCAGTCTATGTTGTCACTGGTAGCTAATAAAGGAAGCATAGATTACAGCCTCTGATCTCTTTTCTGCTTTTTGTGTAGAAAGTAGGTATGAAATGGACATTAGACTTTTTCTGCTTGGTTTTAAGCTCAGCTTCAAGTTCAGACCTTCTCTGCTTTGTTATTTTGCTAAAAAGGTTGCTGAGAACTGACTTAATTGTGACAGCAAAAGCAACATCAGAGACAGCAAAGTTAATGCAAATAAATTCAACCTTGCTTTTTTGTTTGTTTGTTTGTTTTTTGTTTTTTGTCTAATAGTTATGCAATCATTTCATGCAAGTAACTACAGGGGGAGAGGGGAAGGTTTTAGAACCTGGTCTTTCTATTGAGCTTGGACAGATCCCATGACACATGTCAGAACCCAGAGTAGTTTGTAAGCAAATGTACGCTAGCATGTTTGACATTGTTGAACTTGTTACAAGAAAGAATAAGCATTCATTCCCTTAATAGTTTTATACCGCTTTTAAACATAAGCAACATGGACAATAGTTCTCAGATTGCATTCCTGCATGGAGAGCACATGAGAAAACTTAATATGAGTAGCAGGTTAGCTGCAATTAAAGGGCACCCAGTGGAGCAGCATGATGCTTTTTAATATGTCCTTGCTGAGTTTCTGTAGTGCATGAGTTTGCTATGACTAGAGCGGTCTATCCTAAATTTTCAGGTATTTTTTTACAGACCAAGGTTGTGTTAGACACTGGGCACAGAAGACTGAGTAGTTGGCTTTACTGGCTTTGGCTGAGGTGGAATTAATTTTCTGAATAGCACCTGCTATGTGGCTGTGATTTGGATTTGTGCTGGAAACAGTGTTTCTACCACAGGGATATTTTAGTTACTGCTGAGCGGTGCTTACACAGAGTCAAGGACTTTTCTGCTCTTCACCACACCCCACCAGTGAGGAGGCCAGGGGTTCACAAGGAGTTGGGAGGGGACACAGCCAGGACAGCTGACCCCAGCTGACCCAAGGGATATTCCAGAGCATGTGACATCATGCTCAGCAATAAAAGCTGAGGGAGGAAGGAGGAAGGGAGATTGTCCAGAGTTATGGCATTTGTCTTCCCAAGTAACTGTCAGGGCAACAGAGCCCTGCTTTCCTGGAGATGGCTGAACACCTGCCCTGAATTCCTTTTTATGCTTATACACACAGATTTGCTTTTCCAGATGCACTGTCTCAACCCATATATTTTCTCAGTTTTACCCTTGAGATTCTCTTCCCATTCCCACTGGGGAAGAAATGAGCGAGTGGTTGTGTGGGACTGAGCTGACTAGTGGAGTTAAGTCATAACATTGGTTTAAAGGATTTTACTGCCTTGTCTGACAGANGGATCAGACTCAGAGAAGGGTGATTGAAGGTGTTTCTTCATGGACCATGCAGGAGGCTGTACCATTTCAGATAAAAGAGTAAATAACTGTTGGAAAAATTAATGACTGTGCCCGCCTTAATTATTGTACACTTCTGCACATGACATGTCCTTCCTTCCTTCCTTCCTTCCTTCCTTCCTTCCTTCCTGAGGATAATGTGGACCAAAACTTTCCCTCTCCCAACCTACTTTTGTCAGCAGGCAATTTAATGATGTGGAAGAGCAACATTGCCAGGTTCAGTGTCAGAGTTAGGGCACAGTAAAAAACTCTTCTGCTTTATCTCCTGTACTCCTTTCATCATCTTCCCATCTTGGATACATTTGATCTAATTCTACTGCTTATCTTCCAACTGTTCCTCAAATGACCTCTTGTTAGGACTGTTTAATACTTATGTGTCTTCCTGTGTCATGTAAACTTTTTCAAAAACTAGCATTTTAATAAGCACAAGAATGGCACAGTTGTATGATAAAGCTTTCATTAGAGGATTCCTTAATAGAACCCTCTTCCAGTCCTTGATTGCATAATCAAGAGCTAATGAAATTGTCTTGGTAACAAGAGCTACGGTGTATTACATCCTCTCCCGAGACTAAGTGGAAAGACAATTGTACCAGCCCGAGAGGACTATTGATTGTTCACAGTTTGAATTTGATTACGCTTATGGGGAACTAAACAAGAGATCATCTTCAGCTCTGCTAAATGGATTTTGTTTCCACTGAAAGTTATTGGTTCGCTTTCATACAAGGCATTCAGGGGGGCAATAAACACGGGGAGCATAATCTCATTACAGATCTCCCGAGTCTGCAAGTTTGGAAGCACCAATCACTGTGAAACAACCGATGGCTGCTTAGTTCAGGTCTTCTGCAATGTGTCTGTGTGTTTACACCAGGTGGGAGCTCTGAAAGGACACTCCAATGCACTGTATGTTGCTTGTCTTATTGCAGGAGGGAACCCCAAAGGGAAGTTCGCTCTGGGACTGGTTCAGAATGAGTGGAAGGTTTATGTTAAAAGGCCTCTAGATCGGGAAGAGCAAGACATTTATTATCTGAACATCACTGCCACAGATGGCCTCTTTGTAACCCAAGCTGCTGTGGAAGTGAGCGTCACTGATGTTAATGACAATAATCCAGTTTGCGAACAGGTGAGTTACCAACACCCACAGAAATCAACCACTGTGTTGAAAGCGATGGGTTCCCTGGGAGTGTTCCTTGCTATTTACAGGTATTCACAGGTGATGCCGCTTTTCATCCTAATGGTCTTAGTTGAAGAATCTGGAGTGATCTGGGAGAGTAGCAGGATAAAGCATTCCTGTGAAACCAAAATTCAAGGATAATGGTCTCATAAAGCTAGCAAAGGAGCAATGTACACGTTGGCCTTTAGTTGGCTTTAGAACAAATGATGTGTTGTGAGGTGGCATTGGGCAGCCACTCCTCCCCTTCAGAAAAAAATATGTTCCCCTTTCACAACCCACATTGAAATGCCTCCAATCCAATTTAACTTCAGCTTTCCTGAACCTTCCAGATACCAGAGATGCAGTGGAAAAGGCAGAATAATGTAGCTTGCTCTCATGTTGTTGGGAATGCATGCAGTATGGCCTGACCACAGTTTTCAGAGTGCTAGCTGTCTTTTATTCTGTGGAAAGGTAATACAGGGAACTAATTTTAGCACAATATAAAGGTCTGTGTGAAAGAAAAGGCATAGTAAAACCCAGAGTTCCTTAATGGTACTGCTTTCAGAATATACAGATATTTATGTGTCTGTGTCTGTGTATGTATGTATATACTCATATAATTCCCATCATTGCATTTTCACTGATGGACTACTGTCATTGCAAGAACCACTCTGTGGAATCACAGTCTGAATTTCCCTCAAAACTGCTTGATGAGGTGATAAAAACAGTTGTTTCTGTTAGCACACTCATCAAAATTTTCTTTTCATGGATGTCAATGGAATAAACAGAAGGTAAAAAATGGTATTGCGTTAAACACCTAAGATGAGCCCTATTCAGAGTCATAATTTGGCATTGTTTATTGTGACACCTCAAAGCTTAACAGTTACTTGAATTGCTAGGAATGTGTTGCATAAAGGAAAATTGTTTCCGTTATAGAAAGATGCACTACAAATTGTTTAAAAAACGACTGTGCAAAGACTGTGAAATACTGTCACAGCATAGCTTACATTTCTGTTTTTGACTCTAGGTTGCATACACCGCACTGTTTCCTGAAGACATTCCATCAAACAAAGTCATTCTTAAAATCAGTGCTAAAGATGCTGACATCGGGTCCAATGGTGAAATTCACTACTCTCTTTATGGTGCCGGGAACAATAAATTTTTCTTAGATCCAGAAAATGGTAAGATGACAACGAAATGTTTCTTAATAGCTTTAATTCCTTGATATCAGTGGGTGCTCATTTCCTTAACAAGAGTTAGGTTACATTTGGCTATAAGCCAGTTGTTCCAGATATGGCAGGTGTGGATGACCACTTAAAGTGGTGGTGGTAGGAGGGAGAAAGAGGGACATCTTTGTTGACTAGATTGAATGTTATAACCAGAACAGTTGATATCAATCCTCTTGTTTCCCTGCAGACTTCAAGTTAGGTCAGAGATGTATCATAGAACCATAGAACAGTTTGGGTTGGAAGAGAACTTTAAAGGTCGTCTAGTCCAACTCCCCTGCCATACACACGGTAATCTTCAACTAGATTGTGTTGCTCAGAGACTCATCCAGTTAATGTTTCCAGGGCAATCTGTGCCAGTGTTTAACCATCCTCATCATAAAAAAATTCTTCCTTATATCTAGTCTAAATCTACCTGCTTTTTTAGCTTAAAACCATGATACTTTGTCCTATCGCAACAGGCCCTGCTAAAAGGATGTCTTTCTGCATCTAGATGTCTATAAATCTTGAGAGTAACAGAAAGACAAACTTGGGAAAACATGGTGGTGTTCATATGGATGAAGCTGTAGGCTGTTGAAGGCCACCATGAGTGGCTTGACATCCCTGCACTCATATCGGCAGCTCTCTTTTTTGGGTGCAGAGCAGAGGGGAGTGACACTGCTGTGAGTTTTTAATTCATTCATTGGAATAAGAGAGGTTGATTTTGTTTTCTGTTTCCTATTCCTGTGAAACACATGTTTTTGAGACACTTAAGCTATCTAGAATCAGTGATGGTGCTACAATAATAACAATAGCTGCTGGTTTTGATCAATTTTAGGTGAGCTGAAATCTTTGGCCCCTCTTGACCGAGAGAAAATCCCTGCATACAACTTGGTTGCCCGAGCCACTGATGGTGGTGGCAGGTTTTGCCAATCAGAAATCCATCTTATTTTAGAAGATGTTAATGATAATCCACCAGTGTTTTCATCTGATCACTACACTGCATGTGTCTATGAGAATACAGCCACTAAAGCTTTGTTAACAAGAGTCCAAGCCACTGATCCTGATGTCGGTAAGTGGGAAACATTGCAAACAATAATTAACATTCAGGAAGACTGTGGATTGGTGGAATTGCAATACAGATTAATTTTTCTATAGCTACTTTTCTTCATTTTTCCCTCCTTTATCTTCTTTATGCTCCCCATTTCTTTCTCTTCTATTTCTTTACATCAAAATGCTTGTGGTTAAGCTTGACATAATGGTGTTACAAACAGAAAAGCATTGCAGCAGCCACAGAAGCATGTAATCTTTTATTTTCTTGATCAGCAATAGCTGTGTTCAGGGGTAAATGATCATTTTGGGGGTAAATTCCAGCTTTTTTCCTCCAGTGGTCTCACCTCTTTTCTTGAGCTGTGATTTTGAATTCCCATGCCATTGTTTATGCAAATAATATAGTTACATGCCATACACCTATACCTGATTAATCATAGCTTTTCTAGAGTTTCATACTGCTCTAGCTCCCATTCATTCCAGCTGATTACTTTAGCATAAAATTATTGTTCACTGTGAATGTACATTATAAGTGTTTTGGTTATTTAACTGCACATTCTTTGAAAGTGTAAGAGTTTATTATATGAAGACCTTAACCTTGAAATCTGAGACCAAATATAAATATTTAAAGGGGGCCTTTTTGCATAACACAGTGGTAAAACCTACTGAATATCAGAATTTTTTATGTCACTCACTTGAGTCGAAATAAATAAATCCCTTAGTTTATTTTTTTCTTCCTCTGTTTGGAGATGTTTTGTAAAAACTGTGGCCTGAGTAGTTTCAGATAAAAAGATCTTTCATTCAGTGAAAAAGTATTTCATGTCAATATTTTTTTTTTTTGAAGTACACTGCATGCTGTAAGTCTCAGCTGTTACTGAGGCTGATAGTGTAAATATACAGGAATCCATAAAGGAGCAGCAAACATTCATTAATGTATCTATGAAGAGCTGCATTATATGCCTTGGTTGAAAAGTGACAATTAAAATTATGATACTGTTCTGCAGTGAAAAGCCAGTTACTGGTAGTAAACTACTGAACCATCTGAAGAGACAGTGTTGTCATTTTCCACTGTTGTCTTAATTACCATTTTTCTTGTAGGTGAGATGACATTCAAGGAGAGAGGGGACACAGAAATAATTAGAATAAAAATTTGTCAATGAAAGTTCTTGCTAGCACCAACTTTACAGAATAAAATGGTTAGCAGTGAAAAAAACCCCAAACCATGAGCTACCTTTCCTCTGAAACTAGAAAAGTTAAAGGGAGGGATGCATGTAATGAATAAGAAGGGACGATGTACTTCCTTAATTGTTAGACCTGTAAATTAAACCATACATTGTATCATATGAAAGTGACTAAAAAAAACTCCCTAAAACTGGATTTTGTTTTAATTACTGTTCTGCTAAAATCGTTAATTCCCTATTGCTGCATAATGAATGAGTTCAGGTGGTGTAACGTTCCCATGAGAGAAAAATTTATTATTGATATTCCTGATGGGTTATGATATTCCTGTAAGGTTCTGTGAAGCGTTATCCTGAAAGCATCATTGGAGCCAGTAAAATTCATACAAAACAATTTTTAACATTCAGGACACATCTTGTGATCAGTCTTAGAATTTGCCCATTCTCCGGTTTTGGGCTTTGAAGAGCCATGTACTGTAAGGATAGGAGCATGAATATTGAAGCCATTGAGGTAAAACTTGAGAGAAGTCCATTTGTGGTCTGCAACTAAACACAATTTAACAGAAACCTGAAAATGCCATGGGCAGACACTGTTGGATAATTAAGACAATTTCCAGTTCACAGGAAAACAGTGTTATATCTGCCTTGTACCTTCAGTGTCCCTTGAATTTCCTGATTGCACTGGACCATAAGTTGTTGTTTAGTATATTTTTAATTTAGATACATACTTATCAACCAGTTGGACACACTGAAGAAGAGATGTGATTCTTCTTCACAATATTCAGCAGAAGAAATTGGCTTTAACTGTTTAAATGTAGTAGCACACAAGCTCATTTTTCATAAACTCTGCATGTACCTAGGGATCTTAAATTAAATAATCACTTGAAGAGAGAATATACATAAGTCCATTTGCTAAGGCATTTTAGTTATTTTAATTTAAAACAATTCTTTCTCCTGTCCTGCTGAAATTGAAAATTTCCACAATATGGTATTTGCTATTTAGTCACCACCATCAGGTTTGGAAATGTTCAAACTAAAATATGAAAGAGAAATGCTGGGTTTACATTTTTTGAGAGACATTCAGAGAGAGCAGTGAATTTTCTGCCTCCCGCTGTCTCCAAATCAAAGTGCTAAATGACTCCATTCTGTTCAAATTAAGACACAAGAAGAGCTGGAGTGAATGTAGAGGTGTAATTATCTGAGCAAAGCCATCAGACAACTACAGTATCAGCCTGTTTCAAAGGAATTAGGGTCATGCTAGAGCAGCAACACTGAGGAAAACTACATGGAACTTCGTGGCAAACATGATGTTAAAAAATTAATAAACTTCAGAATAAACCTGAAGCCCAAACCTGATCTGCAGGTGCATATTCATTTCCAGTGCTGCTTGTCTTTTCTGCATGCACACAGTGTTACAGCTTTGCTTGTGCAGTATAAGAATGAATGACAACATCGTCCAAACTCAGCTGTGCTTTAAGTGATGGTTAAATCCTGCCTCACTCACAGCTGCTTTACTTTGTGAAGGAACTCCGTGCTCAGACCTGTTTCCGTGATGAGTGATGGTGTAGTCTGCCAAAGGCAGAAGCACTTACTGTACTAAAAACGAACAGTGCGTTTATCCCTCCGTCTGCAATCTTCATCACCACTGGGCCATCAGCTATCCAGATCTGTAGTCAGTTTAGTGATTTCACTGACCGATTGATTTTTTCCTGAATTTATGATGAATACAGGTTTCCAATTTTGCTCAAAATGGGAACAGCCTTGTCAGCCAGCTCTATCTTGCCTGCCACTGCTGCCTTTCAGCTTCTGCATTAGCCTATGGTTAAAGACATGGATGGTAGTCATCAAACAGGTCCTCCCCCATTCCCTGCACAACCAGCCAGTACAGATAGACTAGCAGGAAAATACAGACATGTAAGTAAAAAAGACAGGGAGGGTGAGCCAGCTATCCAAATCTCAACTTCCCACCAAAAAAGACAACACCTGACCCAGCTGAAATGGAAAGCAGGGTTTTAGATAACCATGGATGGTATCATACTGCTAACAGTTTATGACTCCCATTTCTGTCCAGTATTTCCCTTCAGTAAGGGGTTGGTTATCTTCATCTCTACCCTCTGTGGCTCTGCCTTCATCCCATGGTACCATGAGTCTGTTGGAGCACTGGTGTGAGTAAAGGCCTTTGGGGTTAAGGCCATTGTTTCCTCAAAGAAAAGGAACAAAGCAGTGAAAGCCTATCTCAGTAGCAGTGTTATTGAACTCAGCCAGGTTTTCTGGTTAAGTTGTAAAAATCACTTGAAATACTTTCCCTATGGGGCTATATATTCTTCCACAGTTCAGCAAGGTACTTCTGGCAAGATTTTTCTCTTTCATCTCAAAATGATGGAGTACGGTACTATAAAACCTGGTTTAGAATTCCTCTTTTGTCTTGTTTGCTGTTAATGTAGTTGTGGACTTTTATTTTCCAATAATTGGCTTTGTAGTTAATATTTGGGTACTCAGGAAAGACTGGAGGTACACACCAGTGTTAATCATCACACCATGAAAGACAGGGGTGGAGGAAGCACAGTAATCAGATACCATGTTTGCAAACCACTGCTGGTTGATAAATAAATCAAACTGTGTAATAACTCCACAGTTTTCAGTTGAGCTGCACCTCAAATCCTGTGTTCAGTTTTGGGCCCCTCACTACAAGAAAGCCATCGAGGTGGTGGAATGTGTCAGAAAAGGGCAACGGAGCTGAGGAAGGGTGTGGAGCACAAGTTTTATGAGGAGTAGCTGAGGGAGCTGGGGAGAAAAGAAGGCTCAGAGGGGACCTTCTCACTCTGTACAGCTACTTAAGAGGAGTTTGTGAGGTGGGGGTTGGTCTCTTCTCCTGAGTAACAAGCAGTAGGACAAGAGGAAATAGAGCTACATTATGCCAGGGGAGATTTAGATTGAAGAGTAGAAAAAATTTCTGTACAGAAAGGGTTGTCAAGCCTTGGAACAGGCTGCACAGGGAAGTGGTTGAGTCACCATCTCTGGAAGTATTTAAAATACATGTGGATGTGGCACTTAGGGACTGGTTTAGTGCCGGACTTGGCAGTACTGGGTTAACAGTTGGATTTAAGAGAAAGACATGTAGACATGGCACTTACGGACATGGTTTAGTGATGGGCTTGGTAAGGTTGGGTCAACGGTAGGTCTCAATCATCTCAAAGGTCCTTTCTAATCTGAATGATTCTGTGATTCCATGCTTTAGGCAAGGAGGATATTGATAGTCCTGAATTATGAATAGAAGTTATTTTATATTCTTGATGCTCTTTAAAGTAGTAATGACATAGAAGTTAGCATGATGTGCATGCCCCTTTGTTTTAGTACAGAAGAAACCAAGAAAAAAAAAACTATTTGAAGGGTGGCATTTGAGGTACTAGGCAGCTGTATGTTTTACAAGCTTTGGCAAAGGGCAATATTCTATCATATGCTATTACAAATCTAAATAGAAAATATGCTTGCTTATTCCTTTATTAAAAAAAAAAAATGTACTGCAATCCTCTTATGGTAATAGTGATTCCCGCAAAGGCTTTCCATGTTCATGATTGACACCTTAGAAATCTGAGAAGTTTAAGTGAGTAAGTGAGCTGACACAACACAGTTTGCAAACATTAATCCCCCAACAGCTGTGGGCAAGCAGTGTGGGAGGATTGTTCTCTTTACCAGTGCAGGAACCATGGTGTTGAAGCAGTTGTTTCCTTCTCACAGAAATCATCTCCTTTATAGTCACAGTAGAATCTACCATTGTCTCTATGGCAGGAATGTCATTGACACACACTGGTGGACGCTTCTCTGTCAGCAGAGGGTAGCGTCTGGACTAAAGCATTTTGAATTTCAGTAGAAATAATTTCCTATTTCACCTTCGCCTCATGCCTATTCTTTTTTCCAGCATTGGGTCAGGAGGCTGAGTGAAAACAGCTATTGATGTAACACAACACTTTCTTCAAAGTGCTATTCCTGCAACAGCTTTTTCACTGAATTAATTTTTCTCCTAAGAAGCAAGTATTAAATTCCACCCTACAAAACACTCTGTGAGAAGGTCAGCAGACAGACAATATCTACCTCTGTATTTCTGCATCTTTTTTTCTTCTTTCAGCATTCAGGCCAAAAGCCACCAAGGGTTGGTATCCTTGTTCCAACTCAGGTCTTCTGACCTAATCTTCTGTCTTCTTTCTTGTGCCCAGGTATGCTGTAGTGAGTATCAAGTAGGGGATTTGTGCTAGAGAAAAATGCAAATCAGACTAAACCTCTCCTGTAGAAACAGGCAGATACCAAGACTGGCTGGAACAGAATAATAAATAATACTAGTTTTACTAATTTTACATGTAAATCTCATGTGTAGTTTGGATGTTCAAGTGCGTGCTCTGAATCAGGGGGAAAAAAAAACCCATTTTTCATCATCCCCAAAGCTGTAATTAATTGCTCTAGTCAGGTCTATCCTTTTTTGTAAGTGGAAGTTCACAGAGGATTTCTAGCAGAAAGAGATCCTCCCCAGCTCAAAACGTAGACATACCTCCAGCCATTCAGACCCTGAAAACCTTCCACTTCCCAGAGGGTTTTACTCTTTTTGCATGTTTGTCAGTTTGGTTATTTCAGCTGACAGAGTATTTGGATGCATGCATCAAGAGGCTAAGGGAATAGGTGAGCATGTTCTCCAGCAGCTGTAGGGCATTCAGAGCCTAGGCATTTCAACACATGAAGGAATTTCCAACAAGTTCGTGGGCTGAGCTCAGTTCCTCATCTGTAGGACAGGAGTCGCCTCCTTGTCAGCCTTGCTGTTTTGCTGAAGGAGGGACTTTTTATTTTTCACATTTGAGATGCCATGGTGAATAGAGGTGTTCTATAGTGATTGAAAAAAAAAAAAGTAAGAATCTGTTTTGTTGCAATATTGCAATTTAATTTGTTTCTTATTTTAAAGACATTTGAACATTTGAAATATACTCTGGTGTCTCAAGCACTGCAAAAAACTTTATTCTCTGAAGAGGCCAAATAGTAATTCCTAATGCCCTTCAAGTAGGTTCTGGGACTTTGTAGTTGTTCTAGCTTTTATGTGCGTGTGATTGAAGAAAGAGTCTCCCAGCTCCCCCTTGTGTGGATGGTCGACTCCTGCTACGTCAAGCAGAAAACAAGTGTGATTTGTGCTGCTTTTGATCAAACAATTTCTACAGCGCTTTGCTGCTGGAAAGCAGAATAATACTGTCACAAATTTTAAATTAACAAAATATGCCTAGAAGGGATTGGTAGCTCTTGTTCATCTGATTAATGTCAGACTTGTAAAGTCTGTTCTGCAACAAAAACAGCAGCAAATGCTCAAGTGAGAGATGTTAAAAACAGAGACTCTCCATTTTAGTGGATCTTTGTGTTTTAGTTATAATCTATTACTGAAGCACCCAGGACCAAATCACAAAATCAACTAGCATCGAGGGACTTGAATTAGCTTATATCTATGTTCACTTTTAATTAGATTTGAAATGGCTATCCCACTGTAGTGCAGAAAGCAAGTCAGTACCATCCCCTCAGGCCTTATTACTGACAACAACCTTAGCATAGATCTGCATATTCAGCAGCTGGGTGGATAGGTGCTATGTGTTGGGAAATACAGGCAGGATTTTAAAAACATAGGATATATTTCATATCAACAACTCAATTTTTGCTCTCAACTTGGGGGACTGAGGGATTTTTCTTACTAAAATGTTCATATCCTGGCAGGAGTTTTTGGATGCAACTTTTGTCTAACAGGTATCGTCTCATGATAATATTTTGCTGCTCAACAGTGGAATCAAGGCAGCACTGGTAGCAAATATATTCTGTGCCACCTCATGTATTTTTATGGGTTTATTTTTCCCTTATGTACATTTCTGTTCCTTCAAGATGTTCTCTGAGACATTTCCAATTTCAGCACCCTGCCTGTCTCATATAATTCAATTGTAAGCTCTTCTGAGCAAGGACCGTATCTGGATTCTGCTTTCAAGTTTCATAACACAGCAGTTCTGCAAAGTGATCTTTTTTAGAAAGTATCGTGATGAGGGAAGGAACTTAACTTCTCTATGGGAATTTTTGACGAGAGAAGAGCATGTATTGTTCTCTCAAACTTTCAGCAATACGGTACTCACAGGCACTCCTTCTTTCCTGTACTCCACCCCCATTGGAAATGGTCAGTCGGATAAGCGAATTTTGCTTTAGGTTTCCATTAGATGGGAAGAGGTTTTTGTTTTCTTTATTTCACTGTATCATTTTCTCTTTTGCTTCTCTTTCAGGCGTGAACAGAAAGGTCAGCTATTCCCTGGCAGACTCTGCAGATGGTTACTTCTCAGTTGACCAGTCATCAGGAATCATTATTTTGGAGCATCCTCTTGATAGAGAGCTTCAGTCTTCCTATAACATCACTGTAAAGGCCTCAGATCAAAGCATTGTGCTGACTTTGTCCTCATTTGCCACTGTGACCATTACAGTGCTAGACATTAATGACAACCCCCCTGTGTTTGAAAGAAGAGATTATCTTGTTACAGTACCTGAAGACACCTCACCTGGCACTGAGGTCCTGTCTGTTTTTGCTACAAGCCAAGACATTGGTACTAATGCTGAGATTGCCTATCTCATCAGATCGGGGAATGAGAAAGGGAAGTTCAGAATTAACTCAAAAACAGGTTTGTAAAGTGGCTCTTACTTGGAATGCTAATTGAAAGCATCAGAAAAAGGTGAATGCTTTCGGAAGGCTCTTGGACCAAAAGATTTCCAAGACCAGAGGCTCACAACTTGTTAATGTGGAATTAGCTACACAGTTAAAACCAATTTTAGGTTGAAGGTTGATGTCAGTTACAGTCATGCTTAGCTGCCCCAGCTCAAGTGGAGAATACTTTTCTCCATTAGTGTCTGTTGAAGCCAATGTAGATGTGACAGCCCATTAGCCAAACTGTGCAACCCTTATGGTTCGGAACACTTGCAATGTTTACTTGCTTACCAGCTGAGTACAGCCTCCACTGTCTGCACCTTAGAAAGCATCAAACAGGGCTACCAGTACGAAATAGGTGTCAGTCCTAACATGAGATTACTGTTTATGTATGCAACTTCCCTGACTTAGGTTGCTCTGACTTGTCTTTTCTGACAGTTGACTTTAGCGCTGATTTGGGCTGTGGTCTTTTTGGTTATACATCACAGATTTTAAAAATATACTGCTGCTTCTCTTTACGAAATACGAAGAAAAACTATCATATTTGGTGCAAATGGCTTATTTTCTTGGAATTTCCTTAGTGGGGTATATTCTTTATCCTTATTAAGGTTTTAGTCCATCAACTATGGATCGAGCAATGCAATCGTGATTTTGAAAGCTGAAGGTAACACTTGAATGCAGCTGTAATAACCAGCAACCTGGAAAATCTCAAAATGATACATTGTGTCATTTATATAATTGTGTGCAAAAATCATTCTCCACTCTGCAGACACCACTGCCTTACATGGAAGGGACTTAACATAACTGTGTGTTGTCTGTCATCTGCATACTGTTGATTAGTACTAACAAAATTTAAATATAAATACGCCTAGACAGAGATACTTAACTTCACAGTTGATAATGAAGCCAAGGAAATAAATCAGTAAAAATCCATAATGAACCTTAATCACATGAGGGGAAAAAACCCAAAACTAGAACTATATAGTATTCATTAATATCTGACAGCTCTGTTATTATCAATTTAGAGGAAGGAGCTCAGTTTCTAGACAGCCAGGTGGTGATGTAGCATGCCCGATCAGAGCTTGAAAAATAATGTCCTTCACACCATTTATCAGTGGGAACTCTCTGCTAGACACTTGGAAGCTTCTCTTCAGGGTTCCTGCTTTCAGCAAGTCATGCTGAAAGGTAGAATTCATTTGGAGAGAGCCCAGACAAGATTAAGAGGAATGATCTGAGGTCTGTAAAATGTGACTTATGAGGAAAGACTGAAGGATTTGAGGCTGTTTAAGCTAAAGAAGAGAAGACATGCTGTTAGTATTCAGGCCTGTAAAAAGCACCTATAGAGGGGAGGGGAATAAACTATTCTCCATGCCCAGTCACGAGAAAAGAAGTTGTGAATGGGCTTAAATTGCATTTGGATTATTTTTATTAAACGATAGGAAGAAATTCCTAATTGTAATGATTGTTAAGTACTGAAATACATTTTGTAAGAAGGTTAGGAAACTGATGTTGCTGGAGGTTTATAAGAGTATTAGAGATGAGTTCATTCAAGAATCATCAGGTTGAGCTGACCTGTATTGGGCAGCAGCTGGACTAAATGACCTTTAAGCTCCACACATCCCTGCTTCTGGTGGGTCTATATTGAAAAGGATTTGGCTTGCCAAGGTTCAGGATTTGCCTTTAAGTCTTTCCTGCAGTGCCTGGTATTGCCTCCTTCAAGGCATCACTAGTAATCTGTGCACAACCCACTCCACCTTCTTGTTAAGGTTATGGTAAACAAGTGGAGAGCTTGCATAGAAATCGCTTCTGTCCTAGGGGGGGTCAGGGTGCATGGAGTGAATCAAGTTACAGAGAATCTTAGTTTTGGTTGCGTGGTGAAGTAACCCAAAATTTATAAACCTAGTTGAGTGGAGAAGTCTCTGTTTAATCACATAATTAATAGACAACTGATTTCTCAAAGGTATTCATATCCCATTCATTTGTATGTAATTCATGAGAAGTTAATTGCATGGGAGTGAATTTCTGTTGACTTGTCAGGGCTAATTTCCAGAGTCGACATCCAGTTCTCCCAAAAGCTCTGTGCATGAGATGGTAAATGGATGGATATGGCCCCCACTACTTCATCTATGATACTCAGATAATGAAAGTTATTTTCATGAGGAACCATTCATTGCTTCATGCCTTGTAAAGATCCTTTCTGCAGAGGCAACCCAAATGCAATTGGCATCATTCTTTAATCAAATGACAGCAGTAGAAACATGAAAAAAATATTTTTATTGGATTGGGCAGTCTTACGGTTAGTGCTGTATGTGTGCCATGGTGATAAATAGCATGCTGTACTCTTTACTACAGTCAAATCCCTTATTCCATGGCATTATTTGTTTTTTGCTGGCTGTTGACTTTCCCTCCTTTGCTTCAAAGGAGTGATTTCCATTTTTGAAGCTTTGGATTTTGAATCGTGTAAGGATTTCTACTTAGTAGTGGAAGCAAAAGATGGAGGTACGCCAGCCCTGAGCGCCGTTACAACTGTAAATGTAAATGTGACAGATGTCAATGACAATGCTCCAAAATTCAGCCAGGAGGTCTACAGTGCAGTCATCAGCGAGGATGCAGCTGTCGGGGACTCAGTGATAATGGTGAGTGAGGCCGTGGGAGGCGTTTAGGTGGGGTGAAGCCCTCTGCCACATGACCCTTAAAATACTGCTACACTGGTTAATAATGATAATTACCATATCCTGAATCCCCCAAACTGTTCCCTAGCCAATACTCTGCATTTACTACTGCTTTCCAGGCTGCTGTAAGTTTCTCCCCAAAAGACAGTAGTAGTAGTAGTAGTACTGACTATTTCTTTTTAACCCCTATATGCTGTCAAAGAGCAATGGCATATCCAAGGCATATTCAAGGTATTGCATTTCATGAGTCAGGTAGAAACAAATGGGTTTTAATGGAAAGGCAGAATTCAACTTTTCAGAAAGTAGAATCGTAGAATGATAGAATGGCCAGGGTTGGAAGGGACCTTAAAGATCCATCTAGTTCCAACCCCCGTGCTATGAATAGGGACGCCTTTCACTACACCAGGTTGCTCAGAGCTCCAAATAGATAGTATCTGTGTAGTCTGGCATGCAGTGTGTCATACCCAAAGCTCCCAATACTCTCACCTTGCAACTTGTAGATTCAGAGAGAAAGTGTTATGTGGAAGAGTAAGATTAAAATATTCTGTGTTTTTTAGGGCTAGAATTTTGAGAAGGTCCAAGGAGAGCTTCCTGTCAAAAACTGATTAGGTTCATGCTTGTTGCTGTAGAGGTGTACAGTTCAGGTGTAACTAATCTGATGGAATATGAAGTCTAACTTTTTGGAGTGTTGAGCAATTAATGTATCATACAGATCACTTAATATCTCTTTTGCTAATTTTTACTCTTCTCTCAAAAAAAGTTGATAGCAGAAGATCTGGACAGTCCTCCCAATGGCCAGATTCATTTTTCCATAGTGAATGGGGATCAAGACAATGAATTTTCGGTTGATCCTGTTTTGGGACTCGTGAAGGTTAAAAAGAAACTGGATAGAGAAAGGGTAAGGCATGTGGAACTTCTTAAATTGCAATGACTTACAGATGTGCATTAATCTTTGCTTGTCTGCTAGCTTGAGTTGAAGGAGTTTCTTTTATACTCTGCAGCAATCAGTCTAAGATATTCCAACAGGTCTTTCTAATGTTTTCCCACTTCTTTCCATGCCAGCCCTGCCCCTAACCCTATCTACAAGCCAACTGTTCTGCTACCCTTCCCATCCTGCACCAACAGAGCAGCTGAGGTCAGATCGGGAGGGAAAAAGGCAACACTGGATTTCTCCTGTCCTGCCACTGGCAGCTGTTGCTGCCTTCCCTCTCCTGCACGTGCAAACACACACATGTAGCTGTGTGTGCAACAGAGAGATTACAGCATTCTCCAAATTGTGGCACTGAGCTGAGACCCAGCCTTTAATTAGTGCTCTGCAAAAAGTGTCATTGGGGAGGGGATGCTTTGAAGTGGCCAGGCTGTACCAAAAGTGAAAGAGTGCTTCATTAACAGATTCTGCTGCTTTGTTTGCTCACTCCATTATTCATTCAGGATTATTTATCACCATTTTGCCATAGCTAGCAATTAGCAGCTTTTGGAAAAAAAAACAAACAAATCCAGTTGCCTGTGCTACTAGCTAGGCAGGAGAGTGCTAAATGGCTTCAGAAATGCTTCCTGCCTCCCAGCAATGCATCCATGAAGCTGGGGAAGCAGATTGCTACACTCAGAATAAGGGCTCAGCTGGGAAAGCTCTTTACTGGAAGCAGAGCTACTGCTCAGAATAGTGGCAGATATTCTTTCTGTATTATCACAAAGGCAGCATTAAATTGTCACTATTTGGTTGCAGAATGACTTTATCGTAGACTGTCGAGGACAGGGAAGTAACAATGGCTGTGCCTGTTAAAAATGGGCTGTAATAAAAGCACAGGTTTAATTTCTTAACATGACTTCTTTTAGTTTCTGAAGCACACTCATGTACAGCTGCATTTAGATACACACATTTCCCTTCACCAGCATCAGCAAGTTTGATGCCATCTCTGTTAGATCTGTATTTTCCAAAGTTTCACTCTTAAAATAAGCTGTGATACTGTCTTTTTCTCTGCTTCCTTGGCACATTTCCTAGACACAGGTGTTTCTGACCCCTTCAGGGAGAATGATACATGATGCCCCATCTGCTGTAGATTCCCAAAGGCAGTGCTGACTCCCAGATTTTAGTGGTTTAAGGAAACTCATTTCCAGAGCTGTAATCACATAGAGACCATGACTTTTGCCATCTACCTTCCTGGAATACATTGAAATGAAAGCAAACAGAGCAAAAAAATGGGAAAGAGCTTACAAAACTGTCAGTCTTGTCTTTAGCTAGTGGTAGAAATCACAGTTAAAAAAACAATACTAATTCTCTGTCTCAAGTTTCTTGACTTCCCTTAGTTCAGGATTCCTCCTCTCACCTGTGTCACACTGCCCCCACCAAATTGCAGTCTTTCTCCTCCATACAACCCCCTAAAAAACATATTCCCTTTTTCTTTATGTTGATCCCACATCCCAGACGAGGCCCCTTATTTTGTGTGCTTAATCTGTACTCCTCCCTACTACCAGGAATTTTATTTTTTTTTAATGGATTTGGATTTCCTTCCCCCTGCCCCCTCCAGAAAAAGCCCCATTGACATTATCTTGTTCCCCTCTGCAGGGCCACGTTTTTTCCCTTTCCAGCTCTGCACTGAGAGGGTGGAGCGAAGTGTTGTATCTGGCATGTTTTGCCCTTTGCTCACTCTCCTGTAGAAGGATTCAGGGGCAGATGTGTCAGCAGCTTTCCCTGGGGAGCAGGGAGCAATATACAGTAAAAAGCAGTTGTAAGACCTAAGGAGGCCAACATAAGGATGCAGTTCAGAAAATCCAACTGTCATCCATAAACTGTGCATAGACAGAGCTTTTGCAAGTTGTCACATATGCTCACACCTCACACATGGGCACGTATGTGTGTAGAGGGCCCATGGATAATGCGCTGAACTGCCCACACTATGCTGAGTGGTTTCTGTATGTTGCAAACAAGAAGGTTCAAGCCCCCTTTTCTTCTAAATGGTGGATAATATTCTGTTGCTGCAGAGACTGTTGTCCCTAGTACTCCCAAATGTTTACCAGTGTGTTTAAGCCAACTGCCCGTGAACTTTTTCTTGGCTCTCCATCTCCATGTTAGAAACAATGTGTGTCAAACTGATGCTGGCTCTAATAAGCAATTTATATAATATCCTGGAAACGAACCATAAGATAAATAGAATCAGGTCATATATCCCAGCTGACACCTAGGAGAGATGAAAGTGTAAGCCACAGTACTAATAACTGAGTTCAGATATTATCTGTTGTTTATTTTCTGTCTGCCCCTTTTTTTCAGGAATGTATTATCTGATACAGTTATTTTAATACAATGAAGCTGTTATGTTTATTGATAGCCTTATAAAACAGAACTTGAGACACAGTGTGGCAATAAACAGGATAATGTTATACTACGGGCAGGAAGGTAATGAGGCCAAACAGCTTTCCTCTGAATATGGAAGGTGGTGCATTGGATGTAAAGAAACTGGGTTGAAATTTAGGACCGCTTTCACAATGATTTAATGTTTTCACCTTTTTGCAGATATCTGGTTATTCATTAGTTATCCAAGCAAGAGACAGCGGCACCCCTCCTTTGTCTTCATCTGTGACGGTCAATGTGGACATTTCTGATGTGAATGATAACAGCCCTGTATTTACTCCAGCTAACTACACAGCTGTAATTCAAGTAAGTTTATCCTGAACATCAGAAACTCCTCTGACTTTTAAAATGCAGGAGCATTTGGTTTCAGTTAAGTAGCTTTTGATGATCTATCTGCAAAAGATGTATCAAGTGATCTTATCTAAAAGAAATGATAAACAATTTTTTTTTAAATCTTTGGTAAGTTTCTGTTTTCTGAGGCTCCTTAACCACAGCATCTGTCACACATTTTATCATTCATTCCTGTTGCACCAGGTACCCTATCCTCAAAATGTCTGCTCTGGAATAAATTCGCCTTTCTTTACACCTTGTTCAGGGTGTGAGCCTTAACTGTTAGTCAGACCTGATCAGACACAGTATCAGGCAGAGCTCAGCAGTCCCTGGAGATGTGATAGGTACCTTAATTTCTGCTACTGGTCCGTGGAGCATAAGCAGTGTCAAATAAGCGCAGGTTGTGAAACACCATCTTGTCCAAAGAGCATTCAGTTGAATATTCTCGATAGCAAAATGTGGTATTTTATAATTGAGATATGTATCATTTTAATCCTTTTCTTTATACGCTGTGTATATGTGTAAAGGAAAATAAACCAGTGGGCACAAGCATTTTGCAGCTGGTAGTGACAGACAAAGACTCTTTTCACAATGGCCCCCCTTTTACCTTCACCATCCTCACTGGCAATGAAGAAGAGGAGTTTACACTGGACCCTCACGGCGTTTTAAGGTCTGCAGTCATCTTCAAGCACATGGTCTCAACTGAATATGTGCTCTGTGTGCAGGTATGTCTTGATTTTTATATCTGTACAGAAACAAAAAAACCCTCATAGTTGTAGGTAACCTGTACATTACCTTTATGGGTTGGTTTTAATTGACTGTATTCTATGAGTAAATAACACACATTCCAGTTTACAAATTCACAATACAGTATATTTCCTTTGATGTTCAAAAACCTGATTTCATATAAATATAAATAGGTAGCCAACCACCTTTCCAATTTCCTTGGCATGAAATGAATTTTCTGAGCAGCGACTGTTATGGTTTAAGATTTTCATCATTTTTTTCTGTAGCTAAGCAAGGAAAATAAGCAAAAATGCATTATATACATATAAATATACCACAGAACAAGTGACAGCAAAATACTGTTCTAGGAGGGAAAATCACTTCTGCTTTTAAGTCATAAATTTAATCATAAATTTTTGGAAGCCTTCCAAGAATTCATGAAATCACATTTCCAAGGTCAACTTAGCCTTTAAAGAATGTCAAAAATAAGACATTCAATAGAAGTCCAGCTCAAACTTAGCTTTAGAGTAATTGTTGAGAAGCTTTGTAACCAGGGTAATTTTGATTACCAAAACTAGTAAATCCAAAAGTAATTTGTCCACATTTCTCAGGCCTGACAGAGAAGATGTATTAGGGTTCAGTAAATATGCAAGTCTAGGCAATGAACTACACCCTTTCATTGAAATGAGTCATGGTCCTATAAGCTGCATTTGAATTGCATTCTTCCTCCACTTGCCTTGCTGGGGTTGATGTCTCTAAATACAGCCTATCTGCTCCTTTACAAGTACATTTAATGCTGTTCATAGCAGTAGCATCCTTAGTTACAATTGTTAGTTACGATTCAAAAAATATAAGCTCTGATGTTAATTAACAGTTTAAATTAAAGTTTTACAAGTGTGCCATTTAATATTCCTGAAACCTATTTTTTAGCCTTGTAGCAAAACAAAAAACCCTCACCTTTCTTTCTTACCATGCCTTCATCCTAAAATATCCTGCTTTCAGGGTAATTTGCTAGCCAAAGTTCTAGTACAGCCAAAACTGAGCATGAGAGTTAAATCTAAGCAGCATCCTCTAGCTTTAGAGATCCAAGTATTTCATATAAATGAAATATTAGACAGACCACCATGTCTGAGATGCACCAGTATGCTCAGAAAACCACACTGTTGGATTTTGGAGGCATAATTTCTCCCAGTATTATTTTCTTTAGGGATTTCTGCAGTGAAAACATATTTTATAGTTTCCTGTTGTGTATAGACCATAGAAATGCTTCTTTCCATTCATATGTGCCAGAGTGCTGCTTTCTCCTTTCCACCATCAGGTTCCTTCTCTGTGTTAGGTTTATTAAGAAGTAATGTTAAAATGGAAAGTAGAATGGGATGTAACCTCTGTGCATGTATGTGTGTATTTGCACACATATATATAAAATCTTTTTTTAAATACTCCACCAAGCTCTTTGAGGAGTGAAGATGAATGAATTTTAGAGTGTCTTAGAGTTATTAATCCATGCATAGTAATGCCCATGTTACTGTTCTCATCCTGCCATTTTTTTCGTCAGCTTGTAAATTTTCCTTCTCGTGTCCAAATACAAAGATCTTTGGGCATGTGCTACATCTCTGCCCAGTGGTAGTTCAGCCTTCTGTTCCTCTCTGGAGCAAATAAATGTGTGGAGCAGTATATCTTAATATTGACTTCAATGAAAATTTTTCTTAGTGTAGGAAGGGACACTGATTCGGGTTTGCACACGTTTCTGTCAAAATGGCCTTGGGTTTTTTGTCATACTTGCTCTTTTGCTCTCTATAAAAAAAAGTGCAAATGATGCTATTATACGTGCTCTAGGTCATACAGTCATCTCTCCAAGTGCAGTGCTGCTCTCATATTTTATTGTTAGCAGCAGCACAAGCACCTATTTCATTTTTGGAGGATGATAAATTTTATTTATTTCAAGCATGTTTCTTGATTGCTTCAGGTAAAGTAGGACAGAGTGCTGTGGAAAATTCTGAACTCCCTCACATCCACACAAGTTAAGCAAGGTCTGAAATGCTTTGGAGCACACCAAGCAGTGTAGGAAGCTGATATTTCACTGGACTTCAGTCCCTTCCCGGGATAGAAGTGAGCCCAAACTCCATTTGGTGCAGAATATAACACAATGCTGGTATATTCTCCGTTGTGAAGATGACAAGTGATAGCTATGGGATCCTGGGAACATTTCAGTTTGAGTAATGAGACATTCTGCTGACACATTTCTCTATGCAATCCACTTAGAGATCTCTGCTTCCCTAAAGAGTTTCTAAGTTCCACTGCTAGAAATGGCTGAGATATTTCTTTGCGTATGTATTTTGCAGATACATTTGGGAAGTTCTTTTGGGAGGTCTTCAGAATTACTGATGCTGTGAAAATATACATAGGAAAAAGTTGTGGTTGTAGGCTGTGTTCTATGTGTGTTTTATTTCTGGATTTATTTTTTTTATTTTTTTCTAAATTACATTAGGCAAAGGACTCTGGGAAGCCTCAGCAGGTTTCCCACACCTACGTTCAGGTGAGGGTTATTGAAGAAAGCATTCACAAACCAACTGCCATTCCACTGGAGATTTTCATTGTCACCATGGAAGATGATTTTCCTGGGGGAGTCATCGGGAAAATTCATGCCACAGATCAGGATGTGTATGATGTCCTCACATACACACTAAAATCAGAACAGAAAAGTTTGTTCAAGGTCAACAGCCATGATGGCAAGATCATTGCCCTTGGAGGGCTTGATAATGGCAAATATGTCCTAAATGTCTCTGTCAGCGATGGCCGTTTCCAGGTACCCATCGATGTTGTGGTCCATGTGGAGCAATTGCTACAAGAAATGCTGCAGAATACAGTTACCATTCGTTTTGAGAATGTTTCCCCAGAAGACTTCGTGGGTCTTCACATGCATGGGTTCAGGCGTACCTTGCGAAATGCGGTGCTCTCCCAAAAACAAGACAGCCTACACATCATCAGTATTCAGCCAGTGGCAGGCAGCAATCAGCTTGACATGCTGTTCGCAGTTCAGATACACAGTGGTGGTTTCTATAAGCCTGCCTATTTGATTCAGAAGCTTACCAATGCAAGGAGACATTTGGAAAATGTGATTCGTATTTCTGCTATCTTGGAGAAGAATTGCTCTGGACTGGATTGTCAGGAACAACACTGTGAGCAAAGTCTGTCCATTGATTCACATTCCCTGATGACCTATAGCACGGCACGAATTAGTTTTGTGTGTCCCCGCTTTTACAGGAATGTGCGCTGCATGTGCAATGGTGAGTACTGCTCCCTTTTCCCCTTCCATCTTTGCATATTATGTGATAGGATCTATTTTATTCCTCTGACACAGATTAGAAGGGGCATTTCAATTCAGTCCTCTAAAGCATGACTGGCTGATGCGTTGTGGGAATTGATTTCTCAGGCTCAGGAAGAATTGTTCGTGTTTACTGATGTAAATGGAAGTTTATGAACTTTGGCCTTTTACGACAAAGACCGCTTTCCTGGAGGCTCCGTAATCAGAGCCATCAACCAGCTTCCAGGGGAGGGGAAGGAATGGGAGAGAGAGAGGAGAGGGAGGGATGTGGTTTCCCACTCAGTTAGTGCCACCACTGGAATAAACCTGGAGTCTGACCGTAGCAGAGCAGTCTGGTCTGCAGCGATGCACCAGCAGCCTCCAAGGAAAAGCACCCCTGACCTAAGACAGGCAGGTGGAAAGACTGTTTCCAGTCCTGTTTTTGCAGAGAGGCATGATAATCAGTGAAGTATTTTATTAGCAATTCCTGACCTTTAATGCTGCAGCAGGGGTCAAGGGTGAGTTTTAGGCTGCTCCACTTTTGGCAGAGATTCCATGGGCATATGACAAATAGACTCAAGAGCCAGTCTTCCATATGAGTCTGCACTTGGATTTTAAAACCTTAGGAGTTATAATACTAGCTCTGTTTCTTTTGTTTGCCAGGCCATTTGCTCCTCATTCCGCTTCATTTAAGAGCAGAGAAAAAAGCTGCTGTAAAATCAATACATCCACTTAGGATGTCTCCCTCATCTTAAGCACACATGCACACAGAGCAGGACAAGAATTCAGCAGCCATGTCTCTCAATAACCAACCTTTGTTTCTGCAGCAGTCAGCAGGGCTTCATGTTTTACCATTGACCTCCGTGGGGATGAAAATAGGCATAAATTGCATAAAACTCAACCAGAAATCATTTTTTTCCTGCGGCACATGAATAATAATGCCATAGAAGTTCAATTCTGTAAAAAATACCATAACTCTGTATCTGAGGTACATTCGAGAGCAGACTATCTGGTCAATTTTTAAGTAATAGTGCTTTAGGTTTCAAATAGGCATATCTAGTACAACAATAGTCAGCATTTTGTTACACATGAAAGGCTCTGAAATAAAGAATTTTCACAGGTTTAAAAGGGACAGTGCTGCAATATCCTCCAGTCAAGTCCAGGAACCAGTGCAGAAACATGGTCTGCAAAATATTTTTATATTCTCTAAGTCATAACTTAGTCTCGTTTTCGTATCAAGAAATCACAAATCCTCATCTCCTTGGGGACAGTGATAGTCCTCACTGACAGAAATTTGTTTTCTGGCAGCCAAAATTTTCACTGTTTATAATTTCATTTCACTACTTATTAAAGTTAATAATGATGTATTATTCCCTCTGCCTTGTAATCCCTTAGCTTAACTCCAAAAAAGGAACTTTGCAGTGCAGTACAGTTTTGATCCAGGCACACTCTCCCTTTTTCTCCCTGCACAGCGGGTTTGCAATGGAAGCACAGAAATTCAGCTGGGACAGCAATTTCCAGATTTTTCTGTCATGTACCAGTCAATCCTCAAAATGGATGGCAGGCTGCTGGAAGGGCAGTGCGCTTCTGTGACCATCTGTGGTCCCCAGCCTCTGGACCATTTATCATGGCCTTAAAGACTGCTGTATGGGAACAGTTAGAACAGGCAGCTTGTCTTGGTCCAGCTGAGAAGCTGGATGGGGTTCCCACTGCTCCTGTTCAAGCACCATGTGCTGATTTCCCAGGGGTGATCCACAGGATTTGGGGTGGGGTTGTGCCTATCCAGCCTGTCATCCAGCCTGTAGTAAAAAAGTGTCCAAAGGTGCCGATTTAGGTATAGCTGCCAAAGAGGTGAAAATCTTGGTGCATATTACTTGCACAGATATAAGAGACCTTGGCTGGAAGTGAAAATTCATGCTTTGGCCTTCTCCTCATCAGGTAATGCTTCAGCCTCTTCTTTTTTAATTATAGGAGCCACAAAAAATATCTTGGTATTTAGGTAAGTACCCGGACACACACTGTGTTTTCTCACATAGGAGGTAACATGCACTTCTGAGGGTATATTAGTTTGAGAATATATGGACAGTTTTGCTTTTAGAAGGCTAAAGATTAGAGTAAAAGAGTGAGAAAAGTGCAAATGCTTCTTCGATCTTGTACATGCACATAAATGCAGCAAGTCAGGAAAAAGTGCAAAATTTATTTTGGCTTGTTTAATAAGACAGCATTAGCAAGATATTATCAGTATAATAGAAGTATTATACTTCCTTTGTTACTAAGATAGTTTCACATCCAGTAAATATTAATAGTTTGAATTATGACAAAGCCATTAAAGTATTGCATATGTTTCCAGTGATATGATTCAATTATGACCCAGAAAGCTTGAGTTTGAACTAATTCGCTCATTCCTGAAATATATATCATACTTGGAGTGTTTTTCCCACTGGCAGATGTCACAGATATGCACAATTTATGCATGCCAGCTGTGCATAACTTACCTAGATTACCTTTGTGAGCAAACAGAGTTATCTAACGTGAAAATGCGGGGAGACTGTAAAGCAGGCAGTGGGTGAACTTTGGAAGTTCAGCAGCTCAGCTCTGGAAGGATAAGTTCGAAAGTTCACGCGCATCAATCTTTGCCTTTAAAATCAATAAAATTGAACTAAAGAGTTTTTCAATAACAGACTGTCTGCTTAGATTTCTGCCTCATCTGTTTGTGTTTGTATGAAAAATATTGTCACAAAGTGGGATTTGTTTTGGTGTGACCATAGGGCTATGCTTACCAATCTCCCATCACATGGTGTGAGATATGCAAAGAACTGTCACTGCTGGGGGAAAATAAAGGTAGGAGGAAGGGAATAAATATATTCATATAAAATAGTTTGCATGACATTCTCAGTTTTCAGAGTAAAAATCTATTCTATATTTTTTGCATGATGTAAAGTAATTCTTTTGTGTTGAGATAAAGATACAGAGAAGAAGCAGGTTTTGTTGGGACTACTTTGCTGTAGAGTTGTTCTGCATTATAATCTGAAAAAAATGAGGTTACATTATTATTTTTATAGGAGAAGGCTGGATTGAAATAATCTTGACAAATGTGGATATATATCTACATCCATGCTGGTCACTCCAGGCCCCATTTGCAGACACTGGAAAGAATGAGGTGTTCTTAATGATGTGATACATCTCTCCCTAGATGTCTAAAGTCAGTCAGATGAATCATGCCCTAAAGTTAGATGAGATGAATTCCATTTCAAATGTTTAATAAGGTTCTGGCCTAATAGTTTGAAAGAATTTTTCTAATGGACGCAGAAGTGTTCAACAAAAGTGCAGACACATCCACGTTATTTAATCAAGAGAGTAGCAGTCTTGGACCACTTGAAACAGGATAATTCAGACTTTATGAAGCCCTTTCTAGCATTTTGTGAATGCTCTGACAAAAGAAAATCATAGACTGTGAGAATCTGCTATTAATATAGGACCTGTTTTTCAGAGGTGGTTTTTGCCCTCAGCTCCACAGAGCACACACTGTCTTAAAGAGTACTGGGTGCTCTGAAGGACTGGGAATCAAGAGCTCAATTCTTATGTGTACAACACTGCTTTTCCCATTTTCAGGAAGCACGCATGTAATGAGCCTGGAATTCTCCTGGCAAGGAAGAGTGAAGAAGAAGCTGTCCTGTCTGTGCTTGGGAAACCAAGAACTGCAGATAACTTTGATAGATTTGATCTGGCCATAGTCCTTTTAATGTTGCACTTGTGTAAGGAAAGATGTTTCTCCCTGTGAACATCTCTGACATTAAGTCCCATGCTGAGAATGCACAGTCTCGTATAAAATGTGGGAGAATTGAAGTGTGAAGTGGGGGCACAATTGTAGAATCAGGGCGAGTGGGAATTGGTGTCTATCAAGGAGTCCTAAGGGAAGCTGTGATCAAGGAGTTATTCTAAAACTCGGAGACATTCTGTTTCACTAGGATGTACTGTGTGACACAAAGTTTTCTAGGGGCACCTGAGCTAGATGAACCCCATTGCTGGCTTGTGCAGAAACAATTTTGCAGTGTCTGTGCTGATGTGTATAGAATAATCATTACCTATAACACCTGGTCACCATGCCCTAAAAATAAAAGCAGATTGCAGATCATGAGTTCCCTCCCCTCTAAAGTAATTACTACTTCAAGTAGCAGTTTGGAGTTTGTTTTGCAAGCTTCCTGCCACTCTGGCCCTCATGGTCTCCCTCCTTTCAAGCTTTTTTCTGCAAGTGAGAGAAACACTCTTTTGATACTCATACAGACTCAGGAGAATGGGCTGATAGAAAACGACAAAATATCACAAGGTGTAAGTTGAAATGACTGAAGCACTCGATTTTCAAAATATATTTACAATCCTATTTTTTCTCCTGTTTTTGAAAGAGTAGGAATTAAATACGTCTCATTTTGCAATGGAAGAGTTTTTTCTTCCTCAGTATACTGGTTAGAAGATTGAAATGCTTTTATCTTCATTTAAAGAATTAAGCTGATCTGTCAAAATCAAGTGGGTCTATTCCACCTTCTCCTGCCACACACTGTTTGATGCTAGCTCGTGTGTTTCTGTGATACCTTGTAGATAACAATTTTATTTATAGTAATGTGAGTTCCAAGAGAATGCTGTGGATTGTCTGGACTTGCCTAGAAGAAAAAAGATCAGTTCAAACCTATGTTTCTTGAATCTCTTATTGGATGGTAAATAGACTGCTCTTTGGAGTGGAAATGCAACATTAGAATAATTTTGTTTAAGCTCAGGCTGTAAATCTTTGATGTGGACAACGTAGCCTTGAACAATTTTACAATTTTGCTCCACACAGTTGTGAAATCAGCCTGAAAATGCGTGTTAGCTGGGGCAATGCAATAATGCAAATTTGTAGCTTATGTACTTATAATCATACAGACAGGCATAAAGCACTTCTCCCAAGTCTGAATATTTTAAAAATTTTGTGACAGCTATGAAATCCTGCTGCAGCAGTATGAATAGAAATTTGATTTCCTTGTAGTTTACCAGAAGAACTATTCTTGGCCGTTCAGGATAAGCAGTTCTTTAGTGCATCTCTACAGTTGCACTAAGTACATTAGATCTTTTCCATCTATTTTTGAATGTGGAAGGATGACTCTGAAGTACAAATCAGAGTTTGAATCAGCTAAAAACCTAGCAGAGATGGATAACAAAGTAAGCTGCTGCTTTATTGCTTCATGTCAAAGATAAAGTCATAGGTTAGGGGATGTGAAAATTTCCAGAGCCACATTTGGAAATCTCAGTACCCCTTTCAGCTCCACACTGATGAGTTCTGGGGCTTTTGTCCAAATGGCTTGTCTGTCAGCTGCACAGAGGCTTACTTGAATTACAGCCTCACAAAACGTCTAAGTTTGTTCAGAGCAGGGATATACTCTGTGTACACCAGAATGTTGTGAATTCTTCACATAAGAATGAGTTAAAATAGCTGAAACAACCAAGGAGAAAATACAAGGCAGCCTATAGAATATTTAAAGACCTGTTATAATTTCAGAAATAATTATTACTTGCCATTGAATTCCAAGAAATATGGGGGTTTATTCTAAGGAAAAACAAACAAACAAACAAAAACCCACATAAAAACCATCATATTCTCTGTTAAATTCTGCAGACCTTACTTTTAAATAGAATATAGTGATGCAGAACCCTATTAAATATTAAATGACAATTGTTTCTTGATTCTATAAGACTCAAAGTGTAACTGTATATTGCAGCTGTTACTCCTGTTCACATTACCTACTAATGTGATTAATAAAGAATGCCATGCATCATTTTCTAACAGTGCTAAAGGCAGTACTGTAAATCGTTTACTGCGTAGACCTCTCAAACAAATGTTTGATAAAGGAGGGGAGGATGTTAAACATTAAATTGACTGTGCTGTACATCAAGGAAGACATTTACAGTAATTGCCATATTTGTAGTCAGCCCATGTCCGCTTTGAAACCTACAGCAGTAATTTTTCTTTTCCCAGAAAATACTTACAGTGTCAGGTAATTTCAGCTGTGCTTACTATGAGCCCTGCTTGGCTTGTACAAAACTCAGAGAGCAATAAGATTCTTTCTTGCATTATTTTTGGAGATGTACTCTATGACAGGTTGATTTCTTCCTTTATAAATTGTAAATCAAATAATATGCTCAAAAAATAAACTAGTTTTTTAATATGATAAGAATCCTGCAATATACAAGGACTACCAATATTCAGAAAGTGATGGGTAGGAAGGTGTGTTTTATCATTAAATTCATCACCTGCATGTCTTAAGTGAATTAACTTAATAAGGAAAACAAGAGGAGTCTGTCCATTCCCAGCAACTGCTTTCACTCTATTTGGGCTGTGGCTGCAAATCAACAATAGCAAGGGCAGGAATGCCTTTTTTCCTGCACTTGAAGTCTACTTTCATAGCAGCCACACATAGATAGATGCCCATATGAAGAAGCTGACGGTGCATCTACCAAGTACCTTACTACAACCAAGAAAAGGCTAGCTTATGGAAGTCACATATTCCTGGAAATCCATACAGTAAGCAGCAGTAGGTGTATTGTATTTTGCATTATTGTAGACAGTGTTTGAAAATCTTTTAAGATTAGGGCAATTAAAACAGATTTATCTAGATGTTTTTAGAAGTTAAGTACAAGTTTTACCCAAAGCCTATGAAATGCAAGAAGTTCCTTTGACACTGACAGGCTTCAGAGTAATTCCTTGACATGTTCAGCTTGATAGATGTACAACATTTAGGTGGTTTTGAAGAACCTTCATGTAATTGTGTCGCTCAAGTATTTTAAGCAAATTTAAAACTCAGCATTGTTCTGTCCCTTCAGATTAGAAAAAAATGAAGTTTTTGAAGCTGGGCAAGCTGGATAGGATGTGAGATCTCAGAAATGTCAGGAGGAACGTAGGGAAGAGGCAAATTTGCCTGTGCTGTATGACCAAGCTCACAGCATGTCATGTGTAGTATGAGGATGAAAAGTCCAGCTGTCACACTGTTGGCCCAGCATGGCTTAGAATCATAGAATATCCTGAGTTGGAAGGGATTGACAAGGATCACGAAAGTCCACCTCCTGGCCCTGCACAGGACCACACCAAGAGTCACACCTGAGAACATTTTCCAAATGCTTCTTGAACTATAGCAGGCTTGGTGCTGTGACTATTTCTACCTCCTTCAGTTTGCTTCTCCTGGGTGTGCTGGGACAAAAGGAGTGCATAGCTTCAAGCCATTTTTTTTTCTCATATGTCTATAAAGCCCTTGTACATGAAAGTTTGTGAGAAAATGGATGGCCCGAGAGGTACACCACCAATTACAAACCAGTTACTGCTTATAAGAGTTCATTTTTATAATATGTTCCCATGGTGTTTAGGGCATCTTGAAAAAGAACTATTACAGTTTTGCTATGTACTTGTACAAAAATACTTCTCTCTACTATGAAAGAGTGTGGTTATTATTATTAAGCTGGTTTTTTGCTTATACTGAAGTGTGAGATCAGTAATTGTCTTTCTTTACTCCTGTATTGCAGCAGATCATGCTTTACATTGTATATCCCTGACAGTATTTTAACTTATTGCAGGAGGACTCTGTCCAGGGTCCAACGACCCCTGTCTGGAGAAACCGTGTCCAGGGGACATGCAGTGTGTGGGGTATGAAGCTAATCGGAGACCATTCATCTGCCAGTGCCCACCAGGAAAGCTTGGCGAATGTTCAGGTGCATGCCACAGCTGTAAAGGGGGATATAATTGAACAATTAAGTGCTGCCATTCTCATTTTGTAGGTAGAGGTGCCACTGAAGTCAACAGAAAATGTACTGCTTAAACCATCTCAGCACCGGCACTTGATGTATCTGTGTATAAGCCCTGTAAATACTTGTCTTTGTAGCTGTGGGGCTGTTTGTAGACAGAAATTCCCACTGACTTGTTTGAGATCAGTAAAACAGGCTGCTGAGAAAACAGGATTTCTCCTAGAAAATATTATACCAGATGTTTTCCTGCCATGGGCAAAGCTCTATAATTAACTCTTCTACTTACTATTTAGATTACCAAAATTCCAGTCTTTATTAATGAAAACACTACACCATCCCAAAACAAAAGTTTGAGGACACTTGTTAGTTCTCTACAGCTGTGTTGTTCTCTGGGATATAAAGAGCCAGGTGGAAAATCAGTGAAGTGGAGCTCTCTGGTTGACTTCAGTGAATTCCAGGCTGCATGACAGAGGATTTGTGCTATTTGCCTGATGAAAACACAGCAGATACTGAACTGTGGTCCTGAACAGTGGTTTCAGGGAACTCACTGCAAGGGTTTGGCTGACATCTGCCCACACCTAACTTTATACCAGTAACTCAACTGCCTGATGTATAGGTATGGGCATCTTCGACTCTCTCTGTTATCAGTGAGGCAAGATGGGTGCCTCCAGAAGTGTATAAGCTGAAAAATGCTGAATACTTGGAAAAACCTCTCTCTCTTTTTTTTTTAAGTATGGAGAAATAGAGCTTTCTTGTATCCCCTGAAAAATAATTTAAAAAATAAATAAATCCAATATATTTTGTGGTAGATGCCAGCTTTCTTTCTCATAGAAAATGGGTTTAATTTATTTCTTCCTAGACATTCTCATTAACTTTATAAATTCTTTAATGAACTTGACAGTTGAGGAATCATTTCAGGTGTCACTAAAAGCACATATGTCTTTTCAAAATGGTTATTTCAGGCCACACTTCCCTTAGCTTTGCTGGGAATAGCTACATTAAATACCGGGTTTCTGAAAATAGCAAGAAAGAGGAATTCAAGTTGGCTCTCCGTCTGCGAACCCTGCAAAGCAATGGGATTATAATGTATACCAGAGCGAATCCCTGTATAATTCTGAAGGTAATTAAAATAACTTATCTTTTCTGCAGTTGTTTTTCTAGATTCTGTATTTTCTGTTGGCTCTTGATTTGGGTAATGCTGTTCTCATTTCTGCTGTAGATTGAGAAGAAGTCTGATTCTAACAGGGAAAAACAATTTCAACAACAGCAGCAACAACAATAAGAAAAGCAGCTTGTTAGTGGTACTTTACTTGGAAAATTTCCCACTGGGTGGTGTTCATTACAAGAACATTATATATGTCTGCGTGTAGAAGCCAGTCTGTACAAGATGTAAAATTTGGCCATTTATATGACTATATAGTCAAAACAAAGCATACTGAAATTGCTGGTTTTCCCTTCTGTCCATGTCTGTGGTTAGGGAACATTCCCTTGTTATCAAGTTAATTCCAGAAACCAGCTGCTTAGAACATGTATCCTACTGAATATGAAGATCTGTGCTCTCTATGGACTGAGATTATTTGTTGAGAGAGTCGTGGGGTCGCTGGAGATTGATACCAAATCAATATTTAATTGATAAGCTCTCCATGCGTTTTTGTTCTTTTTTGTGTTTCTGTGAAATGGCAAATATGTGCTGGGTGGAAAGGGAGTACTAGGCTCATGCAAGACCCTGCCTGTATAGTATTTCTGCTATAGCCTCTAAAGTACAAAATGAGGACACTGACATTTGTAACTATGCCATGTTCTATAATTCAGCAGTGAGAGAAATAACACAGAGCCTTTTGTGTCTGTGTTTGCAATCTTCAGAGTACTTTAGGCTGTATGCTTAGGTAATGTTAAAGTGGCTAGATGAGTTATTGATGGGCAACAAATAACTTTATAGCTGTTAGACTGAAATATTTCATGAGCAGGAGTACTGTCTGTCATTGACCAGGAACTGTCAGCATTGTTCAGATTTGTACAAGACAGTTAAGCTCTGATTTGTGACACACGGAAATGCTGTTTGAACCGTCAAGTATATGTTTTTGTTCAAGGAAAACCAAATGAAACTGCAGGCTGGAAGACCTTCTTTGAAGTCTTCATCATGGTCACTCTTAGCACATGTCAGTAGGTAATGTTAGCAATTTTGTAATTTCAAAAAATATTTGAAAAAAAAACACAAATGGCCCTGGTGGAAGGTGCCACTTGAAAACAACGAGACAATACAGAGATTACTGAAATTTAGTTAGAATGGTAATAGGAGCATTAATTTTGTTAGACTTTAGTGTATAAAGCTCGCATCATTAGGGAGTACAGCATGTCCAGGTCATAGTGAAAATCTCCAGTTGAAGCTGAGCAATTTTGCCACCAAAAAAGAAAAGTTGATGCTGCTACAAAAAACCAAACAAACAAAAAACCACCCTCATTGCAATCACCTGAGTTGAATCTTTAGTTGTGAGGTAGGAACCATGTGTTTTCAGTCACCACACAATCACCTAATTATTTTGATTTGAAAGATGCTGAGTTAAATATAATACTTCAAGAAGCAGAAACAAGAGTTGTGGCTGTTCTGCTCCAATCTCAAAGGTCAACCTCCATGTCAAGCTCTGTTTTGCTTCCTAGCTCTAAGAAACAGTTTCCATCTTTGAACTCATCTCATGCAGTACTTGGTAGAGAGCTTCAGATGCAGCTGCCACCTCACATATCCAATGAGTGAGGTCCAGTATCCTGTGTGGATGCAAAGCCTCTGCTTTGTCCTATGCATTGAGCAGGGAAGGACACAGGGAATTACCTTCCCAGAGCCTCATGGTCAGCTTTTAGGTAGGGCACGATTCACAGTTGCAGTGTGTACATTTTTCCCAGGTCTAGTCTTTGGCTTCTGTGTGCATATGGCTTAAAGAAAACTAAATTATTACATTCAGTATAGTTTTTAAAGAAATTGTACCACTTTAAAGATCAAGAATTGTCAGAGTTTTGTTTGTGAAGGTCTTTTAGCAGAGGAATATCAGGCTGAGGTCTCACAAAAGTGCTCTGTGGCAGACAAATGGCATTATACTCAAGGGATTTAGCCTTATCAGGTCTCTTCAGGATAGGAGCTGACTCTTGAGCTGCACTTTGGGGATCCTTAACTCAGATGTTGTCAAGTAAGTTACACTTAGACTCTCTAAGCTTATGTTTTTTTCATTTGTAAACTACAGGTAAGACTACTTTTTTTTTTCTTTAACCAGGTACATATGTTGTGAGATAGGGAGGCATTCAGAAATGAGGCCATTAAGTAGATTAATTACAGGACTATAAATGTGAGGTTGTTATCATTTGAGCATTGCTTTCAATTAAATTAAACATGAGGAGTAGCTTTCCAAATAGAGGATAAAGGATGGAATCCTGTGCTCTTTTGAGCACTCTGGCATTACTCCAGCAAAGCATTTAATCATTTGCTTAACTTACTGTATTTGAAGGCAATTGGAACTACTTACATAACTTAATTTTAAGCATGTACTTAAGTGTCTGCTGGATTAGCACCAGAGGGCCCAGCAGCATCACTGAGCTCCAAACAAAGGCAGAGGTAGAGGAAATTTAGACCATAAGCCCGTGGGAAATTTAGACCATAAGCCCGTGGGAGGGCAGGCAGAAAACACCACAGCTGTTGGGGCATACAGTGGCATTGATTGTTTTGAAGGAAGTCTCTCCCATTGCAGTCTATTTAAAAATTAATGCTGCAACATGGTTTTTGGAGTTTAAATGACCAGCTTAATTTTGGGAGCTCATACATTTGTGATAACTCCAGGGATGGAAATATTTCATAATCATAACACAGTGTCCTTCTAGGATGAATAATCAATTCCATAGAGCAAACTGCTTGTCTGCTACTTTACTGAAAGCCTACCAGCTACACTGCATTGGTACAATATAATAAGGGTGTTATTTATTCAACTGTTTCAAATAAAGCAACACATCCATCGATTTTGAGAGGTTGGCCATTTTTTTTGTTGCATGCTCTTGCTTTTAAGACAATTGGAGCAAAATGAGATGCAGGTCAATGGCCTTTTTTTCTCCTTTGAAAAGATTGCATGTGCTAAAACCAGGACCACCATTTCCTTTTTACATAAGTAGCATCTAACTGGGAAAAGTAAGTTTTAACTGTTTAAAGCATTACAAGACCATTGCAGAAGAGAATCACATAATTTATCTAATTTTTTTCAAGGAATATGATGGAGATTCAAGTTTTTTTATGACATTTAAAGAATTAAAAATATGTAAAGAAAGACTTTCCCATCATGCCAGAAATAGAGGTGCTAAATGGTAAAAGGCAAGCATATGTTCTTCTGTCCAGGCAGTTAATATGAAACTTTTTGCATCATTTAGTTAAGTATATATTTTACATTTGAGTGCATTACTGTTGTCTGGCTTATGCTGCATAGGACTGAAGCTTGGATGTGGTCCCAGTTATGGCTGGAGTTGAAATGAGTAATATTTTAATTAAATACACTGTTTTACACAAACGAACCTGAAATGCAATTCAGTTAACAAAGTATTTCCCCAGATAGATTAGGAGGCAGCATGCTGTATCCATGGTGTTTGACTGCAGATGGACTGTGTGAGCTGGAGGTGGTCTCAGAAGAACCATTTGATCATTTTATTACCTGTGTTGATACACAAATATGGATGTTAGCCAAACATTTTAGCCAGGCTAATATTGTAATATAATTTACAATATGTGTCTGGCTCCATTTTGCTCATTGAATGAAATTGTTGAAATATAAGGGATTGCATCAGCTCTTGGAGTCTTCTCTGTTCTTTTTACTTCTTCACAGGTGAGGAATTTCATGGCTGTAAAAGTATATCTGTTTAAGTATGCATTAACCTCCCTGTCCTAGTTGTTATAACTGAGACTGTAACTAAGCCCTGAGTTTATAAAGCACTGAGAAGTGGAAGCTTGGTGGGAATTTTCTGCTCAGCTAGAATGAAGCAGTGCCTCTCTGCTTTCATGATGCCTCTGCTGGTGCCATGGGCTGCCCTGGTGAGGGGTTGCAAAGTTTGTGTATCTCTGCTGTGAGATGGAGCAACTCAAGCTCTCCGCTGTGTTGCACTACACGGAGGGAAAAAAGCAATGCCACACGTTCAGTCCTACACTGATAGTCTTATGCTACCAGCTCTCAACCAGACCAGCCCCACTGATGTTATTATCTGGATAACTGCTGAGGCTGGACATTCACTGGATTTCCATACTATTTGCTTGGACTGAGCAGTGACTCTGACATCACAGCAGTTACAAAGAATCACAGGAACACCATGGACTAATTGCTGAATGATGGTTGAATTCTTGTGCTTAGGAGTAGAGGCAGCAATTTTGCCTGCCTGGCCAGCCTCGCTGTTAATAGTCAGGACAGGAGCCCTTTGCAGCATCTGCTCCTTGTCAGCTCTTCCTGTTCTTCCTCCTCCTCAAGGCACTAGACCATCAGGGGACAAGTATTTCCTCCCGATCCCCCTACAGCAAGGCCTGTGACCATCTGATTAATGAAAGTATTTTTATTGTCCCATTGCTAGGGGTATCTGGACATGTCACAGTCTTTAATGTATGTATCTGTAAAGCAGTGGTGTGAGATAGGGAAATGACGTTACCCCTCTTTTACTGATGGAGACCTGAAACTAATGACTTGCTTGAGATCCCAGAGGAAGAGTGTTGCAGAGTGTGGATTCCCATGCAAATCTATCATGTCTTACACTAGTACTGTAAGCATCAGACCATCCTTTCCATCTTTCACTCTAGCCTGAGGTAGGGGTTGCTAGTGTTTCTTCAATGAAAGGAAGGAAACTTAACCTTTCAGACTATATATATTTACTGTGTATGTCAGATCATCTGCTGGTAAAAAGAAGTAAAAGTGGATGAGAAAGATGTATAAAACATATTTTAATGGCAAATCTTTTAGATCATCATTTCCTGTATACAAATCGTTTAATATTTATTCCAGGTGCTCATATGTGGTGTTGTATTTATAAAGATAATTGGAAAAACATGTTCTCTGAGTAAGGGTAATAGACATGAAGGCAGCAGGTTCTTCAGGGCATAAGTAGTCTTAGGGGAGGTATATGTATATTATGCACAATCAGTAGAAGAGTTTCCATAGGAAAAAGCCTTTTGAATAAGCAGCAAGTTGGCTGCTTATCCAATGATGGCTGTTTTTCAAACTGTAGTATATTGGCATGTATTTTTCAGTTTGATTTGTATTCCTTTTGAGCCAGGTCTTTCTGAGCAGCACCTTCAAGGTTTATGGACTATTTTGTAGCACAGGGAGAAAAGAAACTATTGCTCCATCTCTGGAAAGAAAAATCTCAGTTTATGAAGATTCCTCTGGAGAATGCTTTAACAGGCACAGTTTTAATCTACAGAAATGGTTTACAGCTGAGTTTTGAGTCCCATAAGAAAAGATTTTTTAATGAAAAATGATCCAGACTCATTTTTCTGTACATCCATTAGCGATTTTAGATTGAGCTGTAAGAGTACCATGCAACATCCATCCCTTAAGCAGGTTGTGTTACAATCATAGATCCAACTTCTCAGTTGCATCCTACAGGTCAGGGACTTTGAAGTAGCCAGCTGCTCATAGCAGAGGCTAATTCTGGCTCCGTCCTTTGGCTCCTTCCCTCATACCAAGCAGAGTAAGTAGGTAGCTGGCATTGATAGGGAGCTTGCCACATGCTTGCCACTGCTTAGCACCTCTGTGTCCAAGTGACTGCCAAGCAGTGGAGAGATATGGTTTATATCCCAGTTGACCAGTGTGTTTTGGCTTGAGGTTCAGTTCAAATTCATCTAGTCAAGAGACTGAGGGTTTGGAAAGGAGAGGGAGTCCAGAGATCTACAGATCTCAAGATTTTACTCTTAGCTTTCCTCCAGGTAGTTTTGTCAACCTCCAAGGACATAAAATGCTGATAATGACAAGACAGCACAGTCTGCTTCTGTAGATTAACAGTTTCACATTTACCTTCAAGCCACATCAGAGAGCCTGGCAGAGAAGTGTGTGGTCCCACAGTTGAGACACATGCCAAGGAATGTCTCTAGCTAATGTGGTTTAAAATGACTATTCATGCTAGAAATGACCAAAAATGGCCAAAAGCAGATGGACACAATGCAGCATCCTCACATCTGCAGTAGCCATGCCTGTTAAGCAGACCACCAAAGCTCTGTGGGGGTTCTTGCATTGACAGCTGTGGCAACTCTGTAACAGAGCCTGACTGCTCCCTGCCATCAAAGCAGACACACCAGTGAGAGGACAATGTGTGATGCAGGGAAGGATGAAAAAGGACATAGCGCCTGAACTTTTCAGGATGATAAATAATGGGACAGAACTATCTTGAGATGGGGTTTGCAGAAATAAATACTTCCTAAAGCATGACATAAAGGTAAAATACTTGCAAGAGCTTTCAGAGAGCTTGAATCCAATTAATGTGTCATAAGAAATTATTTCCAGCCTTGTCAGCCATTTTAAACTGATCTACCATCTGTTAGAGAAACCTAAAATCTTTAAGTAAACTGCTAATCAGAAAAGCAGCACTTCATACCTATTCTCTTACTCTGCACTTCACCTGCTCCAGCAGGCTAGCATAGATTTTCCCCTTATGAGGACTTCAGATGGGTGAGGGACAGGAGGGAGAGTGAGAAATCCTCTCTCATTTCTCTAAAGCCATGAACCCAGCACAAATACGAGGAAAGAAAAAAAAGTAAGAACCATTTGATGTCATCTGTGAGGTATACACAGGCAGGTAGTGTAGCATCTTTGGAAAATAACTGACTTTTGGTCAACTAGAATCTTACTGTTGTCATTAGAGAAACTGAACTTATGACACTTGGGGACAAATCCACACCTTGTTGAGATGCTCCAGAAGGTTACAGAAGCACAAGATGTGTATGTGAGCAGAGTACCTAACATCACTACCTGAAAGCAGTGGCCATTGATTTTGCCACAAGCCTCTTTCAAACACTGAGAGGTGATCCTGTGCCCTGACTGTCCTTTTGGTAGCATCAACCACTGGGAGCAGAATCACAGCTCACGGGTGAGTGATGGCTGAGAGAGACATAGCTATTCAGCAGCAGAGCCAAGAGCAGAACATAGGTCCTCCAGTCCACACTTGTTCAGTAAACTTATCATTATTCCAGTTTTTGCCAGTGTTCTGCATCCATATTTTTTCCTACATTTTTCAGTTTTCCTGCAGTAATTGGCTTTGGATAAATTCAAAGTAAGCTGATATTTATGACATTATATTTTTTTGCTGCTGATGAAGACACAGCTTTTTGCTATTTTAGTGTCATGTAGGAGAGCAGCTTTTAACACTGTATAGAGACCGTCTAGAAGTCCTCTGTGTTTCCAGATTCTCTGTGAGAATGTGTTATGAGACAGCTGAGTGCCTGAAGCGGTTTGATTTCTGCTTTCCTCCTGCAGATTGTCGATGGCAAACTCTGGTTCCAGTTGGATTGTGGAAGTGGCCCAGGAATCCTGGGAATTTCTGGCAGGGCTGTTAATGATGGAAGCTGGCATTCAGTCTTCCTGGAGCTGAATCGCAATTTCACAAGTTTGTCCCTGGATGACAGCTACGTGGAGCGCCGCAAAGCCCCCCTCTATTTTCAGACTCTCAGCACAGATAGCTCCGTCTACTTCGGTGCCCAGGTCCAAGTGGATAACGTCCGCAGCCTGACTGACAAGAGGACAACGCAGGTCTTGAGCGGCTTTCAGGGCTGCCTGGATTCAGTTGTCCTAAATAACAATGAACTGCCACTCCAGAACAAGCGCAGCAGCTTCGCAGAAGTGGTTGGCCTGACGGAATTGAAGCTTGGCTGCGTCCTTTATCCCGATGCCTGCGAGAGACATCCCTGCCAGAACGGAGGCACCTGTACTGCTGTGCCATCTGGTGGTAAATGCTTTCATTACTTCATGGATTTCCCCCTCACCATTTTCCTCTGTAATGTATTGCCAGAGATGGTTTTATGCAGCAACATGCTTGAAAAATCTCACGAACTCTATAAAACTCTGTTAGGTATTGCAAATTGGGTAAAAGCTGTTTGCTCTATAAATAATGGTGAAGCGGTGCCCCTTCTTACTGCATAAGTGTTCCAGGAGGAAATTGATTTATCGACTGTTAGGATAATCCTATTTCTATAGAAACCAATAGAATTACAATTACTGTAATGCTCAGCTGGATTTTTCAGGATCCATTTACAGCATCCTTACAGCATTGAAGGCTGTACACAAAGATGGTGATTTCAAACATCCATCATAGATACAACAGCACTTTTGCCTTACTCTGTTTCCGAAGCTGTCACAAATAATTACTGAGCTGTCCTCAAACACCTTTGTCCTTTTGTGAGTAATTTGATTACATGTGTGCATGGAAATAGCAAGTTGGTCCCATTATAAACCCCCCCGAACTGTATTTTACAGCTTCCTCAGAGGCCTGAGTGCTTTAAGGTCTAAGTAATACTATCCAAAGTTTATACTATTGTGATGTTGGAGTTTCCTATCCAGTGCTTATGTGGTGGATTGTGTGATTTGATGCCAGTGACTTACTGCAGTGCACAAGTTACCAGAACAGCCAGGATCTTAGCAGGAGAAAAGCAAATGGCATACATGTAGGACATTCCCTCTAAGGCTGTTGTCTCTGCAGTATATGGGTTTCCCTTCCAGTTCCCCATATTGTATTTGCATGCAGCACTGCACACCTTTTCTGGCAGACTAAAACTTCCTCTGAAAAGGAGGTTGCCCAAGAGAGAGGTTTTCTGCAAGTTCAGAGCTTTCCATCCAACTTACTGTCAGTGATTTTGGTCATGGTTCCCTAGGGAAGTTCCTGCTAAACTCTTGTTTTATGGAGCATTTAACCACTGTCTCGGGGCTTTCTGCTTTAATGTGTCCATGCAGTTCCCTTGCACCCATAGTTATTATTTCTGGTTTTCATTAGTTTAAACCTTGTTCTCATATTTCCCTTCTGACTCCCCTCCACCGCATGGATTTGTCTAAACTTTAGGCCCAAACTTGAGGTAGCTCAAGACTGACATGTGGTGAGATGTGAGCAAAATTGTCACAAGTTCCTCAGTTGGCTAGCCCCACCCTTATAAAGTAAATCCTGACAGTGTGGTTTTGTCCATGCTAGGCTGTCTCAGCTAGCATCCCCTACAGATCCTTGGCTTTGATTCAACCACCTCTTCTCCCATGCCATGGCAAATTATGCACTAAGGGATGCTATCAGCTTTGCTGTTGATGGAAAGAGATGGGAGGACAGTTGGGAGGAATGAAGCACAGCCCGGGCAGCCCAGGATGTGCTGTGCAGCATGAGGAGAAATGTTGCTGCTTGTGTGTGTCTTTAAGGGTCTTTATTTGCTGAGGGAAGGAGAGAAAATGAGGGCTGCACAACAAGGGCAAGAGAAAATTTCTCTGATTGCTAAGCATGATTACTTAAATTCCTAGGAAATATGGCTGTAGGATGTACATGAACGTAACATGGCTTTGATTCAGACTCCATACTTAATAGATGAGGTTAACCATTTGCCTCACGTCCTAGGAAGCATGAGAACAGCTCCTTGAATTGATTTTATTTGAGTCTATATACAGTATTGCTCAGCGATCTCGTGATGAGTAAATTGAAACCTTTCTAACAAAATGCTTTACAGCTATTCTTTTTTTCCCAGTGCCATGTGCATGCCAGTTCAAACTGAGGGGAGATATAGGGTGGGGGAGAAACAAGGAGCGCTGAAGATTGGACCCATCTTATTACTGGAGTGGCATACGCCATTTTCATGTCAACAAAATTCACTGCTGGAAAGCAGTCACAGAACTGATTTAACTTGCCTGCCTTCCTGCCTCTGCGAGGGGCATGTGCCCTGCAGGGATGTTTTGGCTGCCTGCCTTAAAAAAAATCTGTTTGCTGTTTTTACTGCCTCAGCAGTGTATGTAAATAGAGGATTGTTATAAAGCCATAATTCCAGTGCAATGGGCCCTGACTGTATATCAGTGGTTCTACAGCCCAGCCCATAAGGAGAAGGCATGGGCATTTTTGCTTCCACTAGGCAAAGCAATTCTGTTAGTGTCCTCCATATATAAAAAGGCCACTTAATTAAATTCTAAAAGTGGAGAGTCCAACAGCATTGCAAATGCTAGTTGCAGAGCCACAAACTGTGATGTGCATTTAAGAACCATCAGCCATTGCATTTGCTGACATAGATGTTAGCAGCTGACTTACATTTAAAATAGAAAAAAAAAACCCCTTCATTTTTTAAGAATTTTCTTGAGAACAAAAATGGCAGCTTTTGCTTTTTTGGTGAGGGGAATAATTCAAAAATACATCATGCGAAGATTTTTTTCCCAATCTCAGGGCATTCAGTAGCATCAGGATCTCTTGAATAATATTTTCTATGATATTACCCTTCTATTAAAGTTTTTGGAGAATAGTGTTCCTTTTCATAAACAGAGAGTGTTTGATATAATGATAAGATTAGTTTTAATAAATAATTTCTCTAATTTTAATTTTTACAAAGCAGGTTTCAGAAACTGTTAACATACTTTTTCCTATAAATACCCTACTGTGCTTTACAAGAAAATTAGGAGAGAGAAAAAGAAAGCTGAGATTTATAGCTAACTTTAGAAAAAAACAGTCAAGCAAAGGTTACCCAACATTATAGCGTGAAAGAGTTGCTGGCTACATACCAGAAGTCAAAGGGGCTGTGTCTAATTTACATATCATTTGCATAAAATGGACATCTACAACACAAACCTCCATAATAGTATTCCTGTTGTGAGATCTTCCTTTCTATAGAAATGCCTACTGCCCTGTTCACCGTTAATAGAAAGCTGCCTCTGATTACCTTTCGTTTCATCCTGCAGTTATGGGAATAGGGTAATATTACGGATGTATTTGTACAAAGCTAACGTGATGCTTTGTATGCACTAGGAGTGTGTCCATGCCACTACTGTTAGGGTTTAGATGGATAAATTCCCAGCAGCTTCGAAGTGCCTAGTGCAGGGCAGTGCTGTGCATGGGCTGCACAGAGCTCAGGGCTGATCGCAGAGATATTGAGCCAAAGGAGACCTGGCACAGGGCTAAGTTGACCCATGCCGACTCTTTCTGTCTGACCTCTCTGCACATGGAACAGGACACAGTGGGGATCTTAGCCTGCAGGAGAAAGCACAGACAGCTCAGATGAGTACTCCCAGAGCACAGAAAAGCCTCTCTGCTTTCAAAGTCTGGCTTCTGAGCCAGCAGAAAGTGACCATGGCATGAACTGCTGCTTGCAGTCCTCTGTTCCCACAGGTCTGAATCATGTCCTGTGGCAGCAATGTATGCCCAGTGATGTCAGTGGTTAAAGGGAGGGTACTGTGTGTCCCGAGACCCCACAGGGAGATCCCATGCATGCTTAAACAGGGCTCGCAAATGGGGCTGAGCAGTCACTAGGTCTGACAGCTCAGGAGACTAGTAGTAGAAAGAGACCTACACAGTTTTAGGGCAGTTTTCTTGGGAGACAGTGCAAACCACAGCCCTGAAATATAGACCACATTCTTCCAGACTTTTCAGTCCCTATCTAGAAGTATGGGTCAGTAAAGCAATTTTTAAAGAAAGTTAGCATTTTGAAACCTGACAAACAGCATAACTTTCTGAAACAACTTGACTCTTTGAACTGAAATTTCCCCAAAAAATTCGACCAAGTGTTTAAAGTGTGGTTAAGCTATAAGCTGCTGAATATGAGGTCTTAAAATGAGAAATGTCACACAACCTTAATAACAGTGTGGCGCTACCAGGGCTGCCAATAGTAAATGTATGTTTATCTGCATAAGTAAAACCATGAGCAATCTCAGCAATAGAAATTTTTACTGTGATCAAATGCAAACACTGCACGAAGATTTTCAACCACTAAGAGTAACCTCTTGCTTGTAAAACCTGCAATTATAAGTACAGTTACTTCCCTTTAATTTGATCAGTCCTATATACATCTGGCTTTGATTAAAGTAAATGGCTAATATGAGTGGGCAATTTTATTTGAACATGAAGCATTTGAGTGGAAATATCTACTGAGTCAAGGACTGTGGGCAGAGTGTGAGGACAGGAAGTTATTGCTTTTCCCTCTTCATTTTTCCTTTTTTCTTTTTGGTTATTATTATTTTTTCATGAATGGAGTTAAAATCCAAAGAGGGGGAAATGCAACATGGCACTTGGGTGGTGGTTTTAATACATGTTTTATATTATGTTGGCAACATTGACTTACAGCTGTTTTTGAGGATTGGGTACTTCATAAGAATGAAATCAGGGAAAACTGGGTCATGAACTGACCTGGTCTTACTAATGTTCTTAGTCTTGCTTTTTCACATGCACAGACAACCCAGCACACTGTAATGTGAGTATATCAAATGCACATGAATTAATTTTTAAAAGCTTTTTAGAAATATTGGGGGGCGTTAATCTTTTTTATAGCTATGCTTTTAGGTATCTGAATTTAAATTCCCAGTTTAAACACACACGCATGCCAATCCTTTCATAGAAAACACTGGTTCAGCAAATACTGAGGTTCGTTTTCATACCAACAAGTGGCAAGAGGCAATCATCTGTTTAAAGACAGATAAGTTTAATCTGAAGTGACAGGAATATGTATGGCTGAAGAACACACACTTCTTGAAGGTGGCCTGGTTTGACTATAAACATACCAGAACAAAAATTCTGGGAGAGGTCCTCTTCTCCTTCAGTTGTCTAATCAGTTAACTTGCCATGTAGCACTATGTGAGCAATGCCAAAGGCAGGGCTGTTTCTGGACATTGAGTTTGTCAGGTCTAGCTGCACAGCATGGAAAGAAACTACACGGGGAGATCAAATGGAAAAGCCAAAGCACGTAACAGATAAAAGCCAGCTTCTCATGCATGGGATAGATAGAAAAAGAAGCATACACATGTTCAAAAAAAGAATTGGCAGCAGTTTGGAGCATCCTCTTTAATAAAGCCGAGTAAACCTTAGGTTAGACAGACATTCAGATGCTCAGGGCGGGAATGCTACCAACAGAGATGTTTGCTACATAATGGCACCCCATCTGCTGATGGCACTGTGCCTGCCTTTTGCCACTGTCTTTGCTTCTTAAGTGCCAAATAAACACAGGCAGGAAGCCTGTGTAGTGTCCTTGCTTACCACATGTTGCTCTTTGGTAAGGTCTGGGATGAAAAAGACCTTTTTCTCTGTTTTGGGACATGCCAAGAGAGAAGTAAGGGAAGCTGTTGGAGTCACAGTGAGAAGGTGAGATTTAGCTACATAGAGGAGACTCAGAGGAGTACAAGAGAAGCCTTAATAAAACAAGCAGTAAGCCCAAGACTACGATTAAGCAGGAAACGACTATGTCTACATAATGTTTTAGATCATGAATGAGCTTTTATGTGAATCTTCTGACTATCTCCTCTGTCTGTGCTTCAGTTCCCACTGTGGAGAGGTGAGGTGTCTGAGGCCAGGACCAGGCTGAGTTGGAAGACTAAGCGTGCAGCCAACCGATCCCAAAGCCCTGAGACACGTGCAATGAGGTTGCGGGGTCCTCAGCACCAACTGTTTTGCTCCACAGACCCACTGTTGTTGCTCTGTAGGGCTTGTTAGTGTAGATATAGCCTGAAAAGACTGTATTGTTGCTTACAGCTTGTTGTTGCTCTTAGGTCAGCTGTTTATATAGGCTACTGTGGCACATGCTGAGGGTGTTGTGCCCCCACCCTAGCAGCCTTGCAGAGGTGTTTTCCAGAGCTTTCTAACTTTTTCCAGTGGTTCCCTCTGAAAATATACAGTGGGGTGACATTGCAAAATTTGCTGTCTTGGAGAATACAGATCAACATTTTTCAGCATCAGTGTGCAAAATGAAATATTCATATCTCCTGGAGGAAATTCAGATGGACTGTATGATCTTAAATGTTGAATTTCCAAGACTTCAGTGCCTTCATTGTGAACAGGATCAAGCCTTGAATTGCTTAAAAGAGTTTTTTCATCCCCTGCTGAGAGGACAGGGCACTGAGCCTTTTCTTCAGCTCTATTATCCGTGGGTCTGAGAAATTTGTTCATTATTCTTGTGCTAAACGGGAGGGATGAAATGCATGATACATTACCAGGATATTAAATCAAAAGTATAATAAAAATTTTTTGTTAGACTCAAGATGCACTCCTGACCAAAAGGGTTTTCTTTACAATTGAACTTTGTCCACAACCATGTGGTGAAAACGTGCGGTAGCGGGCAAAATTACAGCCTCTGCTGAGAGGTTTGGAGAAGGATTAAAGGTCTGGCAAGTCTGCTGGCTGAGCTGCTGCATAGTGTGTACTGAGCCATCATATCAGCTCTTCACTTCCCTTCTCCATGAATTTTGACATATGCTTTGCTGTGTTGGAGACCTCCCGGGTGAATGCTCTGCAGCCCTGAGCATGTGTGTCACAGAAAAGTTCTGTGTCTTTTGCCAGTGGCTTAGGCTTGGCAGGTGTATGGCAGTGAATCCAGTGAGAGGAAATGTCAGTGATAAATATGATAATTTAATACTGTCTTGTTTTAGTACCTTTTTTATTTCTACCTTTGATCCTTAGGCTTAGAATCTATAGTGAATATTTCAGTCATCTAATATCTGTGTTCCACCATCATTAAATCAAATTCAGTGAAAAAGGTAGGCTTTCAGAAGCACACTTTTGGTCCTGTTCATGCATTGCCAAAAAGGGCTCTGACTCATCTGGAGCATTCAGTTCCGTCTCCTCTTACTATAAAATGCATAAATCAATGTTCCTTTTATACTTGGTGGTAAAAGTATTTTTTTTAATTAAATCAATACTTCTCAAGTTTTCTATAATGAATAAATGTAAACAGAATGTGTTACAGACTGAGAACCTAAAGTTTAGTCAGCTGAAACAAACACAGGATGTAAAAAGAAAGTGATTCAAAGGCTTTGTCTTGCAAATGATTGGCACCTAGGAATGTGCTTAAAAAACAATAGAAAGTTGGCCTTTAGCTTTAGCGTCACCTTAAAGTTATGGAAGTTAAAAATATCAGATAACAAATAGAATAACATATATTCTTCTATTAAATAAGGCAACAGAATTGATTATGAATAAAATGTTTTATATTTGAATTGAACATTTCACTTAAACTCGTTGAGACGATAAAAATCCGTATAAAACATTACTGTAAATTTTCGAACTATAGATGTCACTGTTCAGTCATAAAATGAAGCACTGAAACAGCCTTATTTATTTATACTGTGTATTCTACCTACAGTCACAGGTTTGTAATTTTTCAGACGCAGATCTTCTCACCAGGTACAGAAAGCTGTTCACATTATCTGAGTGACACAAAAAGAAATATAGGATACAAAAAGAAATAGTCCTATTTTGCTGATGCTGACCAAACATGCTTTTTAAGAAGGCTGAAAGTTGAATAATCTTTTTTAACTCTGCAACCCTGGAAACAGCAGTGCTTCTGTCTCCCTTCTTGTAGCAGGTCAATGAAACAGTGTGATATTTGAGTATCTATTTCATTTATCTTCTATTAAATAGGGTTGGACTCTTGACTGAGTATGGCAGCAAGTCTGGTTCCAAGTTTATTCTCAAAGCCTGTCCTTATGAAAGAATTCCAAACTGAACAAGGTGCACTGAACCGGATAGGACATAAAAGATGTGGGAGTCTTAATGCAGAATTGCTTTTTCCTTATGCATCCGCTGGGCTTTCATATATTGCTTCCATGAAATTCTTTTCCTTGTAACTTGTGCTGGAAAGTCCTGCCATGTTTACTGAAAGAGTAACTTTTAAAATAAGTATTTTATTTTTTACCAGATGTATAGATATAGTTTTTAAAAATATGTTTAAAAGGCTCACCACTGAGGGATTACATTTAATCTACATCAGTTTGATCTACAATAATTTTGACACTGAATTGAGTTGCACTCAACCATTTTAGCTCTAACTCCAGCAGTATTAGTTGCAGGAAGTTTCCTTGTTCCAGTTGCTTAATATGCTATATTCAGTAAGTATGTGAACCTCATAAATGGAGCTTGAACCTTGCCTACACATCTGTTTAGGACATTTGGATTGTGTAAGCAGTCTTTTAAAAGATCAGCCAAAGTTATTTTACAGATGTCCAAGAAAATTTAGCTAGTTCAACAACTCTAACCTAGGAGCCTTTCCTTTCCAGGGACTGTCTCAGCCATCTCATGGCTTTCACAGCCTACATGTTCCTTGCTCTTTTCAGGTGAAAAAGCACTCAGATTTCTATATCCAGTTCACAACATAAAGAGATGCACTGCCTCACTGGATTTCTTTGTGACCTTAAAGAAAGCTTTTATTATTGGCATAGGGCCATATGAAATCACAAGGAGAGAAAAAAAAAAGAGATTTGTCATTTGATACTTGGCAAGGTGAAATGATGCATTTAAAAATGTTTTTTTTACTTTGATGTTCCTCCTGTGTTGGCAGAAAACATAAAAATAGGACTTAGATCCCCAACAGGGTCCCCCCCCGCTCGAGTGGTGTTATGTCTGATGTTTTGCAGCCAGTGATTAATCAGACTTTTGATAGCGCACACTCAACATAGTTAGCTCTGATTAGGGCTGGCATTGCCCAGATCAGCTGGTATTTTAAGGTTTATAGTTACTTCCTGGAGGATGCACTTTATGAAAATGGTGTTTTATTATTCTCACATCCCTACTGTGTCATCCTTGTAAAGGGTGGATGTGGAAAAGCTCTCAGCTGATGTATTTGTTCATCAGTGAAGACCCAAGAGGAGCGTGGACTGCCATTATCAGCAATTTGGTCTGTATTTTCAAAAAGATTGGCAAATGCATACTGGATTGAGGATGTTTCTTGTTACTGAAGTTACACATGGATGATATTTATCCTTGTCTGAATCATTACAATTAGGATGGTCTGGGCTGCCGCAATTCCTCTGGTCCCTGGTTGTAGACATGAGCTCCAGTTGTCCAGACATCCCAGATAAACAAACTCTTCACAAGCATTATTGTGCACCACACAGACAGACCAGAATGTGTGTAAACATCCCCTTGCCTCCACAGTACAATATATTTTTGGTGTAAAGTAATCATATGGGTCCTCTTACTTCTAGACAGATTCAGTGGTAGGATTATAATTTATCTCTCTTTGTCCCTCACCTCCCAGGATACCACTGCAATTGCCTCTCTCAGTTTACAGGAAGGAATTGTGAGTCAGAGATCACAGCCTGCTTCCCAAATCCCTGCCGGAACGGAGGCTCATGCGATCCCATTGGCAACGCTTTCATCTGCAACTGCAAAAATGGCCTGACAGGAGTAACGTAAGTGTCCCTCCCCAGGTGGGCAACAGCTTTTCAGTTCAATGATGGCTTGCTTTTTGATCAGGCATTTTGTACCCAAAAGCTATGATTCACCTAGCAAAAAATAAACCCAAACTTAGCACTTATTTCAAGTCTAAGCTAATTACAGTTGGGAAATCCATGATACTTGAATACTCATAAAGGTTTTTCTGAACTTAGCCTCCAAAATTGTTGATTCAGGATATTATTTTGAGACACTTTTCACTGAGATATACCTGTCTAAGTGTGGTGGCTTTTTGAGCAATCCTTCTTTGAGCAATCGTAAAACCTGTGGAAGCTGCTAGGTAATCTTTGTTTTGAAAGTGGATCCATTATTTAGTCACCTTAACCCTAACATAAAAAGATAATTTATTGCATTCATTTTTTAAAATTCCTGTCTTGACTTTATACTTGGTGCAGATACAGCAAATCCCCTGACCTGCCCATCAACATTCTTTTTTCTTGTCTGATTTGTCTACTGTTTGTACTTTTTGCTCTGCATTTTACCACCTCTTGTTCTTTCCAGTTCTTCTCTCTCATTAGGGTTCCTGTCCTTTTTTCCCCCACCTCTCTAATATTTGCTCATTTTATCTCAAGCCCAAAATAATTTTACACAACCAGTATATCCTCCTCTTCTCTTAAATAAGTACTCTGATGTTTTTACTATATTTTTTCTCAACTGTCTTCTCCTTGAATCCTCCTCTAATATTTTGTATTGAATCCTATGGGACAGTCCAAAAACGATATAAAAAAAAGCAGAGATTCTCTGTTACAATCATTAGGGTCAAGTGCATCCTATCAGATGCTTTAAACTCTTTATTTTCTTCTTGATCTTTCCATTTTATTGTCTTAAAAAGACACAGAATAGACGTAGAAAAAATTCAATGCCATTAAATAATATGATAATAGTAAGATTATTTTCTGAGCACCAGCGAGGTGTTAACTAATGGCACCTCTTTGACAAGGTAAGTTATCATGCACAAGCTGGACTGTTTCCTAGGTGTTCTCCAAACTCCAGACTCTCCTTTCCTTCTTTTAAGGTGTGAAGAAGACATCAATGAATGTGAAAGAGAAGAATGTGAAAATGGTGGCTCCTGTGTCAACATATTTGGTTCATTTCTGTGTAACTGCACCCCTGGCTATGTGGGTCAATACTGTGGTCTTCGCCCTGTGGTGGTTCCCAATATACAAGCTGGGCATTCATACGTTGGCAAGGAGGAGCTGATAGGAATAGCCGTCGTCCTGTTTGTCATATTTGTGTTGATCGTCCTTTTTATCATTTTTCGCAAGAAAGTTTTCAGGAAGAACTATTCCCGCAACAACATCACACTCGTACAGGATCCGGCTACTGCAGCCCTGCTCAACAAGAGCAATGGCATCCAGTTCAAGAACATCAGGAACAGTGGAGACAGCAGAAATATCTACCAAGAGGTTGGGCCTCCACAGGTTCCAGTGAGGCCAATGGCCTATACCCCATGCTTCCAGAGTGACTCACGGAATAACCTGGACAAGATAGTGGATGGGCTTGGCGTAGAGCACCAGGAGATGACAACATTTCATCCTGAGTCCCCTCGAATACTGACAGCCAGGAGGGGGGTGGTGGTGTGCAGCGTAGCTCCAAATTTGCCTGCCGTGTCTCCCTGTCGCTCCGACTGTGACTCCATCAGGAAGAGCACATGGGAAGCTGGGACAGAAAGTAAGTACCGCTGTGTGCTGGTCTCATTCTTCCATACCATAGGTAAGGCTTAACTTCAAGGTGAGGCAGGTACAGTGGCACAGATACGCTTAATGCCCCAACCTCTGCATGTTGTTGTTACATGTGAGTTGTTACATTTCTCCAAGAAGTGATTTGGTTTAATTTTGAAAGGTTATAATTAAACTAGGCATACAAGAGTTCTACTTCTATGCATTAAGCATGACTAAATGCATTTATTTCACTTGTTCAGAAAGCACATGTGAGTAAGTGCTCTGAGCGTTAGTTCTTCAAGTGACACAATGCAATCATCTTTCCATTGGGAAAAAATAATTTGGGGCATAATTCTCATATATAAGTTCTGCTAGGTTCAGGCCATTTGTTTCCCCAAGGGAGTTAAAACCTTTAAACCTTCTGCAAGAAGCAATCCTGGTTTGCAACAGGAACAAATGAACTAATATTCTCTACTTCCAGTGTCTGTGAAGTGAAGCAGAAAATCATGTACTGCTCATAGAACCACCTTTTCAGTCTATTGCATTCCCATCTACATTCAGTATCAGTCATTGCAAAATTTCCAATCCCCATGCTTACCCTATTTGTGCTCTGATGGTTTCTCACCTGGTAACACAGTGCTCCCTCCATTCCTGAACCAGTTGCTGGAGATACAGCAAACTTCTCATAATCTGTCATGGCAGGAAATGCAGAAACAGAGTTATATCCCTACATCATCTATCCCTGCAAGTCAGAACATGTCATATGGACTGGGAGATGTTTGCTTCATCCTATAGGATTTTTTTTAAGATGTTTTCTCTTATTAGGAGTTTTTCCTGATGCATCTTCCAGTACCTAGAGGGGGTCTTACAAGAAGGCTGGAGAGGGACATTTCACAAGAGTGATAGAACATTTCACTAGTGATAGAACAAGGGAGAATGGCCTTGAGCTGATGAGTTTAGATTAGATATTAGGAAGGAATTCTTTACTGTGAGGGTGGTGAGGCACTGGAACAGGTTGCCCAGAGAGGTTGTGGCTGCCCCATCCCTGGAAGTGTTCAAGGCAAGGTTGGATGAGGCTCTAAGCAAGTTGGTCTAGTGGAGGGTTCCCTGCCCTTGGCATGGGGATTGGAACCAAAAGATCTTTAAGGTCCCTTCCAACCCAAACCATTCTATGATTCTATAATCTTCAACCCTATTGCAACAAAACTTTAACCAAAACTGTCAAATAAAAACTATATGATCCAGAAACTTTCATAGTCTTGTAGTTTTAAGCAATAGGAACTGAGGAATAGACAGAAGAATCTGGCACTGCCTTTAAGGAGATTGTAGTAAGATGGAGGTTGGCCTCTTCTTCTGGCAACTAGCAGCAGGATAAGAGGACAACATCAAGATGTACCAGGAGAGGTTCAGCTTAGACATCAGGAAGCATTTTTGCACTGAAAGGGTGGTTAAGCCTTGGATCGGGCTGCCCAGGGAGGAGTCACCATTCCTGGAAGTGTTCAAGAAACGACAGCACATAACACTTTGAGTTAGGGTTTAGTTGGCGTAGTGGTGTTCAGTCAGAGGTTGGACTCGATGATCTCAAAGGTCTTTTCCAACCTTAATGATTTTATGATTCTATACCTGTGCCCTGACCGGCACATTTTCATCTAAAGCAGCCCGTTGGCTAAGGTTTTCTAGTGAAAAACAGGGAATTAATTTTCGTTTATTTGGGCTGTGTTTCAGAGTTGTGTTGTGGTCAACCTTTTAAATCTTTAAATATAGTTATGCTGATTGAAAGCATCAGCATGCCAGCCCTCATACATGCTCTGTTCTGTATTCTCCTGGATGTTTATGCCAGTGACACTTCTGGTATCTGTATGAATTTCTGCACAGCATGAGACCATGCCATGGAGACAGACCTCAGCTGTCAAGAAGTGGGAAGCAGTGCAGATTCATTACTGCAGCACTCATTCCATCCTCTACATACCCTGCTTCTCAGCAGTAGCAAATCAGCCCTTGCTGTATGGAGGTGTGCCATGCTGTGGAGAAATATCTACAGGTAGCAGGTGGAGAGCTGTACTTCCATGTTTGTAGCACCTGAGCTTCTTCATTTATAATTGGCTCAGATCTCTCTCTCAGTGCTTACTATGGGGGATAACTTTTTGTGTTCCTGATTATCTCTTTTATAATATGTAGTTGAATGCATTTATTCACATGTGTTTAATTACAGGCGAATTTATACCATAGGTTGCAGTTACATTGCTAAACAGTGAAGTTGTCAAGACTGAATGTCCCTGATGAAAAGCAATGTAAATTGAAGGATAATCTATTATATGTCAGTGATGGAGCAATTAAAATCTGATCCAAGGGCCACTGATATGAATAACAAGATGCACAATAACTTTATTGAGCTTTGAATGAGCCTTTAATGAGGCTCTCAAATTAGGAAATGAACGGTAAAGATAAATGTAACTGTAATCTCTTGTATAAGCTGTTTATACCACATTCTTTAAGTCATCACTTTTTTTGCTGTTGAGACTACATGTCATCTAAAAAAAGGCAATACTGAATACAGATGTTTCTTCCTTGATTACAGTGCTGTCAGCCACTTGAAAGACTCTTTGGGCTTCAAACACTTCTAATGTCTAGGTATCTTCAACAGCTGCCTTCTTGATGAATAGGTCATTTCCTCTGGCTGAAGGAAATCATTTTATTCTGAAAAAAATAATAGAAGGCAGGATTTAAATGTGTCCGTGGTATAAATAGATAAATGTGCATACCTAGAGAGTACCTTTTTGCTTTGTTTTTGCTGTCAATGAAGGTAAAGGGGTTGATGACGCTGAAGAAGTGACCTGTTTTTCAGGAAGTAATAAAGGCAGCAACTCTGAAGTACAGTCCCTCAGCTCCTTCCAGTCTGATTCCGGTGATGATAATGGTAAGAAATTATTTTATCTGTATTATGCTTGGGGAAAAGCTATTTAGCTCTCTTTCTAATATTATTGAAAACATTTATGTGACATCTTGAAAGCCTTTAATGATGCTGAAAGTCTCAGGTTCAAGCCCTCACTTTGTGTCCACATACTAAATTATAGGAATGTAATAAAAATCTATAGGAATGTGATAAAAATCTTGATGATGGTTGGGGCTGTTGCATCAGGACCAAGCTTTACAGTGAATTAGAGATATAGTACAGCATAGTCCTATTGACAAGATACATGTTGACTAATAGGTTGCAAGTGAAACTGTAGAATTTTTATCATTTTCCCTCTTGGAAGAGCATGACTTTCATGTTTCATGAGTCACATAAAAGGAATTTCTGTGCCATTTGCCAGGTCTCATTCATGATCCCAACAAGACTCTGCTGGTGCTCAGCAGCAACAATGAGCGGATGAGCCAGTCTCTGGTGGCTTGGCTTCTGCCTGGTAATCACAGCTCAGCAAACAATAGAGCACCATTAAATCCTTGTTCAGTGCATACTCAGTGCCTGCTCTCTTGTCCTACATCATTATCTCAGTGGGTGACATGGGCAGAGCCATATACAGCCTGAAAAAAACCCACAAAGTCAGAGCAAATCTTTGTTCCTACACCCATATATGTTGAGTAGTGGGTCTGAGAAAAGGCGCAAGATATTTCTGCTGGGAAGGGATGGTGGATGTCAGGGAAGTCTCATTCAGGTACACAGAAAAAGACTAGCACAAAGAAATTGTACTTGGTTTCCTCAGCTGCCAGTTAATGAACTGTCTGGAGACTTAGTTCCTCAGTCATGTCATGCAGCTCTTCTCTAGGTACTCTGAAATGTTGGAAAAAGCACTGAAAGCGAAGTGCACTTGCAGTTCCTTTTGGTTCAGCTGTGTCTGAAGCATCACGATTATTTTTGTTAAGCTTCTCAATGCTTTTCTGCCCTGCACCCAAAAAAAACCTTTAAATTTTTTTAGAATAAGTATTATTTTAATGATATATGCTTACATTATAATTACCTTCAGAATAATTATTCAAGTGGTCATTTATTATACATTGTTACTTTTTGTATCTCCCACATTCTAATTAGAAATTTCAAGCTCCTGATCCTCCCTCCATTTAATTCAGTGACACAGTACCCACAGAAGCTGGATTGGACCTTCTATGCCCACTCATTTTTTGTGAAAGCTGCATTTAAAATAAGGCCTTTAGAGGTAACAATTGTAGTTCAGGGTCCAAACAAATCCATATCTTCAGGGAGAATGAGGGAAGAATTTAAGTCATCTGAATCATTTGCAGAGGTCAATGCAAGACCATATGCTGTGGTTTTCTTGAAGCAGCAGGGAAGGTTTGCAGTAAAATAGCCTAAAATGCAAATTCAGGCATATGTAAGCACATAGATGTTCACATACATGTACTTAAGGACTAACAAGTATCCCTCCTGAAGCCATAAATCCTTCCTCTTCCTGTGAAGTTAATTCTTATTGCTTCACATACCTACAGAGATTAAAAGGTTGTCAGTGAAACTACAACCAAACCAAACCCCTTCCTCCAAAGCCAAGAGCAATGCTCCCAGGTTCTCAAGTGGCTAGCAGAGAGAACAGGCTTGTGTCATGCTGATGTACAAATGGCTGTGCCAACATTGTCTTGTAAAAATGGGTAATTGCTTCTGACTGGGGAAACCTGTTTTGCACGGGTGAAACACTGGGACACATCCCATTGAAGGTGCAGACAGCCCTGCACTCTTCAGTTTCTATGAGGTGCAGGCAGCCTCCACTCAGCCTCTCCAGAATGCTTGGAGCCTTCTCTTGCTGGTCAAATAGGGCTTGTCTTACCATGAAAACTCCTTTTGGGTGTGATTTTTAACCTACCTTTTTTTTTTCCCTCCCACCTTATTTCTACTGCATTTAAGTTGCTCAGCTCCCCTAGTCTTGCTGAGAATAGTTAGCAGTATTTTTTGTGATCAAAAAGCAAAAAATCTGAACAATGTTGTATTTGGGTGTTAACTTGCAGTGAGCTGTAAGCAGTTTCACTCCTTTCTGTGAACATGCTCTGCTCAGCTCCCACCAGAGGCAACCCTTAGCAGCAATGAAGACTTTCTGATCTCCTGTTTTTCACTCTCAGTTGTTCTCCTCATAGAGTTTACAGCTGCCCTCCATGTCTTCCCAGCCATGCAGCAGCTAATTGCATGGAGTCCCTTATTTTTCTATAATGTTTATTATGCATTAGCCAGTACAAGTCTCCTTTGTACAATTATCAATGCTGTTGATGGCATAAACATGCTGATCATAAACATAAAACATGACTGGTTTGGTTTATCGAGGCTCTTTTTGCCAAGCCTTCACAAGAACTGAGGAAATTGGATAATATCCCTGATCCCATGCCCAAAATTTAACAAAGATGTGAAAATATTCAACATATATTTGCACTGTTACTGTTAATATGTTTCTTGTGACCTCAGAATCTGTTGGCCATGTGAAACAAAAAAGTATCTCTTGCACAGCATTTCTGGTCCCCTTCTTAGCCTGCTCCAAAGCAATCATTTTTTTCATAAGTAAAGACAAAGGAAAAGGGATGGATCCAGTGCCCACTGAACCAGAGCTTTCCCTCTGGTGAGTTTATTTCATGTCCTCACAAGCAGGGGTGTTAGGTGGTGCACAGTGCAGATCTAGAGGACGACACATTGTAGGCCTTCATGTTAAACAACTGCACAGTCTATATTAATTATTTCAAGGGGAGAGTATGTTTTGGTAAAACTCCTGCAGAAAACACACAAAGCATTTGTGAAACTATTCTGTCAAACACAAATCAAAATTTGAACCAAAGCTACTTGCATGTGTCCTCCTGTGCTGCTTAACGTCCCAGAGGTATTACATGGCACAGCACAAAGAGTAAATAAATAAAACATTCCTCTTAGGAAATAGATTGAGCTTAGCACTGTTTCTGATGGTGTGATGGTCAAAAAGATAATGATCCTTGGAGCACATGGCACCGTCTCTAGAGACCTCTAAGCAAGAATGAATTAGAAATTAGTGTCAGGTAGACGAGATACTGCTTTGGTTAATTGAATCAGCTGGCCAGTCTACTTGAATTTATGAGTGATACACATCATACCATATACCTTTCTGGAAATGCTGGTTTGGAATTTATCACCACTCTGAAAATGTATGGGATTATCTGAAATTAAATGTCCTGCAACCCATTGTATAAATCATGCATTGGTTGGGAGCCTTTTTTTTTTTTTTCAATGTCAGTTCTGTCTGTTTGAGAGAATTTATTGTGGTAACATATGATGTGTGTTTTAAATACTAACCTGAAGCTGTCCTTCCCCTCCCTTTATTTTCTACTTTCCCTCCCCTGCAAGCTTCCATAGTGACTGTCATACAGCTTGTCAACAATGTAGTTGACACTATAGAAAATGAAGGTATTTAATTTTTTTTCTTTCTTGTTATGCAAAAATGCTTCCTGTTTTCATTGTGAAAAATTCCAGCAGAACCTCACTAATCTACACTGACCAGCAAACCTGTGGCAGGGATTGGGTTTTGCAGATCAGCATGTTCAGCAGCAAACATGAAAACGCCAGAGGAACATACCACAAAATGTCTCTGGATAATTGGAGGTGGTAGAAAAGGTGTCAAGCCTTCATCTTCTGTTCAAGTCAATGTTTTTGCTTGTTATCTCCCACTGCCTTCAGAGAAAAGATTAGATTGATAATGGAACCATATCATAGAGGTTATCCTGGCTGCAGAGACTGGGAAACAGAAGATGACACAGGAAGGCTGTAAAGTATCCCATGCTGCACTAGAGCTGGGTTATGCGCTCCAATGGGATCACACGGAGAGGAGCAAAATGATGGTAGGCAGGTGGCTGGTTTCTCCCAGGTAACCCTGTCAAACAGATGTGTAGACATAGCTCCATGGATGCCATGTACCAAAGCAGCCTGACTTTCCCCTGGGGTTAATGTGCCCATTGAATAGAGCATGCCCGTGGGGGTCAAGGACCCAACACTCACCTCTTCCACTGACCTCCTGGGTAACCTCAAGCTCATCAAGTTATAGGTGAACTGACTTCCCTACCTGTAAAGCAGGAATATCACTATTTTCCTTTTCCATTAAGCACTGAGGAAATGTGGTGTCTCACAGATAAACATTTATTTATTTTTACAACATATATCCTATCCGTGGGAAAATGTCCACTCAATATTAACTCACGTTATCCAGAAGTTCAACATTTCATCTATCCATAGCAAATTTGAGCCAGATTTTTCAGACTTCAGCTAATCCAGTCTCCATAATACTTAAAAACGATTAAGTAAATTATTTTTGGGAAACAACTGATTTTTTTTCTTGAGCCAGTTCACTGCAATTTTGAAAAACACTTTTGCTCCTGGCTAGCGATGGCATTTGAGTATTTGTCTGTAGTACATTTATGGATTTCCTGAAGTGTGAGTGCCATTCTTCTCATTATCAAATAAATGTAATAGCCACGGTTAATACAAAAAGAAAATCCCACTCAAAAAATAAGAAAATAACCTTGAAAAGAAACCACAGGCACTGAAAACCTGCTTTCCTTCCTAAAGGAAGGCTTAAGCAAACACACTGGTTCCCCATCATGCTTTACAGATCCGAAAAAGCCGGTTTGGCATCAGTTTCAAGAGGCTGCACTGAAAATGCTTTCCCCACTTCTCAGTTCCTTATTATGAGACTTAGGACTCTTGCCTGCTTTGCTCTGGAGCTGGCAGAAGCGGTGAATAATTAGCCACACTGGAGCTCTGGCTGCTTGGTAGGCAGAATCACTGCCACAGAGTCATGAAAGAGTGGGGCTCCTGCCCCAGGGACCTGCCGGGAGTTGTGCAAGTCAGCAAATTAGAGAGGTTCTCCTGGATTCTGAACCACACAACTCAGAGGGCCCTGATGCATCTCGGGTGCAATGCCATTATACTGACCCAAATAAAGCAAAATCCACTTTACAAAAGTCCAGTTTAGACGCTGCTGCTAGAGCTGCAGTAGTCTCAGCCCTCCTCACTCCAGGATATCACAGAGCAGGTAGAGAGCTACTGTCTGGCTAACAAGCTAATGAAGAAATCACCATCACCACATACACCATGTGGCGGTAAGCAAGGGCAAGTGAGGTCTTGGTAGGTGGAGGCCTAGAGAACAGTATTCTCTGCCCTCATCTGTGTCTGAGCCCCAGAGGTGATGCCATAAAGGCCTATTTATCTTGCCAGACTTCCTCCAGCAATGCCATCCAGAGACCTTGCTGAATGACTTCTTGCATGAAGCCCAATAACATGTGGCTGAACAAGAGCATATCCATCTAGAAAATGCTGCAGCTTATTCCCCACTCTTGTCTCACATAAAACCTCTTTCCTTGCTCTCTTCCCCATCCCTGCACCCTCTCCATACCGGAATGCCTCCCTCCCCACCAGCTAGCATGGCAGTGCAGGTGGGAGGTGGGTATGGGGTTGTGGAGCGTTGTAGCTGACGGCCCCATTAAATGGCTTTGTATTCTATTCTATTCAGGTTCTTATACCGTGCCCATCACCATGGTATCTGAGCCCAGGTGGGCCCAGATTTGTTTGAACCGGCCCTGAGAATGGTAGATTCTTATTTTTCTGTTTCAAAGTGAACAAGTGAGAAAAAAATGTACTTGCAATTATAATCCGTAGAGATGGTGGATAGCCCTTTTTTGTATTAAGAATTCCAGCTCTAATGTAATTCCATATCTCTTCAGTGAGGGTAAACAATTAAGATATGATAGAAAAGGAATATAATACACGACATAAACATTTTTATGTATATCTGCATTTGACGGGCAAGTTTAGCTTGTATGTTAAAATAAAGAATAATTAAAAATTCTATTAAAATAACGCCAAAGCAGCCGTACTTTAAAAATATGCATGCAAAGTTTTATATTTTCACATGTAATACAGTGCTGGTAACAAGCTCTGAGTTACCAGTTTTTACTTTTTACTTTGTATCTGACAGTGTCTGTTATGGATCAAGGACAGAACTACAACAGAGGTGATTTTTCTGGGACACCTTATGCCTGCCAGACTGGGCTGGGGTGGGCAGAGCACTGACAATCTCTTTGGTTTTCTTCTTGAACTGCTTCACGTGTACTCTTTTGTTTGAATTCTGTTGGGTTCATAAGCTGCATGAGAATGGTCAGCCACTTTTTTCAAAATTCAGTTTTCAGTCAATCAGATTATTTGCTTGCACACTTTCTTTCTTGAAGTCATTGGAGGTGGAAGGGGAGACAAGATGTGATGCCATAAGCATGCTGATTTATAGATCTTTTCAATTAACTGTGAAAAGCAGTGATTCAGACATATTTGTCATTTTGATTTATCAGACTTATAGTTCCTAATACAACACAGTGGCATCCTAAAGAGCAAAATGCCTGAGAGTGACCATGCTTTGTTTCCTTGCTTGTTTGCATTAGCATCATAATGCAATTTATTTTCCTCCTCTACCCCCCACCCCCCGGTCAGAGCATGAGTGACCTGTGTCAGTGGCCTGTGGAGCATGCTGTGATTTGAATGTGCTGTGAGGACTCCATGCATGCAGGACACTCTGTTCTCATTTGTGGTCTCATCCTAACAGAGCGCTATGATTCTCTTTCCTGCTGCAGCGTATCACTGGGATACCTCTGACTGGATGCCAAGTGCTCGCTTGTCCGACATTGAGGAAGTGCCCAATTTTGAGACAACAGATGGAGGCTCAGCTCATCACGGCAGTACCAGAGAACTGGAAACAGATTACTACCTTGGTGGCTATGACATTGACAGCGACTACCCTCCCCCTCACGAAGAGGAGTTTTTAAGCCAGGACCAGTTACCACCCCCTCTTCCAGAGGATTATCCGGACCAATATGAAACCCTCCCACCCTCGCAGCCAGTCTCAATGGCAAGTACTCTCAGCCCCGATTGCAGGAGACGGCCGCACTTCCACCCTAGCCAATACCTCCCTCCTCACCAGTTCCCCAATGAGACAGACACCACGGGGTCTCAAGCTGGGAACGAATTTAGTACTTTTGCTGTTTGCCCAAGCCAGAACACAGAAAACGTTAGTGCAGGTAAGATGCCTTTATCCTTGCACAACTCTCTAGATGCCTCCTCCTCTGATGTCTCGGCCAGCTGCGGCTTTGATGACTCCGAAGTAGCCATGAGTGACTTTGAAAGCGTGGAGGAACTCAACTTAGAAAATGTTCACATTCCATTTGTGGAGACCCAGCATCAGACACAAGTGTAAAGGAAGCTCCTTTCTTCTTCTTCCTCCTCTTCTTTTTTTAATTTTGTCATTTGGTCCAATTAATAGTATAAATATTGAGAAGAAAATCTGCTGGAGGTGTGTCTATATATATTAGGCAAGGCAAAAATATGGTATAACCCATTATTAACTTGTTCAGAAATGATACTGTATGTGCAGACACGAAGAGACCAATTGTGTTAAGTATTATACATCACGAAATTGTTACAGACAATCTGGAGAGTGTGTACCTGTATTTATTACCAAGAGTAAAACTCAGCTTTTGAGGCAGGGGGAAACAATAATTGCTAAATAATTCCTTTCTCTCTCCTAAAGTTTGATTTTTTTTCATTGTGTTATTAAAAGTGTTACAGTGTTATAGTCTCCCCACAGTATTAAGGAACTGGCATGGATCATTCCAAGATACACTGCTGCATGAAACTTCATGTCAGCAAAGAGTGAAAGCAATTGATTGCTGAGGCTGCGGTGTACATTTCAGATGGCTGAAAAAAAGCAACATTTACAAATTGGCTTGTCAAAGACAAGCAACCAGTTACTTGTCCATAAATATTTACCTATACTTTTGTTTGTTACATAGCATTTCATTCTACTTTATGTGCATATAAAGCAACATATGTACAGTTTATATTTACTCCAAATTGGTCTACTTTGGTTGCTATTTTTTTAAAACCTGGCATCAGGTGTGTGTGCATAGCTTCACCTGTGAGAACTTCTAGAAATATCAGAGTTTGGCTCAGGAGTGGCCTGGTTTTGCCCCAGCTACATATGCACAGCCTCCCTTGACTTCTGTATGCAATGTGAACGTGCGTCTGAATACACAGGGAAACCTAACTAACTACACACAACTGATTATTTTTTTTAATTTCTTGCTTAGGCAGCCACCTATTTAACAGCAGTCATCATGCTACAGTTACTGCAGTAAAATTAGTTGCAATTAAGTTGCATAACCTCAGATTGTTAGCTGAACTTCATTTGGCAAATGTCCATCCCTAGAGTTTACAGGATGAGCTCTCAGATACTGTAGACTGACTCAGGCACTGGAACTGCGTGGATGGACTGTGGCCAAAGGGCTGGCCCTAGATTTTCCACTGGATTCATGATTTTGTAGGATTTGACAACTTCCAAAGGTTGTTTGCAGACTTCAGAATATTGTTGTGGGATGAAGAAAACCATGTCCTCTGTATGCTTTTATGCTTCCCTCAGCCTGATTGGAGTAAATGGCCATTCACACTGATTTAGCCTGAGCAGCGAAGTGCAATATGGAAGTATGGGATTTTCACTCAGTGTAGTAAAGCAGAATATGCATACCTGTTGCTCAGTCCTCTGAAAAAATGTTTTTACCCCTGCAATTTATAGCATCTGTATATGTTACCAGTGAATGTGTGTCTACAAGTCTGCATTACTGCTGGGTTTTCCCATTCCTTCCATGGCATAATTCTGTCATTCTGAAAAGTTATTGAATACCTAAATCACTGTGGTACACAAACAGATTCAGTAACAGGTTTCCTGTGCTGCTTTCCGTGTCCTATCCCTTGGTCGATCCTCTTAACTGGGTAGTTTCAGTAGTTGTATTCTAGGACGTGTTCTTGACTGACTTGAGCTTCACCCAAGATTAAATTGTGGGCCATTTCTTGACACACAGGAAGTGTTTATTCAGAAATTGTCCCAATACAAAGAAATTATTCATAGAATTTCATTTAAATAATTGCAGCTTGTAACACTTTTAATAAAACAGGATTTCTAAAGTTCTTGGAGTAGGTACAGTGTGTTGCTGCTTCTCTCCAATAGCTCATGTAACTGTTGAAGACTGGAGTAGTTATTTTCTTTGGGATGATGCAGCAATTCTTCAGTAGAAAACAGTTCATTATACAGATACATGAATAAATTGAGTGAACTTCTAGAAAGAATGTACTGCACATACAAGTATTATCAAGTACTTGTCTGCAAATAGGTCCCGTCCATTGAATTTATGAATGTCACTTGGTCTTCTCAAAGTAAACATGCTTCTGTAATGGTGATATATTCTGAATGTGCTCATGGTGCGTTTCAACCCCTTTTCCTCTGCTACTATTCTGTGATTTTAAGAAGAAAAAAATATGGAAATTTGTATTGTGATTGCAAAGGACTGAGGGATTTGCCAAAAAGCCATAAAATGGTTTGGCAAGCCTAGAGGCATGGATAGAAAATAACTCTTAATTGTTCATGAAGTCTGTGTTACAGGAAAGGAAATGCAATTAGACTGATGTCGCTTCGAGAGTAGGAACATCAGAGTTTGCAAAACAAAGCTGCAAATTTAGCTGCACTTTTAAAGCTTGTATGACTTTCTGAGAAATGTGATGCTCTCTTAGCATTGGGCTGCAGTTTACATGAGGTATGATCCTACTCAGTTTTGGTTTGAGACATTTTTATCCATTATGCAATTAAATCTGTTTGAGCCCCCAGATAGTTATTAGGTGTACTTGTCATCTGTCTTCTTAGTGAAAATTCTTGCGTAAGCCTGAGACACCTATATCAAGCCTTTACTTGGACATATCAAAAGTGTCACAAGGGAGGACACCATGGGAGCCTAGCAATTGCCATACAGAAAAAAATCAATGTTTCTTACCAAGCTTGTTGCCTCAGTAATATATTGTTGGTAGTGAGTTTTACTGGTAAAATATGCATAAATACAATGTATAGTACTTCTTCTGTTTGATGTTGTTGCCATTTCATTTCACTGAACGCCTACTTATTAAAGTGCTGTTGGGAAGGTGCCAATGATCACCCATTCAGCCTTCTCTGTCCTACTCATGATTTCTATACCTCAGTATCTCCTCCTCTCCAAATCCATCTTTAAACAGATTCCCTTCTGTGAATATGGTACTTCCATGGCCTTTCTGGTTTTGTTCAAGCTCTTTTTGAAAATAAGACCCAAATGCAGATCTAAAGGTGAAATACCTCTTAGGGAGTCAGATTTTCATATTAACAACTCTGTTAAACCAAACAATTTTATTTTCTTTTTAATTACTGCTCCACATGTACAAGTCACAGTTTTCTAATCTGGAAGATAACAACACATTCATAACCTAATGTCAGAATTATTGTTCATATTAGTCCATCCAATATATATTTCTTTTTTCTGCCATATGATGATTTTTATATTGCTGCTGCTGTCATTGCCAAGTCCCTGGTTCTGCGAGAGCTCCCCTCACATCTCTGCTTATCCTGTGTGTCTGTATTTCAAACTACATCCCTGTAGATGGCTCCACTACACGGTATTTTCTCTCAGAATCATCTGTAGCAGATGATTTCACAGGCTTAATAAAGTACTTTTGAGTATCATTGGGTTATAACTCCTAGAATCAAGGAAGTCTTTGCTTTTTGTAAAGAAACGTCAACAGAAAAAAGCGACTTGTTAAAATGCAAATACTCGCTTGTATCAGAAATCAGCGACTTTGCTCGGAGTATATGAGGCTGAGTAAAAGGGTACTTGTTCTCTGCATTTTGATCAAGTTGAGAGTGTCATGCACACTGACAGCCCTTTTGATAACTCTGGCAAAAGAAAGAGGCAGACAACATGATTTATGCTGCCAATACCACATAAAGTGGCTTTGTGCTTATGTACCTTTCTTAAATATGTTAATTATTTTGTCTTTGTATTACAAACATTCTAAAAAAAAAGTAAGGACAAAAAGTTCTCCCAAAACCATAGGTACTGGATGTGGTTGCTATCCTGGGCCAGTATCTTATAGCAGACACACAAATGTGACACTGAGGAGCTGCAGAATCACTTCCCTCCCATGGAAGGAAATGGACAACCCCACTAGAAGATCACCATAAAGTTGTCTTCCTATAGGACCCTCCTATAGGACTCAATATATGAAGACATATACACGTAAGGACTTTGGAACGCAGAGATTCACTACAGAACTGTGATTTCCTGTCTATCAAGCTGTTTTCCTTAAGCTCAGTGCCATCTTTTATTCTGAACTATCCCATGGGTTTCCTTAATCTATAGTTGCAGTAAAAGGCTCTAAGGAGTCAAAAGCTTCTCACTGCCTCAGAAATCAGAAAGCTGTGTGCTCCATCTCTCGAGCAGGATCTCCCCCTCTGCATGTCTGCAAAGAACTTAAATTTTGGTCCTCAGAATTTTTTCTCCCATTCTCTAAATTCTCTGATGTAGTCTGAAGCACTGATAGCCTTGATGTATCGGTACCTCCAGAAACTCAGAGTGGGTGCAGCACAGTGAAAAAATGCATGTCACTGAAATGCTGATTAATGGGGAGGCAGCAGCCTGTTTTCTCTGCAAAACAGGCAGGTGGGAAATTTTGAGAATATGACATAAAAGCTGTTGCTCTTGGCTCATATAAATTCCATGTTAAAGATAAATGTGGTCTGGACAAGAAAAATGGTTAAGAACACAGCTCTACTCCTCATCAAGCTCCTGCTTGAAAAAACTAAATGGATGCTATAGTATATTCTTATAGCCCATAATAATTGCAGTCATGGGAGAGGGAGTTGAAGGTGCCCTCGACCAGTTCTGCAAAGCTTCATTTGGAAAGGAAGCACCCTTAATAATGAAGGAAACCAGTTCTTTAAAACTACTACTGAAAGTACATCTGTGCTTTGTTGGTAATGTTTGGAGCTATTCACTGAGTAACAATGGACATTTCGTCGGTTTTCAAGAAGAGAGCTACATCTTCAGGTTCATTCCCTGATGGTTTACTGTCATTTACCATGCAGTAAAACTGTGCATTTTGCCTGTTTGCATCTCTGTTCCTCTCAATATGCCAAACTGTGATTTGAGTCTTAGAAATTTAGACCATTGGCCATTACCCATGGATTTTAACCTGTGTTTCACAACTTGACATTTAACATCTCCATTATGAGAAGGGCCATTCAGTTAGTTATTTAGCTGCATCATCCAAGGGATGGGTGGATGGGGAGGAAATGAATTTAAATTCATTTCTTTATGTAATAATGAAAAGCAATAATTGCAAATATGTCGTATTACACAAAGGCCATAAGTAATCTTTACCAGTGTTAAGAGTGCACTTGAACTGTATTACGGAAAGAGATTGGAGCCCTCAGAACTGTAGCATTCTTTTGTCATAGGAATACCTGAAACACTATTATTTAACAATGCAATGAGCCCATACTGCCGTTTTTCAGGAGATGACAAAGATGTTTAGGAATGAAAGCAGTTCTCTTTAAAGCACTGTATTGGAAAAGATTGTCTTGTAAATTTTACCTGTTGCAATCAGGCTGGTTTGTAAAAGATGTATGTTTTGGTGTTTAAAAAGAAGTTTATAAACTAATGTATATAACGGTTTCAAATTACCAGGCTTTTGTAGATATTTGATGCCAATCAGGTTGCTTTAATTTTTTTTTGTTTATTTGTTTGTTTGATATAATTCTAAAGAGTCATCAAAGTTGGTTTAAAGTTTAAGATAACAGCAGGAAAAAAAAACAAAAAAGTTTTAGATCTGAAAACTTTTTAATCATTTCAAAATGTACTGTAACTTTCCTTTGGGTTCAGCTCTTTTTGTTTAACTTCTTTCTGTTTCTAAGATGTTTTTTATTGACTTTTTTTAAATGAATGTGTTTTGCACAAAAAACCTAGAGATATGATTTTTATTCCATTTCAAGTAGGTATAAGAGATGTCATTTTTCCAATGACAACAAATTCAACCTTATGCAAAAGGGAAGGTTTATCACTTTGAGTGGGTATAGTCCTTCATCTGAAAACTAATTGTTTCTTCATCATTGCTGTTGGCAGTATTGTCTTGTGTTTTTTTGCTATAAAAACAAAACAATGAAAAAAAGTGTACAGGTTTGTAACTGCCAAAATTTGCTAAAGTTGATGGTTAAAACAAATTTTCCAAGTAAACAAAAACAAAAGCCCAGCTGTGTTGACTGCTTCTTGATTTTTCTCCTACTTTCAAAGGACAGAACAAGATAAGACACATCAGTTCTGCAAGGAATTTAGCATTTCATTGCCTCTCTGTGTACAAGATTGTAGAAAATTCTACCTTTTTGGACTCTTCAAATTAATTTTATTATTACACAGCAATTCCTCTATAGGGGCCCCTACTTGCACTGCAGAGCACACTTGCCAAGAGTTGCTTAGCTGGTGCATGTAAGGTAAGGCAGTTGCCTGATTAAATCGACATCCACAAATAATGCAAAAGGCATCATCACATCCTGTAACCATCTAGACAGTGAGCTCCATTGACTGAGACAGCTTCAGGAGGCCATCCACCTGTCCTGTGGTAGATGCTTAGTGGGGACACAAGGAATGGGTTTGTAAAGCAACAGCACACTCCACCAGGACAGATTTGCCACCTGCCATGGGCATCTCTATCCTCCAGCATCATGGCACTGTCAGGTGGACTAGCTGGGACAAATTCAAGTGGGAAGTTTTATGTGTGTAAGCACTGCCCCTGAAAAAAGGTGTCATTGTGCTATGCATGGTACTCTGCTCAGGGTGTTACACTCAGGGATACCCCATTTATTCCTCCTTCATCACATCCATTCAGCTCCACAGCCCAAGCTGCCCTAGCTGGACTGGACTGAAGCATGCCTACCCTGGCTGCAATGTAGAAAGAAGGGGAAATGTTCCTTCCACGGCTCCTTGAACACCCTGCCATAACAGAGCCAAAAGCACAGCTCATGCTACAGGGGAGGAGGGATGCTGGCCTGTGTCCCATTAAAACATGAAGGACCCAGAGTAGTATTTCAATCAGCGCCAGTCAGGGCACAAATGCCCTTTCTCAACAATCTTTAAACAGAAGTTTAAGCTGTGGAAAGGCAAAATACCAAATCAGCATTAGAAATGTCTCTTCCCTCAAGAATACCACTTTATATTTTTCCTAGCATGGATGAGTACCTTACGTTAGCCAGCTTCCTATTTAATTTTCTATTTCTGCTTGTAGAGGAGCTCTTTTTCTTTTCCACCATTACCAGTAGATTTTGACACAATCTTAGGGAAATGTTTGTGGCAGCAGAAGTAGGCTGATAGTTCAGTGAGGCTCACTGTTACAGTGAGATAGAGCAGAGCATTATAAGAAAATAACTCTAGTTCAGAGAACATTTAAGACTAAATGATGTAAAATTCTTGCCTCTGTTTAATGTCCAAAGCTAGAGACAGGGAGTGACATCAGTATTTCTATTGGGATGGAAAAGATGAGAATCGAGATGGCAAACAGGTCAAAGCGCATCTATGTATCTTGTCAAAATGGAACCAGCAACACTGGTTGTCTCCTTAACTTGGGCCAAAAATAAGGTATTTCTTCCTTCCATGTTTTTTGGTAAGAGATTTTGTAAATGTGCAGCATATCCGGTCCATTACAGTGGAAACAGCATCTCTCCGTTAACACTGCAGTAATGCTGGTGCATAAAGTCACACAGCAGCAGAAGACTTTTTGGTCTATAAACTAAGGGGGTAACACCTAATGAGAAAAAATTAAAAGAGAGGACACTAAAATGAAAGCTCTAGTGATTTCAATGGACCTGAAATTTTTCACTCAGAAACTTTTCCTTTATTTGCACAGAAACATCTGTAGTGCAAAACAATATGAAAATCACATGGCATTTCCAGCCCTTAAAAAAAACTTGGAGGGCTTCTGAAATATTCTAGGGTTTCATCAGCTGAACATGAAGAGAAGGAGGCAGTCCTTCACGTATGCAGATGTACTGAGCATCAGCATTTTCAGATCAAAGAAAGACCTTTTCCTGTTGGTAACACTGTTCCTGCTTCCAGTTTTTGTCCTGCCTACACCCACTGTTATCATGCAATGGGGAACAAAACATCAGTGCAATGACTACGACTTCCTCTCAAGTTCAAAGAAAGCAATGTAGAAACCCCTTACCTCTTCTCAGCCAGCAGGCATAGCCACAAAGACGAAAGCGTTTTCCAGATGGCACATCAGCCTATTGAAGGAGGGACTCGGGCTGTGGAGAGAAATGCATGGTTTCGTATGAGAACAGGCAAGGAAATTGTAGCAGCAGGTGAATGTCAAGTTCTTCCTCTCTTAATTTAACTTTTTCACATGTATGTTCCCCCCGGCAGTATCAACGGTCTTTCTATACATACATTTAGCCTATGTCCCCAGATAAACTTGCTTTTCTAGGCTTCCAGAGACTATATTTCTTTCTCCCAACACATGAAACCATGACTCTGGTTCTGGAGTTGAGAAGAGGTTATCCACTAGGGCTCCTTATAGGACTCAGTGAGCCAGACACATAGAGATGTGGTGAGATCACTGCCATAGAAGAAACTTTACTGTGAGAGTGTTGAGGCACTGGAACGGGTTGCCCAGAGAAGTCATAGATGTTCAAGGCCAGGTTGGATGGGGATTTGAGCACCCTAGTCTAGTGAAAGGTGTCCCTGCTCATGACAAGGAGGGTTGGAACTAGATTATATTTAAGGTTCATTCCAACCCAAACCATTCTATTATTCTGTTATTTCCTGTTTGTTTATCAGGAAGGTATGGCAAGGGATGATGAAATGCAAGCCACTTAAGGGAGTCTTTATTCACAGGCATGTGATTTGTAAGTCTGCCACTGCTTTAATATGACTTTTAGTTTGCAACATCTTTGGAATAACTTTCTACATAACCTGAGCACACATAACATGAGCTCCCACTAAAGCCAATGGATAGCCACTGGCACCTCCCACAGGAGATGGATTTTACAAGCCAGACTAAATCCACCGAGCTCAGTGGACGCAGCTACTCTGAAGCAGTTGCCTAGTGAGGAAAGAAAGTACAAAGAACCAGCTGCACAGAAGCCAATTCCAGCTGTCCCACTTGTCTAGTTCTTGGCTTGCTGAGACATGTCATGAATTGCTTTCAAGGGAAAACTGCTGCTGTAAACTGGCCAAGCAGAGAGAAGCTGTCTGCTGCAACCTACCGAGCAGTTACATGAGAGTGTTTGCAAGGTCATTTATATGGCAAATATAGGGGAAAAAAAAAAAAAAAGAGAAACTGTGAAGTCAATTTTTTAAGTCACTTCAAGGGGTTTGTTTTATTTCAAATAACATAGAAAATTAAATGCATTAAATGTTAACACGAAGTTATAAGGTGATCATATCTTTACAAAACACGGTGAGGATTCAAGCAGCACAAGTATTTGAGCCTTAATACACATAAAAGGTGATGTGCTGATTTTGTTAAGTCTGTTAGCTCACTCCAGTTGTCTTCAGTAACTTCAGGGGTGTCCCTGAGAAGGGGATGTTTTCAACCCAGCTGCTGTGGCATTATCACTGCCTAGATAGAAGCAGGAAGGATTTCTCCTGGGAATCCCTTGTTAGGGAAACATAAATATGCTACTTTAAATTAGGTTTGAATTGATATATTACAAGGAGACCAAGTTCCTGTCATTCTCCATCCTGCTAAAAGCAAAGCAGAGTTAACAGTTTCTGTGCATTTTGGGGTCAAAGATCAATACCTAGAGTACTGGGACTGCTGCCTCTAGAGCTTCCAGTGCAAAACTGTGTGCCTTGTGTTCACTTCCTGGCACAGACTGATATACAGTCATGGGGGGAGGATTCCTGTCATCTACCCTCAGATATCTACAGTGGCGGTGCCTCCATCCTTGGATTCGTTATGTTCAATGAAGAGATCTAGGATGCAAAGTCATTTAACCTGATGTTATCTGCTGTTATCAGCTTCAGAAGGACAACCATCTGAGAATAGATCTTCAGTGACCATTAAGGATTCCAGATGATAATCCCAGCCACGAACATCTGTTTGGATCCTGCGTATTCTACCTCCAGTGCATAATTTGCTATTGGGAATTGTCGTTTCAATATTAAATTGCTTTAATATTTAATTTAATATAAATATTTAATATTTACTCCTACAAGAGAGAGAGAGATTAGCAAACTGGAGAGAGGTCAGAAGAGAGCCATTAAGAGGACCAGGGCCTGGAATATACAACGTATGGGGAGAATTTAAGGAACTAGACTTACTTTGTTCTGTGAGTCTATCTATTTCTGTGCTTTCTGTCCTAAGAAATAAAATGTTTTCTATTTTACTGAAATTTCTTCATTACCATGTATAAGTATTATTTGCCTTTCATTAATTATTGTAAATGTAAATCTAATTTAGTAGGTCTTCAGGAAAAATTTTAATCTGTGCTTACTGTTAATTTTTAACAGTACTAATTAATGCAAACGTCAAAACCAAAAAGAAAGAAAAAGTTACTACTAAAGCAAGAGGACAATGCTTTCCATTTCGAAGTTTTGCTAACATATGCTGTCTTACTATCTGCTGTTGAATGCAGCCACACGGAGCCTGATGTAACCAGCAGTACTCAAGCTGTACTTCAGTGCAGCCGGTGAGGCAGGGAGACAGAAACCCACTTTTCCTCCTTCCCTCTCTGAAAGACCTGAAAATGTTTAGGAATGTTGCTTTTTCCACTGGTCTACAGTTGTGAACAGAGTTCACAGAGGTACAGTATTTCTTCAGCACCCAGCAGAGTCAGAGCCAGAGGTGCCAGGAGAACAGCAGTGCTCTTAAAATTTCAGGAAAATACAACACTGTAATGCTGCTAAGTACCTGGCTTTGTCTGTGCTATACAACCCTCTCATTTTGGAAAATGGTATAATTCTTCTGAGACCAGAGGTAAGGCTAGTAAAATTATTTTTATTATTATGATTCATTGATAGATTTGAGTCATTTAATGAAAACTGACTTATGAGTAATAGCAATCTGAAATAAGTTCAGAAGAACATCATAATTCACCTTTAAAAGTACCCAAAGGCCTGGTCAGTTGGAGTGTTGCATACTGCGGTTTGTTAACCCTCTCCAAAGAAAGGTTCACCACTGCACCACAGCCTCTGTCCCTCTGTCATGTTCCCTTGGGCTGCACATAGGTAGGTGTGGGAGCAGCCCTCCCCAGATGAGAGTCCAGAAAACACGGAGACCTGCATTGCTGCAGCTGGTGATACTGAAGAGGCTGTTATATTCAAAGCAGTGTCTACTTAAGGAATTTTATTTAATTTAGTTCATTGCTAGTTAACAATAACTTTTGATTATTGTTTTTTGGGTAGCAAGGTAAGAAAAGAAGAGAAAAACACAGCAAATTACACAAAAACCTAGGGAAACACCTCCTTTACAAGATGCAGTACCTCAGGGTTGTCCCTGTGCTTGTGTGAGTGGCCCCTGGCCACAGATCCTCAGAGGGGATCATACCCCAGCATGGGCCATCCTCAGCTGCAGTCCCCTCGGAAATACCTTCTCTGGCATGGAGCACTTCTTTCCAAGAGCATATCCAGCCATTTTCCCAACAACATCTCCCTATAACATGCTTTCTCATTGTCTCTTCCCATGTGTCTTAACCCTTGTAGCTGGTGTTTTTCCTTAAATATGTTTGAGCATGAGATTTTTGGCACTTGCAATCTGGTATTGTCTCTCAGTAAATGAAACTCAGAAATAGTGTAGAGGATAATGCTTTGAATAAGTACTTCAAGTGTGATGGGAGGAGCTTGATCTATGGCTGAGGAGCAATCTTGGGCTGTGTAAGACTGGAAATACCAAATGGTAGTAGGTAGAAGGTATTTCCAGCTTTACTAAGACTCATTCAAATCCTCACAATTCAAAAAGGAATGTTGACAAGCTGGAAAGCATTCAGAAAATCTGCAAAACTTAAATGAGAGCTGAGATCCAAACTGTACAGTGAGTCTATTTATTTAGTTATCAAAAGATGGTTAAAAATTACTAGAGAAAACAAAATTTTGTCTGTTTCAGGCTAGTTCAATAGCAAGGCAGAGAACTGACATCTAGAAATTACTCAGAGCTTGGATTGAGTGTATATCACTGAACATCTTTGGATCACTCTGATCTTAAATCTGTCTGTTCCTAAACAGGTCTCCATTTGTATCTCTGAAAGATGAATTCAGGTAAAAGTTACAGAACTGACAGTACACCCAGGAAAGTTGTTTGGTCTGTGGTAAACAGAAAGCCAGTCAATGTAGTCAGGTCAAAATTAATCCCTTCTATGAATAAAAAAAAAATCATTCACATAGAGAAGAAATTAAAAGTCTAAGATATACAAAATTCCCTTTGGTGTTGAGCAGACCCCATCTGGAAACCTCTTGGACTGTGTCTGCCCTGTGAGAGCCACAGCAGCACTCCTGCCCTGGTCAACCAGGTCTGCAGCTGAACTTTGATAGGAATCATTGAGGAAGAGGTGGGTGATTTATAATCAGTAATCCATCATTTACAATATTTCTTTCTTATTTCACCACCTGCTTTTTTTCTTTCTTAAATGATATTTTTAATCGGGGGATATCTTCATTTTATTGACTGCAATACTGAAAGCATGAGACTTCAACAGGATTACTCCAAAATACTTTCTGATGGAATTTAGCATTTGCAAAGGAATTACTCATCGTGCACTCTGTAGGAAGAAATAAATTCTCCTCCAAATTGCCAAGGAAGGTGTTTTTAATTTTTCTTTTTCTTCTCTCGTGTTTGCTCTGATTTCGAGAGCCAGAGGTGTTTTTGACATTAGATCACTGCTTTGACGTGGTTTCTTCATAGGGGACTAATTTTAGGGGACAATAGAGTTTATCATGTGAAGAAGAATTACTCATTGCTTAGAGGAACTAAGCAAAAGAGAAAAACTTCTAATTGTCAAAAGCACTCACTTGAAACTCAGACTACAAATATTTTAGATAACTAGAAGGACTCTGCCATGTTCCCATGCACAGATTAGGAAGGATAATGGATACACTTTCGGCAGCACAGAAGACAACATCTGTAGGAGCTTTCAGCTACGTCATCAAGTTAGAATATGTGTTGCAGTGATATGACAATGACATCTTGAGATTTATTATATAGAAAACCACTGTGTTAGGTGTTCCTGCTTCATCCCACAGGCCGGTTGTGCTAACTGCTTTGTGAGCACTCACAAAGACACTGTCACAGTTTCCTGGTCCTCAACAGCAGAAGCCAGTGACTGAGTTTTGCATAGGGTGCAGCAAGTTAGGTACATAAGTTTCAGTGAATTTCCTCCTGAAAAACTCTGTGTCATTTCAAGTTTTCAGGATTTGGAAGAAGATCGTTTAACATGTATGTGTTGATAAGCACTTGAAGGTTTGCAGATAAACAATGCAGAGTTATGCATCCTGGTTCCATGATAGTCCTGAGAAACTTAACAAAATCCAAGCTGTGCATTTCAAGTTAGTGCTCTACAGTTGACTGTAACCAAGTCGGTATATCTCAGTTCACCTTTTAACAGAAGTGTAGTCAAGGTCCTTATATGTGATAGACAACACTGAAATAATATACATTGATTTAATAATCTCAAACTTATCCAGTCAAAACAATGTCTCCTGTGAAATGCTTTTCGGTTAGTTAGCTGCCTCAGTGGCAATCAAAAGTATCCTCCTTGTTTATTTAGGGCCTTTCTGAATTCTCTCCTACATAACAGAATCACATCAAAGGCCAAAGATGAACAAACCATACTCCTACTTCTTTTGTTATTTGTCAAGAAAGGTGCAAATCATTGAGCTATGATATTTTCCTGCCCTCCTACCTAGAGCACTGAGCAACCTGACAGGCAAACAGCAAGTCTCCACCAGCCGGGGGGAGCAGCAAGGTAGAAGCTGTCAGTTCTGTCTGGTAGTAAGACAGCTCCATGCTTACCTGCATCTTTCTGTTCTTGCTGTTTCAGTATTCTTGTATCATTTTTCCTGAATGGCTGGTCCTTGCATCAGTGCCTACTTGAATTGTTGTCCTCTTTCTAACCTTTGCTTTTCTGTCTGGATGAAAAGGCAGACTAATATATAAACAAAGAACTGGAACAAGATGAATAGAAAAAGCAGCTCAGGGAAACGACATTGAGGCTGTATATGAAAAGGTAGCTTTAACTAAAATAAGGTTCAAGGAGGAAACAACAGTCAAGTTGAAGAAGCTGTTTTCTCTACAGTGTTTTGGCTGGTTGGAGATTCTGGCCCTGGCCTGGGTGAGTCATAGCAGTGGGGGCTGCTGTGTACAAACCCAAGTGGTGATGCTGGCATTGGTGTGGGCCCAATGCACAAACAGAAGTTGTCTCAGCAGCCAACTGCCTGTATATGCCCTTTCCTTCACATGTTGATGCCTGGTTCCTTCCCACATGCCCTCCATCTATGCAGTGGTACCCCTAACAAACAGCCTCTGCACCACCACCACCTGTTGCAATGTCATTTCTGCTGCTCACACCAAGCAGATTCTTCTAGCCTTCAGAATCATGGTGTCAGTTATAGCATGGCTTTCTGTCAGGGCAGGATCCCAGGACACCTGCTTTTGTCCTATAAACTGTTTTCAAGGCTAAGCTACTTTGATTGTCTGCTCACAGAGAGAAGCAAATTGCCTGGAAGATGCTGGTCTGGACATGATAAGATGGTGGTATCAGGAGCCAGCATGCCTGTGGTGACTGTGATAAGCAGAGGCATTCCCCCTCCCATGCTCTTTTTGCCTGAGGAGATCATGTGGTCTGTTATTCCAGATGAATATGTTGGATTATTTCCTAAAGCACAGTGTCCTGTGAATGCAATGCAGCAAAAGCTGGATAACTCTGCAGTGGGGCTGATTATGGAACCGCTGCTGAGTGTACAGGTACTTGTTATCTTTTGCCCTTTCCCAATTTCTGGCTCTAACATAAAAATTTTTCTCCTCAAAGAAGTTACTTTAGTTTGGGGTTTTTTAACTCTCTGAAAGTTTAGAGTGGTTAAAGCACCCTCTGTGTCCACAGAAACAATCTTGATCCAAAGTGCAACATGAGCAGTAAAAAAGCGGCATTTGAAAATGTAACTTGTGAATTAAGCTAGAATGCAATTGAATATCACATTGGAGAAAAGAAGTGTGGCAGAAATGTTGGTGCATGGCCATGACAGAAACACAGGAAATTGCTAGACCAACATGGACTTCATAGCTATATTGGTAGTGATTTCCTAAAAAAACTATAAACATTTAGCACACATGGGCTTTGTATTTTCATTTAGTTAAAATGGACAATTTGTGAGATCCCTTATTACTGATCATTTTCATCATTTTCCTCTTTGGATATCCAGAGTTTTACAATAAAAAGTTCAATATTCAAGGGAAAAGAAAAAATATTTATGGGAAAATGCAAACAAAATGTAATTTTCATTGGAAGGAGGAATTTCTCATGAGTAGCGAAATACTGCTGAGAGGAATAGGAATTCTGATGACAGATGCTGGTCACCAAGAAAACCTCGTTTATTATCTTGACATGTCATTTTGGTGCTCTTAATATCTTTAATCATTATCAAGCAGGAATATGAATCCAAAAAAACTGAACAGCTGCTTGGTTCTATTTTGCTTGGTATGGAAATGAAATCTTTGCTTTTACTCCAACTCCCTGGATAAATACTTTCTTTCATGGATTTTATTTCATTGTAATCCTCCTGGTGTATATGTGAAAGCAGTTGTGTGTATAAATACACAGAGCATCTGTAGCCATATTGGATAATAGGCCTATAATTACTTTTCTGATTTAAAGCTTAATAGTTTATTCTACAACTGTTGTGATGCATTTTTATTAATATTGCAATAATTTTGCTGCCCTTTCGCTAAGTAACATACCATTGTCTCCCCAAATAAATGAAGTATTTACAGTATATGAGATAATTAGAATTTAGCTCAGTATGGAAAAACTTAATTCTCAAATAACCAACTCAATCTATTTACAACAGGAATTTAGGAATTAGGTTATGCTAAAAGTTTGTTGCTAAGCTGGGGACAGATTCCAGTGCTGAAAAATTTATTACTGTTCACCATGTTACCCTCAAAAGAAAAAATCCACTTTTTAGTTTTTCCTTTCTACAAAAGGAAAGGAAATAACCTAATTGTTTTTAAATTCAGTACACTAGGAGGAAAAAGAAAAGGGGGATGGGGAGGGAAGAGAGAGAAAAACTGAATTAAGGGAGTAAGACTTAAATCCATTTAGGGACTGTATTGCCTGCGGCTTTGCCTAGGCATGTAAGACTGTAGAAAAGGTTGTGATAGCTCAGTTTAAAGGTCCATCTAGACTCAGGAGCTTTGTGAGTCCTTGGAAATGCCAGTGCATGGATACTTTCTCCACTTCTTAAGCCTCCAGTAGACTAATACAAAGCGATTTCAAGCTCTTGGGACCACAGCATAGGTGGCTTCAAAAAGATGTAACCTGTGTCCAGCACATGCCAAAGACCTACAATTCTTAAGGGCATGAAGGTATAGTGTGAGGGGAGAAAAGAAACCCTCAGCTGGAATAAATGGATGGCCAGGGAAGGAAACAACAGGATGACCATGAACGACTCTTACTACTAGTCTCAGTCTTCCAACTATGTTCATCTCAGGAAATCCTTAGCTGGATGTGGTTTGTGCAGTTGGTAACCCTCAACAGGCTTATAGTGATTTCCCTGTATAATCTATATAGCGGCAACACTGGGATGTGAATACTGGTATCACTGTCTGTTGCCTCTCAGACTCATTTGGTCATTTTCTTTATTCTCCTGGATTAAATTCTTCCATCACAGAAATATTTGAATACTGAAAGTTTTTGCTTCTTGGCTTAATTCAAACAAAATACGAAGAGGAACACGGATGAAAAACCGAAATTCCTTTGTGCCACTTTATTGAAAGCATGCAAACTGAATCGTGGGGTAAAACTACACATTTAATCAAGTCTTTAAACACCTCAGGTTTCTTGATTTCTCATGGCCGTGGATATGATCAATAAGTGAAAATTTGCTTCTTGTAAAGGTAAGCATGTTTATTAGTGGGTCAGGATTGTCCCATTGTGAATTGATATCTTTTCAATTTTCTAGAATTTTCCCAAGAGCTCTACAGTTACAAATTTGCTGAATTTTAACTGGTAAGCTTATTGCTTTAGTTCATGGCAACACCAGGGTAATGCAAGGCAGCAAGTGTGATGCCAAATTCTATAGGTAGCTCCAGGTAACTACAAACCCATAAGACTGACCACTGCATTAAGCAAATAACTGGAAACTATGACAGAGAATAGAATTAAAGGAGAGTTAGCATTGATTTGATTGGTAGAAGTAATCTGTCACAAATCTACTTGAATTCTTTGGAGAAATCAATGAAGATTTGTAATGGATGTCTAATCAACACAGTGTACCTAGGGACTTTAAAAAACTTTCAGTAAAGTCCTGTAAGAATAAAATCATCAAAGAAGTTAAGGTAATGTGTAAAGTCAGAGATCCCTCAGGGGTAAAACCTGGTTAAAACATTAGAAATAAAAGATAAGAGGCCATGGGATTTAATATCACAGAGAGGTAACAAAAATCATTTCAGAAGTCTCTCTGATAGAATCTAGGCAGTTCAACATATTCACAAATGATTCACAGAAGTGTTGTACCAAAGTGTGTAAATAATATAAAATTACTCAGATAGTATTCAGGATAGTACAAAATTAAAGCTGACTATCAACATGTAGTGGGTTGACCCTGGCTGGATTCCAGGTACCCACTAGAGCTACTCTCTCACTCCCCTCTGCAACTGGACAGAGGACAGAGAAAAAAAAAACAGCAGATGATTCATGAGTTGAGGTAAGAGCTGGGAGAGGTCACTTACTGATCACCATCATGGGCAAAACAGATCAAAGTGGGGATATTAATTGAATTTATTACTAACAGCATCACAGCAAAAGAGTGAGAAGTAAAATAATCTTAAAAACACCTTCCCCCCACCCTTCCTTTCTTCCAAACTCTACCTCCTCCCCCACAGCAGTGCAGGGGGGCAGGAATGGGGGTTATGGTCAATTATTGTTTCTGCTGCTGCTCAGGGAGAGGAATCCTTTCCCTGCTCCCATGGAGTCCCTCCCATGGGAGACAGCCCTTGATGGACCTGTCCAGCGTGAGTCCATCCCTCAGGCAACAGTTTTTCCCAAACTGCTGTCCCATGGGTCACTCTTTCATGGGGTGCAGTGCTTCACAAATGAACTGTACAGGTGTGGGTCCCCCACAGGGGCCACAAGTCCTACCTGGGAAAAACATGTTCCAGTGTGGGCTCCTCTCTCCACGGGCCACAGGTCTCTGGCAGGACCTTTCTCCATCTTGGGCCTCCTTCGGTGTCACAGCCTCCTTCATGCATCCACCTGCTCCAGCATGGGCTCCTCCATGGGCTGCAGGTGGGTTTCTGCACCCCGGTGGTCCTCCATGGGCTGCAGGGGCACAGCTGCTCCACCATGGGCTGCACCACGGGCTGCAGGAGCCTCAGCTCTGGCACCTGGAGCACCTCCTGCCCCTCCTTCTGCACTGACCTTGATGTCTACATTGTTGTTCCCATGTTCTCACTCTGCTCTTTCCTGGCTGGAATTCTCATCTGCACAAAACCTTCAGTTGTTAAATATGTTATCACAGAGGCCTTACTGTCACTCCTGATTGTCTTGGCCTTGGCCAGCAGCAGGAAGTCCATCCTGGAGCCAGCTGGCATTGGCTCCACCAGACATGGGAAGCTTCTAGCAGCTTCTAACAGAAGCCACCCCTGTAGCCCCGCCCCTGCTACCAAAACCCAGCCACAGAAACCCACTACACAACAGTTGCAGAAATCTCAGATTAAATTTAATGTTGATAAATAACTGGTACTGCACTTTACAAAAAGTAGCTCTAATTGTGTTTAGTGGGTTCTAATGAGGCATTTTTATTCAGAAAAAAATCTAGGAGTTGTCGTAAGCAGTCATTGTGAAAATGAGGTTTCTTCTGAAAACATCAGCTTAGTGCTTAGAGGTTGTTCAAAAACAATTCATGTTAAGAATTATGAGGAAAGGAACTGAAAATACACGCAAAAATATGCTTTTTTCTAAATCCATAAAACACCCTTATCTTCAACATTGTGTATTTTTGTGGTCTTCCATCTCACATAGGACATAACTGAACTGCAGAAAGTGCAGAAAAGAACAGCAATAGCAGTATTCTACCATACAGGAAGATAATGTATATTAAGATATTACATCTTAGAAAGAAATAGCAAAATGGTTCATTATAAAGACCTACAAACACTGAAAACATTAAACATTTGTACAGAGAACATGCCTAGGAAACATTCACTGCTTTTTCTAATACATAATTAGAGAGACTCAGTGAAACTGTTAAGCAATGATTTTGAAACAAATAGAAGACAGTAATTTTTTTACATATATTTAGCTTGATAAACATTTGATAAAAAGTTATTGATTCCAAAAAATAAATGGAGCTTAAAATAGAAACAGAATCATATTAAGTTTATAAAGCAAATGTTTCACAGATCCCAGATGGCTATGTAACTAAAACAGTTTAAAGGAAAACTCTGGTTCAGGTATTTCCTAGGAAACTTCCCCAGCCCGCTCCAGTAGTCAGGATCACTATATACTGTGAGTTATCCTATTCTTTATGTTCTTTCTCTAAGCATCTTGTATTAGTCACCTTCATAGACAGGACAAATGGACTGTTAGTGTCATCCTGTGTTCTTACATTCTTAATTTAATATGCTATGGAACACGAAACTCAGTACTGCTTTATAATGTAAGTTGGCAAATTGATACAAATTGATACAAATTAATTTGTATCAATTTCTCTTCAAGAAGCACCAGCTTTTTGGTTGAGCTAAGTGATCTGACTTCAGGTAACCTTCTGTCAGATGACATTTGTCTTGCACAAGATTAATTACATTACTACAGTTGAAGTCACAACTCTATTTTTGAATCACACTTTTTGAATTTGAAGCTGATATGCTCAGTGTTCACCTAAGTGTTTCAAGGTTTTTAACAATTGTCTTGATGATCAGCTCTGATCTGACTATTCAGCGCTGTAAAACTGTTTGCATTGATGTTCTTTTACATTAATTTCTATTGCTGTCTTCATTTGCCACCAAGTTCTTGGGAAAGGTTCAGCTGAAGTTCAGACATACAGTTCCTGGGTGTGACTGACCTGGCTGGCACACTCCCAGAATAAATTATAGCTTTCACTGGTTAGATGGATTCAAGTGTCGCTGTCAGAGCTACCAGAGCTGCTGAAACATCAGGCCATTGAGAAAGCTGGATGAAAGCTATATGCAACTAGTGCAAAGAGAAGAGATTGCTTTTTGAAAGAAGAAAGGAAACATCAGGCTGCTGAACTGCTGATAGATGCACAGCAAGGTGGGTCTGAACCAGGCACTCAGCAGTGGAGTTCTAGCTTGCTGGAGTTCTTATTATTCAGGGAAAAAGAATCAGATGCAGCTTAGTGGAACCTGTACAGGTAGCCCCTGAATGCGCTATTTGTATGGACACACACATATACATGTAAACATGCATGTACATTGGGATTTGGAATATCATGTGCCTTTAGAGAACAGTCTATTTAAAACTGAGTGCAAATAAACTTCACTACCAGAGAAAAAAAATTCAAAAAACCCCGAGCTTGGTTTGGTTTGGTACTAGATACCCTGAGCATGTCAACCGTACCTGTCCAATAGCTATCTGTGTAGCCAAACAAATCTGTGTGCAGGTTGTTCTTCAAGCTTTCCGAAGCTAGCTCTGAGGAATGGTGTGGTAACAAAGGCTTTCAGCACATGCTGAGAGCTCAGAAAATCAGACTTAAAGTGGGGCATCCTAAACACAGGCAGCAAAAATGATTGTTTTTTTAAAAAATTTAAACCATCATAATAGCTACTTAAAGAACAGTAAGGAACTTTAAAGATTTCTGCTTATGGATGAAAATCTTCTCTGCACGGATAGCTAAAAATGTGTTAAAAAGCCTTTCTGTATTAACACCCACAGTAAATGAATAGGATAAATTGCACTTCCTTACTAGCATCCCAGTCTGTGGTTATGACTAAGAAATATTCATAATTCATAGCTGTGACGTCAAACTAGTCAACATTATGGTTCTAGCCTTTACACTGTGAGTGGCAATCTCAGTCCCTGAGAACAGGTTATATCTTTGCAAGCAGTGGGACCTTCATGCATCGTATGCAGCAAACCAACCTGATCTCCTATGACAGCATGACCTGCCTAATGGATGAGGGAAAGGCTGTGGATGTTGTCTACCTGGAGTCCACCAAAGTCTTTGACAATGTCTCTAATAACATTCTCCTGGAGAAATTGGCTGCTGCTGGTCTGGACAGGTGCACTCTTCGCTGGGTAAAACACTAGTTGGATGGCTGTGCCCAGAGTCGTGGTGAATGGAGTTACATTCAGCTGGTGTCTGGTCAAAAATAGTGTTCCTCAGGGCTCAATACTGGGGACAATTCTGTTTAACAGACTGTTGTATCATTGCATCTTCCTTTGCTTCTTTTGTTAACAACTAGTCTTTGAAAGTCTCATTATTCCCATTGTAGACAGCAATGCCTATAATGCAGGTCCAATTAAGGCATACTCTGAGGTTAGTTTTTCTTGCCTGTTGGTTCTTGGTATTTTTGTTGCTCAGTGTCAAGATGTTGTGAATCAGTCTGTAAGGATTATGAACTACTGAGGCACCTTATTTAGTCAATGGAGAGAAGCCGATGCTTTAAATTACTGTTGAGAAAAACCAGAATCTCTTCAGTGAGTGTACAGGGTAGCTAAATGCCTCCCTTAGGCACTCTGAATTTTTGAAGAGTGCAGTGGCTAAGTTAGGTACCACGGGTATTCAGGTCTGGAAACAGCTCCCACATCCCTTTCTTATCAACAGATGTGTCAAGGGGAAAAGAAAAGCATATATATTTCATTCCCATCCACTCCTAAGAGAGTAAGTTAGGTTTGTCTGTATGTATGAATGCAAGTGTCTGTTGACACCCAATAATGATGTTCAGTCTATTGCTGAACATCAGACAAGTTTGTCGAAGAGTTACAGGGCTAAACCTGTAATAGATGTTATTTATAGACAACTGTTATTGATAAGCAAACAAAATGAATTGCAATCTCACACCTTTGTCTTATGTCTCATATATACCAGTGATACCGTTGCCAGGTGCCTACAGTCATACAACAGGGAAAGAAAATTAATCTTAAACCTGAAGATGTTTTTAAAAAACAACAAAACCCTATTATTTAGAAGATCAGTTGTCTGTAATCTCACTTTAAGCTTTTCCTAAAAATGTGGATTTGCCGCACTAAAGAACAAACTTTTGATTTCTTTGTCCTCTAGGATAAGGCTATTTCTCTGTGAGGCCCCCTAAGTTTCACATTAAAAGTAATAAAACGCTGGATCAGGAGAAAGAAAAGGAAAAAAAAAAAGAAAAAGAAAAGGAAAAAA